>NW_027288440.1:0-347789 GCF_047511675.1 Marmota flaviventris
CTAGACTTAATGCAAACCATAACCTAGCCCTAACCCTAGCTTTAAAACTATCCATTACACTAAACATAACCCTAACCCTAATGCTAACCCTAACCCGATCGCTGAAACCTAACCCATCTGTTACCTTAAACCTTAACTAAAACCTAATGTAAACCCTTCCATTACCTTAACTCTAAACCTAACTCTAACGCTAATTCGAGGCCTAACCTCTTAACCTTAAAGTAAACCAAGTGCTAACCCTGATCCTGACCATGACACAAATAATAATTCTAGCTCTAAAGCTGACCTTCAACATAAACCTAACCCTAACACTAGACCTAGCCATAACCTCAACCTAAAAATATCCTTAACCATAACTCTAGACCTGATAGTATCCCTAGCCCAATACCTAGCTCTAACCCTATCAGAAAATCTACCCCTCATCCTAGCCCTAACCTAGCCTTAATCCTAAACTGAAACATAACCCTAGGCCTAATCCTAATTCTAAATCCCACCCTAGCCCTATCCCTAGCTATAACCCCACACATTCCCCTAAACTTAACCCTAACCCCCCAGTGCTAATCCTAAACCTAGCCAAACCCCTAGACATAACCCTAACACCTACCCTAGTCCTAATCCTAGCCCTAATTTAGCCCTAAGCCTACTCATAAGAATAACTCTAATTCTCACCCTAGATGTATCCGTAGTTCTAACCATCCTAGCCAAAACCCTAGCATGAGCCCAACCCTAGATCAACCCTAACTCTAAATCTAACCCTAAGCCTAAATTTCACTCTAACACTAGCATTAACACTGATGCTAATCCAAAATCTAGACTTAACCCTCGCCCTAGGACTAAAACAAAACTGAGCCATAGCCTAACCATAACCCTTAACCTAAACCAAAACCTAAACCTACACCTACCACTAACTTTAGCCCTAATTCAAGTCCTAAACCTAACACTGAAACTAACCCTGACACTGACACTGACACTAAATATAACCCTTGCTCTAAACATCACCATAACCCTAATCCTAAAACTGCCACTAATTGTAACACTAGTTACAATTACCCATAGTTCTAACACTAGCCCTAACAAAACCCAAAACCTAACCCTTATTTGAAACAACCCTAGTTTTAAACCTAACCCTAACCCAGAATCTAGTCCTAAACCTTACCCTAAGCCTAGCCAGAATCCTAACCATAACCCTAGCCTTATCACTAGCTCTAACCCTATCCATTACCCTAGCCATAACCATAACCCTAATGGTAACCCTAGGCCTAACCCTAAAGTTATCACAAACCCTAACCTTATTCATTAATCTAAACCTAACCTGAACCGTAAATCTAACCCTATCATTACGCTAACCCTAACCCTAATGCTAATTTGAGCCCTAATCCTAAACTTAACCTATGCCAAACCCTAACTCTGACCCTTACCATGATAATATACCTAGCTTTAAACCTGACCCTACCCCAAACCTAACCCTTATACTAGACCTAGCCATAAACCTAACCTTAAAACTATTCCTAACGTAACCATAGACCTGACATTTGCCCTAGCTCTAATCCTAGCTCTAACCTTAACACAAACCATAGCCCTTACCCAAACCCTAACCCTAACCCTAGCTCTAATCTTATCAATAACCCTAGCCCTAAACTTACCTTTAGCCCTATCAATTACCCTAAACATAGTCCTAATTCTAATGCTAACCCTAGGCCTAAATCTAACACTATGCCTCAACGTAACCCTATGCATTATGCTAAACCTAACCTGAATCCTGAACCTAACCCTATCATTACCCTAACCCAAACCCTAATGCTAATTTGAGCCCTAACCCTAAATCCTAACCTAAACAAAACCCTAAACATGACCCTGAACCTAATAATACTCCTAGCTCTAAATTTGACACTTACCCTAAATACATCCATGAACCTAACCCTAAAACTATCCCTAACTGTAACCCTTGAACTCACATTTGCCCTGACACTAATCCTAGCCCTAACAAAAACACAAACCCTAGCCCTCATCCTAGACCTTAACCTAGCCTTACTCATAACTGTTATGAAACCCTAGCCATAACCCTAATTCTAAACTTTGTCCTAGCCCTAAACCTAGCTCTAACCCCATTATTTACACTAAACCTAACCCTAAGCCCAAAACTAACCCTAGGCCTAAACATAAACATAAACCTAGCCCTATTCCTAGCCCTAATTAAGCCCTATACCTAACCAAACCCTAAGCCTAGCCCTAAGACCAACTCTCACTCTCGCCCTAGCCCTATCGCTAGTTCTAACCCTAATTTATCATAACTCTAATCCTAGCTATAAACCTAGAACTAATGCTACCCATATCCTTAGACTTAGACCTAACCCTAGATCTAATCCTAACTCTAAATCTAACTCTAAACCTAAGACTAAACATTACCCTAACACTATTCCTAAACCTAATGCTAATTTTAAAACTAGCCCTAACCATAGCCCTAGCCCTAAAACAAAACCAAGCCATAGTCCTAACTTTAAAGCTTAACCTAAACCAAAACCTAACTCTACACCTAGCCATAACCCTAGCCCTAATTCGAGTCCAAACCCTAACCCTAAAACTACCCCTGACCTTAATTTTGACCCTAATACTAACCCTAGCTCTAAACATCCCCATAATGTTAAACCTAACCCTAAAACTAGACCTAGACCTAACCGCAATTTTATAACTAACCCAAATCATAACTCTACAGCAAACATTGGCTACAACTCTAAACCTAGCCCTAACCCTAACCAAAATTTAGCTCTAATCTGAAACCAAACCCTAGCTTTAACACTAAACCTAATCCTAACACTAGCCCTAACCCTACCCTAAATATAGCCCTAACCCTAGGTCTAACCCTATCCCTTACCCTAAACCAACCCTAACCCTAATGCTAACCTTAGTCCTAACCCTAGCACTCATTCTAGCTCGATCCACAACTCAAATCTGACACATTTTCTGACTCTAATGGTAACCGTAGGTCTAAACCTGACCCTAACCCTATACTGAACCCTAACACTAGCACTAGAAATAAACCTATTCCTAAATCTAACCCTAACACTAGTCCTAGACCTAAACCTAATCCTAAATCTAACCATATCTCTAGCCCTAGTAGTAAACAAAAACCTAGCCCTAGCCCTAATAATAAACCTTAACCTAACCCAAACACTAACCTTACCCTTAGACCAAAACCAAGTGATAATTCTGGCTTTAACCCTAAAGCTGACTATAACCTGAACACTGACCCTGACCCCAACACTAACTCTAGCTCTAAACATCACGATAACACTAACCCAAACCCTAACACTTGACCTAGCCATAACACTAACCACAAAACTGGCCCTATTCATAACCCTAGTTCGTACATTAGCTGTGGCCCTAACACTATCCCTAACCTAACCCAAAACCTGGCCCTAATTTGAGCACTAACCATAGCTTTAACCCTAACACTAACCCTAACCATAAGCCAGTCCCTAACACTTCCCTAACCCTAGCTCTTATCATATTTGTTACCTTAAGCCAAACCATAAACCTAATGCTAACCCTAGTCCTAACACTAATGCATTGCCTAACCCAAATCCTAACCCTGTTACTAGTCCTAACCCTAGCCCTCATTCTAGCTCTAACCATAACCCAAAACCTAATCCTAACCCTGAAACTTATACTGACCCTAACACTAACTGTAGGTCTAAACCTGACCCTAACCCGAACCTGAACCCGAACATTAGTCCTACCGGTAATCCTATACCTAAACCTAAACATAACACTAGTCCTAGACCTAAACCTAATCCTAAATCTAGCCATAACTATAGCCCTAGACATGAACAACAACCTTGCCCTAGCCCTAACAATCACTCTTAACATAACCCAAACACTAAGCCTGCTTATAGACCTAAACCTAGTCCTAATTCTGGCACTAACCTCAACACTCACACTAACATGAACACTGACCCTGACCCTAACATAAACTTAGCTCCAAAGCTCAGCCTAACACAAAACCTAATTCTAAAACTACACCTAGCCATAACCCAAACCCTAAAACTAGCCCTAAACATAACCCTAGCTCTTAACTACCTGTGGCACTAAACTAGGCCTAAAATAACACAAAACTTAGCCCTAATCCTAGGCCTATACCTAGCCCTAAGTGTAACCCTAAACTAACTGTATCCCTATCCCTAACCGTAACCTTCCCTTTAGACCTAACCCTAGCTCAAAGTTAAACTTTACCCTAAACATAACCTAGTCCTATCCAAAAACCTAACCTAACCCTAGCCCTAATCCTACCCTTAACCATAGCCCTAAACATAACTGTAATTCTATACATTACCCTAACCCTAGCCCTAATCCTAAATATAACCCTAACCCTAACCCTAGCTCTAATCCTGTCCATTACCCTAACCATAATCCTAACCCTAATACTAACACTAGGATTAACCCTAACACTATCACAATCTCTAAACCTATCCATTACCCTAAAACTAATCTGTACCCTAATCCTAAGCCTATTCATTACCCTAACCCTAACTCTAATCCTTACGCTAATTAAAGCCCTAAACCTAAACCTTAACCTAAACTGAACCGTAAGACATACTCTGACCTTAATAATACATCTAGCTATAAACTTGACCCTTACCCTAAATCTAACCCTTACACTAGACCTAACCATAAACATAACCCTAAATCTATCCCTAACCGTACCCCTAGACTTAACCCTAGACACTTACCCTAACACAAACCCTAGCTCTAAACCTTATCCTAACTGAAAACCTAACCCTAACATTAGACAAAACTTAAATCTTCCCATAACCATAACCCTAGCTCTTACATTACACATACACCAAACATTAGCCCTAAATCTCACACGCAAACTAGCCCTAATCCTAGCCCTAATCCTAGACATAAGTGTAACCCTAACCCAATACCTAGCACTAACCTTAACCCTAACACTGGCCCAGGCCCAAACCCTACTCAAACTGTAATCCTTACCATAAACATAATAATAGCCCTAACCCTAAACCTAACCCTAAAACTACCCTAATCTAACTGTAACCATAGCACAAATCCTAGCACAAACTCTATTACCTTAAACATAACCCTAACCCTAATGCTAACCCAAGCTGTAACCCTAATCCTAACCCTAATCCTAAACCTAACTGTAGCAGTAACTCTATCTCTAACACTCACCCTAACCCTAACCCTAGCTCAAAACCTAACACTTCTGCTAAACCTAACACTAACACTAACCCTAGGCCTATCTCTAAACGTAGCCAAAATCCTGACGTGAATACAAGCCCTAACACTAGCACTAACCCTATCTTTTACCCTAAACATAAACCTAACCCAAATGCTAATTCTAGGCCTAATTCTAATCCTATCACTAACACTAACCCTATCTATTACTCTAAACCTAACCTGAACCCTAAACCTAACACTATCCATTACTTTAACCCTAACCCTAATGTTAATTTGAGCCCTAACCCTAAACCTTATCCTAAACCAAACCCTAAACAGGACTCTGACCATAATAATACACCTAGTTCTAAACCTGACCTTTACCTTAAACCTAACTTTCCACTAGACCTAGCCATAAATCTAAACTTAACACTATTCCTAACAATAACCCTAGACCTGACATTAGCCCTAGCTCTAATCCTAGCTCTAGCTCTAGACCTAACGCAAATCCTAGCCCTTATCCTAGCTCTAAACCTAGCCTTAATCCTAACCCGAACACTCACCCTATTCCTATACCTAATTTTGACCCTCGCCCTAGCCCTGAACCTGGCCATAACCTCATCCCTTCCCCTAAAACTAATTATAACCCTAACAATAACACTAACACTAATTGTAGCCCTAACCACAGGCCTAACCCTAACACTAAACCTAGCGTTAATCTAGCCCTAATTTAGCCCTAACCCTAAGCATATCCCTAACTCTAGCCCTAAGAATAATTCTAACTTTCAACTTAGCCCTATTTCTATTTCTAAACATTTCCATTACCGTAACCCTAACACTAGCACTAACCTTAGCCCTAACCCTAGATCTAATCATAACTCTAAATTATGGTAATAAACTCTAAATCTAACCCTAACCTTAAGCCTAAACCTCACCCTACCACTAGCGGAACTCTATTGCTAATCATAAAACTAACCCTAACCTTATCCCTAGCCCTAAAACAAAACTGAGCCATTACCCTAACCCTCAATCAAACCTAAACCAAACCCTGACCCTACAATAGCCATAACCCTAGCTCAAATTCAAGTCCTAGGACTAAAACTAACCCTTACCCTGACTCATATCCAAACATTAACCATAGCTCTATATATCACACTAACCATAAAGGAAATGAAACACCATTCCTAGCCCAAACCTGAACCCTAAAACTAACTCTAATAATAACCCTAGTTCTTACATTAGCCATAGTCCTAATTCTAGCCCTAAACCCCAAAAAAGTAGCCCTAATCTGAGCACTGAAACTAGATTTAACCCAAACCCTAACCCTAACCCTAGGCCCAAACCTAACCCTAATGCTAGTTCTAAGCCTAGATCTCACTCTATTCCTTATCCTAAACCAAACCCTATCCATAATGCTAACCCTAGTCCTAATCGTAATCCTTAGCCTAAATCAAACACTAACCCTATTACTAGTCCAAACCCTAGCCCTCATTCTAGCTCTAAACCTAACCTAAATCCTAACTCTAACCTTCACCATTATTCTGACCATAACAATAATTATAGGCCTAAACCTGACCCTAAATCTAAAATAAACCCTGAAACTAGGCCTACCAGTAAACTTTTACTAAACCTAATCCTAACACTACCCCTAGACTTAAACTTAACCCTAAATATAGCAATAACTCTAGCCTTAGAACTAATCAAAAACTTAGTCCTAGCCTTAACAAAAACCCTTAACCTAAACCAAAAAATAACAGTACCCCCAGACCTAACCCTACTCCTGACTCTGGCTTTCACCCTAACTCTAATATGAACACTGACCCTGACACTAACACTAAACCTAGCTCTAAAAATAACTCTAAACCAAAATCTAAACCGAACACAAGAAATAGCCCTTATCGTAACCCTAAAACTAGCCCTAATTAGAATCCTAGATCTTACATTATCCATAGCAATAACCCTAGACCTAAACCTAACACAAAACCTAGCCCTAATCCAAGGCCTAAACCTACACTAAGCATAACCTTAACCCTAAACTTAGCCCTAACCCTAAGCCTAACCCTCACCTTAGACCTAACCATAGCTCAAAGCCTAACTTTGACCTAAACATAACCCTGGCCTTATCCCTAACAATAACCCTAACCCTACCTCTAACCTTAACCCTAACCCTAAACCTATGCATTACCCTTATGATAACCCTATTACTAATGCTAACCCTATGCCTAACCCTAACCCTATCACAAACCCTAAATCTCTCCATTACCCTAAACCTACCCTGAACCCTAAACCTAACCCTATTCATTATGCTAATCCTAACTCTAACCCTAATGTTCATTTCAGCCCTATCCCTAAATCTTAACATAATACAAACTGTAACCCTGAACCTAAAAATACCACTACCTCTAAAACTGACCCTTACCCTAAATTTAACACTTACAATAGACTAACACATAGACCTAATCCTAAATCTACTACTAACTGTAACACTAGACCTGACATTATCCCTGGTCCTAATTCTAGACCTAACACTACAACAAACCCTAGCCCTCATCTTAGCCCTAAACCTAGACTTAATCATAACCCTAATCCTAACCCTAGCTCTAATCCTAATTCTAACCCTCACTCTACCTCTAAACCTAGCTATAACACATCCCTTACCCTAAATTTAACCCCTAACCTAACCCTAATGCTAGACCTAGAATGAACACTAACCCTAGTTCTAATCCTTACCCTGATTTAGCCCAATCCTTAAAACTAACCATAACCCTAGCCCTAAGACTAACTCTAACTCTCACCCTAGTGTTATCCCTAGTTCTATCCCTATGATTTAACATAACCTTTAACCTAGACCTAACCCTTGCCCTATCCTTAGACCTAGCCCTAACCCTAGATCGAACCCTAACTCCAAGTCTTAACCTAACCCTAATCCTAAACCTAACACAAACAGTAGCCCTAATCCTAATGTTAATCATATAACCTATGACTAAAACAAAACTGAGCAATAGGGGCTGAGGATGTGGCTCAAGGGGTAGCACATTCACCTGGCATGCAGGGGGTGCTGGGTTCGATCCTCAGCACCAATAAAAATATGATTAACAAAAGTTGCTGTGTCCACCAAAAACTAAAAAAAAAAATTAAAATATTTAAAAATTCTCTCTCTGTCTTTCTCTCTAAAAAAAAAAAAAATACCTGAGCAATAGTCCTAATCTTAAACCTTAACTTAAACCAAACCCTAACACTACACCTAGACCTAAATCTAGCCATAATTCGAGTCCTAACCATAATCTTAAACTAACCCTGACCCCGAATCAAATCCTAACACTCACCCTAGGTCTAAACACCACCCTACAATTAAATCGAACCCTAATAGTAACCCTAGGCTTTATTCAAGTCATAACCCTAACCTTAAAACTAACCCTGATGCTGACTCATATCCTAACAGTCATCCTAGCTCTAAAGACCACCCTCACCATAAAATGAATCCTAAAAATAATCCTAGCCCTTATTTGAGTCCTAAACCTAACCCTAAAACTAGTAATGTCTCTGAATCATGTCCTAATACTAACCTAGCTATAAATATCACCCTAAAATTAAACCTAACCTTAACACTAAACCTACCCCTACCCCTAACCCTAATTGTAACCTAATTCTTACATAATCCATTGCCATAACATTAGCCCTAACCCTAATATAAAAATTAGCCCTAATCTGAGCACTAAACCTAGATTTAACCCTAACCCTAACCCTAACTCTAGTCCTAACCCTAGCTATAAGCCTATCCCTTACATAAAGTGAAACCCTAACCCTAATGTTAACCATAGACCTATCCCTAATCCTTAAACTAACCAAAACCCTAACCCTATTAATAGTCATAATCCTACCCTCACTCTAGCACTAACCCTATTGCAAACCCTAATGTTAACCCTGACCATTATTTTGACCCTAACACTAACCCTAGGTCTAAACCTGGCTCTAACCCTAGACAAAACTATAACACTAGCCGTAGACCTAAACCAAATCCTAAACCTTGCCTTCACTCTATCCCTAGACCTAAACAAATACCTATCCCTACCCCTTAAAGTGACCCTTAAACTAACACAAACACTAACCATACACGTAGACCTAAACCTAGTTCTAATTCTGGTTGTAACCCTAACTCTAACTCGAACCCAAACACTGACCCTGCCTTTAAAAGTAAACCTACCTCTAAACCTGACCCTAACCAAAAATCTAAACATAACACTAGACGTAGCCAAAATCCTAACACTCAAACTAGCCCTAATAATAACCCTAGCTCTTAAATTACCCACAGCACTAACCCTAGGCCTAAACCTAACACAAAATCTAGAGCTAATCCTAGGTCTAAGCATAACCCTAACCCTAACCCTAACCTAACACTTGATTAGTCCTAACCCTAGCTCAAAGCCTGAACCTTATCCTAAACATAAACCTACACCTATCCCTAAATATACCCTAACACTAGCCCTAATCCTAAACGTAACCCTAGCCCTAAACCTAGCTCTAAAACTACCCATTACCCTAAAACTAACCCTAAACCTACTGATAACCCTAGGCCTAACCCTAACCCTAAACCTAACCAGAAAACTAACACTAGACCTAACCCTAAACCTCACACCTGCCATAGACCTAACTCTAGCTCAAACCCTAACCCTCACCATAAACATAAACATAACCATAGCCCTAACCCTAAACATAAACCTCAATCTAACACTATCCATAACAGTATGCCTAAAACTAACCATATCCATGATTCTAACCCTAACCCTACCCCTACTGATAATGCTAGCCCTAATCCACTCCTAACCCTAACCATACTCGAATCTTATCCCTAGACCTAACTCTAAACCTAACACTCTCCCTAGCCCTAACCCTAGGGCAAAACCTAACCCTTATGCTAAACATAACCCTAACAGTAACCCTAGTTATAATCCTAACCCTAACCCTAACTCCAGACTTATTCCTGACCATAACTCTAGCCCTAAACTTAGCTCTAAACCTATCCATTATCCTAACTATGACCGTACCCTAATGCTAACCCTAGGCCTAACACAATCCCTATCGATAAACCTAACCCTATCAATTACCGTAAAACTAACCTGAACACTAAACAAAAACCTATCATTACCCTAACCCTGACCCTAATGCTTATTTGAGCCCTAACCCTAAACCCTAACCTCAACCAAACTCTAACCTGATCCTGACCCTAATAATTCCCCTAGCTCTAAACCTGACATTTAACCTGAAACCTAACCCTTAAACTAGACCTAGCCATAAACCTAATCCTAAAACTGTCCTCTCCTCAAATGTAACCCTACACCTGACATTAACCCTAGCCCTAATCCTAGCCCTGACCCTAACAAAAACCCCTGCCCTTATCCTAGCCCTAAACCTAGATTAATCCTAATCCTAACCCTAACCCTAACACTAACCCCAATACTAACCCTAGCCCTAATCTTAGCCCTAATTTCAACCAGTCTTTAAACCTAACGAAAACCCTAGACATAAGAATAAATCTAACACTCATAGTAGTCCTATCACTAGTTCTAACCTTATCCCTTAACGTAACCCTAACACTAGCCTTAAACTTAGTCATAACCCTTGCCCTATCCATAGCCCAAGCACTAAACTTAGATCATAATCTATCTCTAAATCTAACCCTGACCGGAATCCTAAGCCTAACTGTAACACTAGCCTTAAACCTAATACTAATCCTAAGACTAGCCCTAATCCTAGCCCTAGCCTTAAAACAAAACTGAGCCATAAGCTCTATCCCTAACCCTTAAACTAAACCAAACATTAACCATACACATACCACTAACCCTAGCCCTAATTTGAGTTTTAAGATGAACCCAAAAACTAACCCTGACATTGACTCCGACACTAACACTAATTCCAGCTCTAAACATCAACCTAATCCTAACACTAACCCTAACACTTAACCAAGCCCTAATCTTAACCCTAAAATTAGCCCTAATCCTAACCCTTGTATTTACATTAAAGGCAATCCTAACCCTAGCACTAACTTAACCCAAATCCTAGCCCTAATCCAAGTCCTAACGCTATCTTTAACCCTAACCCTAACCCTAACACTAGCCCTAGCCCTAATCATAACCATTACCCTAGCCCTAACCCTATACATTACCATAACAATAACCCTAACCCTACTGCTAACCCTAGGCCTAAACATAACCCTATCTCTAATCCTATCCCTATCTATTTCCCTAAACCTAACATGAACCCTAATCCTAAGCCTATCATTACCCAAACCCTTACCCTAATGTTAATTCAATCCCTAACTTTAAGCCTTAACATATTCCAAACCTAACCTAGACCTTGACTTAATAATATCTCTATCCCTAAACCTGAACCTAACCCTAAACCTAAACCTTACACTAGATGTATCCATAATCCTAAGCCTAAAATTATCTCTAAACATAATTCTAGACTTGAAATTCGCCATACCCCTAATCCTAGCCCTAACCCTAAAACAAATCCTAGCCCTCATCGTAGTGCTAAACCTAGCCTTAATCATAATCGTAATCCTAACCCTTATTCTAAACATCACCCTACTTCTAAAACTAGAATAACACCATCCCTTACCCTAAACTAAATCCTAAATCTAACCCTAATTCTATGCTTAAGCTGAACATTAGATCTAACCATAACCTTAGACCTTAACCTTAACCATAGACCTAATCCTATCCCTAATTTAGCCCTATTCCTAACCCTAAGCCTAACCTTAGCCCTAAGACTAAAAACAATTCTCACACTAGCCCTTTCACTAGTTCTAATCCTAGCCCTTACCATAACCCTAATCCTAGCCCTAACCCTTGCCTAATCCTTAGTCCTAGCTCTAACCCTAAGCCTAAGCCTCATGCTAACACTAAACCTAATCCTAACGCTAATCATAAAACTAGCCCTAACCCTACCACTAGCATTAAAACAAAACCGAGCAAGAGCCCTAACCCTAAACCTAACTTAAACCAAAACCTAACACTACACCTAGACCTAACCATAGCCATAATTCAAGCCCTAACCCTGACTTTAAAAGTATAACTGACAGTGACTCATATGCTAAACTCACCCTAGCTTGAAACACCATCCTAAATTTAAACCAAAACTTAACAGTAACCCTAGCCCTTATGTGAGTCCTAACACTAACCATGACCCTGACTCATATCTAAAAACTAACTCTAGCTCTAAATATCACCCTAACCTTAAACTTAACCCTAACACTAAAACTCCCCCTACCCCAAACCCTAACCCTAAAACGAACCCTAATAGTAACCCTAGTTCTTATATTAGCAATTTCCCTAACCCTATTCCTAACCCTAACACAAAACTAGCCCTAACTGAACCCTAAATCTAACTTTAACCCTAACTCTACCTTAATTCTGGCCCTAAACTTGGCTCTAACTCTCTCCCTTACCCTAAGTGAAACAGTAACCCTAATGATAAACCTAGATCTATCCCTAATCCTTAGGCTAACCAAAATCCAAACCCTATTAATAGTCCTAACCCTAGCAACTCATTCTAGCTCTAATCCTATCCCAAACCCTTATGCTAATCCTGACCTTTATTCTGACCATAACACAAACCCTAGGTCTAAAACTGAACCTAAACCAAGAGCAAACACTAATACTGGCCATATCACTAACTTATTCCTAAACCTAAACTTAAACCTAGCCCTAAGAATAACTCTAACTCTCACACTATCCCTATCCCTAGTTCTAAGCCTATCCATTACCATAACGCTAAACCTGGCCTTAACCTTTGCCCTAACCTTAGTCCTAGCCCTAACCCTACATCTAACCCTAACTCGAAATCTAACCCTAACCCTAAGCCTATGCCTAACACTAAAACTAGCCCTAACACTAATGCTAATGTTAAAACTAGCCCTAACCCTAACCTTAGCAGTTAAACAAACTGAGCAATAGCCCTAAATATAAACCTTAACTTAAACCAAACCCTAACACTACACTTAGACATAAACATAGCCTTAAATCGAATCCTAACCATAACCTTAAATCTAACCTTGACCCTGACTCATATCCTAACACTCACATAGCTCTAAACATCCTCCTAACCTTAAACTAAAACCTTAATCTAAACCTATTCTTAATTTGAGTCCTAACCCTAACTCTGACCCTGACTCATATCCTAACACAAACCCTAGCTCTGAATATAATCCTAACCTTAAACCTAACCCTAACCTAGACCTACCCCTAACTCATATCCTAAAACTAACCCTCATTGTAACCCTAGTTCTTACATTAGCCATTGCCCTATCATTAGCCCTAACCCTAACCAAAAAACTAGCCCTAATCTGAACCCTAAACCTAGATTTAACCCTAACCCTAACTCTAGCCCTACCCCTAGCTCTAAAGCTATCCCTTACCCTATGAATAACCCTAATGGTAGCCCTATACCTATGCCTAATCCTTAGGCTAATGAAAATCCTAACAATATTAATAGTCGTGACCCTAGCCCTCATTCTAGATCTACTCCTATCCCAAATACGAACACTAACCCTGACCCTTATTCTGACCCTAACACAAACCCTAGGTCTAAACCTCACCCTAACACTAGACTAAAACCTAACACTAAAACCCTAACACTAGCCCTGGATCTAAACCTAATCCTAAATCTAGCCTTATCTCTAGCCCTAGACCTAAACAAATCCTTGTCCTAGGCCATAAAATAACCCTTATCCTAACACACAAACAGTAACCCTACCCCTAGACCTAAACCTACTCCTAATTCTGGCTGTAACCCTAAGTTGAACTCTAATCCAAACACTGACTCTGCCTTTAATATTAAACCTATTTCTAAACCTGACCCTAAATGAAAATCTAAGCCTAACACTGATCTTGGCATAACCCTAACCCTAAAACTAGCCCTAATCATAATCCTAGCTCTTATATTACCCTCAGCTTTAACCCTAGGACTATACCTAACGCAAAACATAGAGCTAATCCTAGGCCATAACCTAGCCCTAAGCATAATGCTAACCCTAACCCTGGCACTAACCCAAACCTAAACCTTGCCTTAGTCCTAACTCTAGCTTAAAACCTAACCCTTACTATAAACATAAACCTAGAACTGTCTCTGAATCTAACCCTAAACTTAGTCCTAATCCTAACCTTAACACAAGCCCTAACCCTAGCTCTAATCTTACCCATTATCCTAAATTTAACCCTATTCCTAATTGTAACTGTAGCCTTTACCCTAACCATAATCCTAACCCTAAACAGAAAACTAACCCTAGACCTAACCCTAAAGTAATATTTGCTACAGCTCTAACCATAAATCAAACCCTAACCCTTACCATAAACCTAAACATAACAATAGACCTAAACCTAACCCTAAATTTAAATCTACCACTGTCCCTAACCCCAAAACTACATCGAATCATATTTATTACCCTAACCCTAAACGTAAACTTAATTCTAACCATTCCCCTAACCCTAGCCTTAACCCTAACCCTACCGTAATCATATCCCTAAACATAACCCTGAACCTAACCCTTGCTCTAACCCTAATCATAGCTCAGAACATAACTCTTATACTAAACATAACACTGACCCTAACCCTAGTTCTAAACCATGCCTTAACAGTAACTCAAGACCTAATCCTAAACATAAGTCTAGCTATAACCTTATCTCTAACTGTATCCATTACCCTAATCATAACCCATATTCTAATGTTAATCCTAGGCCTAATCCTATCTCAGGACGTAATCCTAACCATAACCCTAGCCCTAAACTTAACTCTAACTGTATCCATTACCCTAAACATAACCCTTTCACTAATGCTAACCCTAGGCCTAATCCTAAACCTATCACTAACCCCAACCCTATCAATTACTCTAAACCTAACCTGAACCCTAAATCTAACCCTATCATTACCCTAACCCTAATCATAATGCTAATTTGAGCCCTAACGCTAAACTCAAACCTAAAAGAAACCATAATCATAACCCTGACCCTAATAATTCCCCTAACTCTAACCTGACCCTTACCCTAAACCTAATCCTTACATTAGACATAGCCAAAACCTAATCCTAAAACTTTCCAAAACCATAACCCTAGACCTGACATTAGTCCTAGGTATAATCCTAGAACTAACCCGAACACAAACCCTAGATGATATTAGCACTAAACATAGCCGTAATCATAACCCTACCCTTAAACCTAAACCTAACTTAAAACCAACCCTATCCCTAATCTTAGACCTAACTTACCCCTATCACTAACCCTAACCCTAACCCCAGCCCTAAATCTAAGTCTAACTCTCTCTCTAGCCCTAAAACTAGTTCTAACCCTATCCCTTACTGGAACTCTAAACCGAGCCCTAACCATAGGCCTAACCCTAGCCATTTCCTTAGCCCTAGCCCTAACCCTAGATCTAACCTTAACTATAAATCTAACCCTAATGCAAAGCCTAAGCGTAAACCTAACAATAACCCTAACCCTAACCCTAATGCTACTCCTAAAACTAGACCTAACTCTAGCCCTAGCCCTAATACAAAACCGAGCCATAGCCCTAACTATAACCCTTAACCTAAACCAAACCCTCACCCTACACATAGCCCTAACCATAGCCCTAATTCTAGTTTTAAGCAGAACCCTAAAACTAACCCTAACCCTGATTCTGACGCTAACACTAACCATAGCTTTAAACTTCACCCTAAACATAACCATAAACATAACACTAGACCTAGACCTAACCCTAACCCTAAACCTAAATCTAGCCCTAATTGTAACCCTAGTACTTACATTTGCCATAACACTTACCCTAGCCCTAACAACCCAAAACTTTGCCTAATCTGAGCCCTAAACTGAGCTTTAACCCTAATCCTAATTGTAACCTTAAAACTAGCGCTAATAATAACCATATCCTTAGCTCCAATACTACCTCTAACCCTAACCATTACCCTAACCATAATCCTAATGCTAATGCTAACCCTAGGCCTAAACCTTACCATATCCCTAATCCTAACCCTATCCATTACCCTAAACTTAACTTGAAACGTAAACCTAACTATATCATTATCCTAATCCTAAACGTATTCTAATTTGAGCCCTAAATTTAAACCTTAACCTATCCCAAACACTAATCACGACCCTGACCCAAACAATACCATTAGCTCTAAACCTGACCCTAACCCTAAACCTAACCCTTACACTACATCCAACCTAATGCTAAACTATCTTTAACTGTAAAGCTGGAACTGAAATTAGCCCTAGTCCTAATCCTAGCCCTAAATCCAGCCTTAATTCTAACCTGAACCACAACCCGAAGTTTAACCCTAATTCTAAATATTGCCCTACCCCTAAAACTAGCTATAACCCCATCCATTACCCTAAACCTAACCATAACCCTAAACCTAACCATAATCTTAAACATAACCATAACCCTTGCCCTAAACCTAGGCCTAACCCTAATATTAAGCACTAACCCTAATTTAGTCCTGTCCTAACCCTAAACTAGCCTTAAGACTAACTAACTCTTGCCCTAGCCCTATTCTAAGTTCTACCCTTAGCCCTAGCCCAACCCTGGATTTAAACCTAACTCTAAATTTAAACCTAACTCTAAATTTAACCATAATCATAATCCTAAACCAAACCCTAACACTAGCCCTAACAATAATGCTAATCCTAAAATTTGCCTTACCCTAGCCCTAGCCTTACAACAAAACGAAGCTATATCCCTAACTCTGACCCTTAACCTAAACCAAATCATAAACCTTCACCCAGCCCTAACCCTAACTCTAAAAATAACCCTGAACCTGACACTGATCATAACACTAATCCTAGCTCTAAACATTACCCTAACCTTAAATTATGCCTAACATCACACCTAGCCTTAACCCTAACCATAAAACTAGCCCTAATCATAACCCTAGTTTGTACATTAGTCATTGTCATAACCCTAGGCCTAATCTTAACACAAATCCTACCCCTAGTTCTACTCCTAACCAAAGCTTAAACAATAATCTTAAACCTAACACTAGCCCTAACCCTAACCCTAAACATAGCCATAACCCTAGCTCTAACCCTATCCTTTACCCTAAGCCAAACACTAACCCAAATGCTAACCCTCATCTTAACCCTAATCCTTAGCCTAACTTAAACACTAACAGTATTATTAGTCCTAATCCTAGCCCTCATTCTAGTTCTAACCCTAAACCTGATCCTTATTCTGATGCTAACAGTAAGCCTAGGTCTAAACCTGACCCTAACCCTAAACCAAACCCTAACACTAGCCCTACCGGTAAGAACATACCTATACCTAACCCTAACATAGATCTAGACCCAAACCTAATCCTAAATATAGCTAAAATTCTAAGCATAGACCTAAACAAAATCCCAGCTCTAGCCCTAACAATAACCCTTAACCTAAAATAAAGACTTACGCTACCCATAGACCTAACACTAGTCCTAACTCTGGCTCTAACCCTAACCCTAATCATATCCAGAACACTGACATTGACCCTAACATTAACCTAACTCTAAATCTGACCCTAACCCAAAACCTAGTCCTATTACTAGACCTAGCCATAACCCTAACCCTAATACTAGCCCTAAACATAAACCTAGCCCTAACCCTATTTTAACCCTAATCTTAACCCTAAAAGTAGTCATAACACTAACCATAGTCCTAACCCTAGCCCTAAACCTAACAGAAAACCTACCCATAATCCTAGGCCCAAACTTAGCCCTAAGTATAACACTAACACTAACCCGAGCCCTAACACTAACTCTATCACTAACACTAGACTTAGACCTAACTCAAAGGCAAACCCTTACCCTAAACATTACCCTAGCCCTATCCTAAACCATAACCCTAAACCTAGCTCTTATCCTAACCTTAATCCTAGCTAAAACTTTAGTTCTAACCCTGTCAATTATTCCAATTATTACCAATCCCTAACACTAAACCTAACCCTAACCATAAACTTATCCCAAAACCTAAACATAAACATAAACCTCACCATAGCCCTAACCCTAGTAGAAATATTAAGCCTTACACTAAACCTAATCCTAAGGCTAGCCCTAATCCAAACCATAACCCTAACCCTAAATCTAACATTATCCATTACCCTAAATCTAACCCTAACTGTAATGAAAACTCTAGCCATAACCCAATCCCTAAAGCAAACCCTAAGCATAAACATATCCCTAGACTTGAACTTAACCCAAACCCTCGCCCTAGCCATTACCCTAGCTCAAATAGTAACCCTTACCCTAACGTAACCATAACCCTAGCCCAAAAACTTACACTTACCGCAAACCAAACCCTAGCCCTATCCCTAAACCTAACTCTAATTTTAGACTTAATCCAAACCATAACCTAACCCTAACTCTAGCTCTAAATCTATCCATTATACTAAACATAATCCTAAACTAATGCTAACCTTAACCCTATTGCTAAATGTAACCCATACATTACTATAAACCTTAACTGAAACCTAAACCTAACTCTAACTATTACCCTAACCCTAAGCCTAAACCAAACACCAATTCAAGCCCTAAACCTAAACTTTGACTGAAACCAAATGCTAACCATGACCATGGCCCTAATAATACCCCTAACTGTAAACCTGACCCTTACCCTAAACATAGTTCTGACATTAGACCTAGCCATAACCTAAACCTAAAACTATCCTTAATCATAACCCTAGACATGACATTAGCTTTTGCCCTAGTTCTAGCCCTGAACCTAACAGAAACCCTAGCCCTAAACCTATCCTTAATCCTAAGGTAAAAACTAACCCTAGCCCTAATCCTAATTTTAACCCTCTTCTTAGCCCTAAAACTAGCTATAACCCCATCCATTCCCCTAAATTTAATCCTAACCCCAATGCTAATACTAAAACTAGCCCTACCCCTAGACCTAACCCTAACACTAACCCTAGCCCTAATCCTAGCCCTATTTTAGCTTTAACACTAATCCTAACCCTAAGCCTAGTCCTAAATCTAAATCTAACTCTTGTCCTAGCCATTTTTCTAGTTCTAACTCTATACCTTATGGTAACACTAAACCTAGCCCTAACCCTAACACTGGATCTAACCCTAACTCTAAATCTAACCCTAACCCCAAGCCTAAACCTCATCCTAAAACTAGCCCTAACCTTGACACTAATTCAAAATCTAGCTCTAACCCTAGCCCTAGCTCTAAAACTAAACCAATCCATAGCCCTAACCCTAACCCATAGAAGTCAACATGAAGTGAAACCTTAAAACACAAACTGTAAGTGACAGCGAACCTTGAACTGAGAAAGCCCAACCTGGGAAACATAGTAATGCTAGGTAAAAGATTAGTCCTGACCGGTATCAAAGAAATTTGAACAAAACTATCTCTAACCCAAACATTAGTTCTAACCCTAGCTCTAACCCTAATTCTAAAACTAAGCTTTTCCTGTTTATAGAGCTTGATCATAAAAGTAAAAATCTTGGGGTCCCTAGTAGGACAAGGTAACAGAGTAATCCTGCGCAATATCAATGCTTCTGACCAATAATTGGGGAAGGTGTTTCCGTACATGCGTATTTGCCCTGTTTTCTACTAAAGTGTTCTTGGATAAATTGTTTTTTCATGCTTGAGCTTAAGGTATTTTCACAAAGAACAATCCAGAGCATGCATACAGCGAAGTGATTGAGTGTGTGAAGTTTCATGCAGCTAACACCAACCCTGTTTGATTTCCAGCTACATTTCCATTCACACCTATAGGTCATAATGTAGTGTAAACTAAAAATTTAAACTGTTCCTGACACTGAACCATTGAATCATGAAGGCCCAAATTTGGGAAGCCTACTAAGGTTGGTCAAAGATGAATCCTGAACAGTATCAAAGTAATCTGACCAAAATAATTTGAAGCTCTTTAATTACATGTGTATTTTGCTTGCTCCTAAAGCAATGAGAGATAAAGATGTTTCTTTCTACTTCAGCTTAGGGATAACTCACAAGAAACAAACCAGAGAATGCCCACTGAGAACTGATTGAGTGTGTGAAGTTTCAAGCAGCTAGCACAAACCCTGTTTGATTTCCAACTAAATTTCCATTCACCCCTATAGGGTAAAAAGAAGAGAAACATGAAAATTGAAACTGTTACTGATAGAAAACCCTTTTATGTATAAGGCCCAAACATTTGGGGTACAGTAAAAATAGGAAAAAGGTGAATCCTGCCCAGTATCAGAGAAATTAAAAAAAAATAACTCTGACACTGACACCAGGTCTAAAACTAGTCCTAACACTAAGTCTAACCCTAAACCTAATCTGTTTAGAGAGCCTTTTATCATAGAAGTTTTGAAATTGGGGAGTCTAGTGGGGCAAGTTTACAGATGAATCATGGGCAATTTCAAAGAAATCTGACAAAATAATTGGGGGAGCTATTTGGGTACATGCATATTTCCCTGTTTTCTCCTAACGTGTTCTTAGATAAAATTGTATTTAATGCTTCAGCTTATTATTAATTTCACAAGGAATAAACTAAGAGAGTGCCCACAGAGAATTGATTGAGTGTGTGAAGTTTCAAACAGTTAGCACCAACTTTGTTTGATGTCCATCTCCATTTCCATTCCCCATGTAGGTCAAAATGAGGTGAATCAGTAAAATACAAACTGTTCCTGTCAGCAAAGAATTGATCCGGGAATGCTGAAACATGGGGAACATAGTAAGGCTAGGTAAAAAAGGATCCTGCCCAGTATCATAGAAATTTGAACAAGACAAACTCTAACCCTAATATTAGACCTAAATCTAATCTAACCTGTTTAGAGAACCTTTGATCATAGAAGTCAAAGTTGAGGAGCCTAGTGGGGCAAGCTAAAAGATGAATCCTGCCAAGTATCAAAGAAATCTGACCAAGTGAATGGAGGAGGTAGTTCAGTACATGCATATTTTCCTGTTGTCTCCTAAAATGCTCTCGCATAGTGTAGTTTTTGCATGCTTCATCTTTGAGATACTTTCACAAGGATAAACCTAGAGCGTCCTCACAGAGAACTGATTGAGTGTGTGAAGTTTCAAGCAGCTAGCATAAACCCTGTTTGATTTCCAGCTCCATTTCCATTTACCAATATAGGTAAAAATAAAGTGAAACCTTAAAATAAAAACTGAAATACTGACAGCAAACCAGTGAACCTAGAAGGCCCAAACCTGGGGAACATAATAAGGCTAGTTAAAGATAAATCCTGCCTAGTATCAAAGAATTTTGAACAAAACTACTGTAAACTAAACACTAGATCTATCCTTAATCCTAACCCTACAGCTCACCCTAGCCTGTTTAGAGAACAATTGATTATAGAAGTCCCGAACTAAGGGAGCCTGGTGGGGAAAGCTAACAAATGAATCCTGCACAGTATCAAAGAAATCTGAGCAAATAATTGGAGGGAAGTGTTTTAGTACATGCATATTTCCTTGATTTATCCAAAAGTGCTCTGGGATAAAGATGCTTTGCATGTTTCAGCTGAGGGCAACTTTCACAAGGAACAAACCAGAGAGTGCCCACAGATAACTGATTGAGTGTGTGCAGTTTCAAGCAGCTAGCACCAACCATTTTTGATTTTGAGCTCCATTCTCTTCAACAAAAGAGTTCAAAATAAAGTGAAACCCTAAAATACAAATTGTTCCTGACAGCGAACCATTGAACTGAGAAGGCCCAAACCAGGGAACATTGTGATGCTAGATAAAAGATGAATCCTGCTCAGTATCAAAGATACATGATCAAAACTGACTCTAACCCTAACACTAGGTTTAAACCTAGCCCTTACCCTAACCATAAACCTAACCCTAATCTGTTTAGAGAACCTTTTATCATAGAAGTCCCAAATTAAGGGAGCATAGTGGGGAAAGCTAATAGATGAATCTTGAGCAGTATCAAAGAAATCTGACCAAATAATTTGGGGAGGTAGTTCACTACATGTCTATTTCCCTGTTGTCTCCAGCAGTACTTTTGGATAAAGATGTTTTGCATGCTTCAGCTTTGGGAAACTTTCACAAGGAAGAAACCAGAGTGCCCACATAGAACTGATTGAGTGTGTGCTGTTTTAAGCAGCGAGCACCAAGCTCTGTTTGATTTCAACTTCCATTTCCATTTACCCATATAGGTCAAAATGAAGGACACCTTGAAATACAAACAATTCCTGACAGCAAACCATTGAAGAGATAAGACTCAAACTTGGGGAAAATAGTAAGGCTAGGTAAAAGACGAATTATGCCAAGTATCAAATGAATTTGAACAAATCTCACTCTAACACTAGATCTAATCCAACACTAACCTTATTTTTTAACTTGTTTAGAGTACCTATGATCATAGAAGTCACAACCCTGGGGAGCCTAGTGGCACAATTTAACAGTTGAATCTTGTGCAGTATTAAAGAAATTTGATGAAAAATTGGGGGAGGTATTTCAGTACATTCATATTTCCCTGTTTTTTTTTTTTTTTTTTTCTTAAAGTGCTCATGGATAAATTATTTTTCATGCTTCAGCTTAAGGTACTTTCACAAAGAAAACCCAAAGAGTGCCCACAGAGAGCTGATTGAGTGTGTGAAGTTTCATGCAGCTAGCACCAACCCTGTTTGATTTCCAGGTCCATTGCCATTCACACCTTTAGGCGATTATGATTTGAAACCTAAAAATTTAAACTGTTCCTGACACTGAGCCATGGAACCTTGAAGGTCCAAACTTGGGGAGCCTACTAAGGCTAAATCAAAGATGAATCCTGTACAGTATCAAATTAATCCGATGAAAAAAATTAAGCTTTTTCAGTACATGGGTATTCTGCTGGCTCCTAAATCACTCAGCGATAAAGCTGTTTCTTTCTACTGCAGCTTAGGGATACTTCCACAGCAAACACCAGATTATGCTCACTGAAAATTGATGGAGTGTGTGAAAGTTTCAAGCAGCTAGCCCAAACCCTGTTTGATTTCCAGCTTCATTTCCATTCACCCCATTTATACGCATAGGTCAAAATGAAATAAAAACTTAAAATACAAACTGTTCAGGAGAGCAAACACTTGAAACAAGAGGCCCAAACCTAGAGAATATAGTAAGATTAGGTAAAAGTTGAATCCTGCCCAGTATCAAAGAAATTTGAACAATGCTAAATCTAACAAAACACTAGCTATAACCCTAGTTCTAACTTAATACTGATTGAGTGTGTGAAGTTTCAAGCAGCTAGCACAAACCCTGTTTGAGTCCAGCTCAATTTAGATTCACCCATATAGTGCAAAATGAAGTGAAAGGTAAGAATTAAAACTGCTTCTGAGAGCAAACCCTTTTACTAGGAGCCCCAAGCATGGGGAGCATACTAAGAATAAGAAAAAGATAAATCCTGCCCAGTATCCAAAAGGTTGAAAAAAACTAACTCTAACCCTAACACTAGCTCTAACTCTAACTCTAACCATAACACTAAGCCTAACCTGTTAAGAGAACCTTTGATCATAAAAGTTTTAAACTTGGGGAGACTAGTGGGTCAATCTTACATATGAATCCTGCACAGTATCAAAGAAATCAGACCAATTAATTGGGGGAGGTATTTCAGTACCTGCATGTTGCCCTGTTTTCTCCTAAAGTGCTCATGGATAAACTTGTTTTGCATGCTTTAGCTTATGGCTACTTTACAAGGAAGAAACCAGAGAGTGCCCACAGAGAACTGATTGAGTATGTGAAGTTTCAATCAGCTAGCACCAACCCTCTGATTCCCAGCTCCATTCTCATTTACCCATATAGGTCAAAATGAAGTGAGACATTAAAATCAAACTATTCCCAACAGCGAACCATTGAACTGAGGAGGCCCAAAACTGGGGCACATAGTAAGGCTAGGTAAAAGATAAATCTTCCCAGTATCAAAGAAATTTGAACAAAACAAACTCTAACCCTAACACTAGCTCAAAGCTAGCCCTATTCCTAACCATAACACTAACACTTACATGTTTAGAGAACCATTGATCCTAGAAGTGCCAACCTTGGGGAGCCTAGTGGAGAAAGCTAATAGATGAATACTGCACAGTATCAAAGAAATCTGATCAAATTTTTGGGAGAATTATTTCAGTACATACATGTTTCTCTGTTTACTCCTTAAGGGATCTCAGATACAGTTGTTTTTGCATGCTTCAGCTTTGGCCTACCTTCAAAAGACAGAAACCAGAGAGTGACCACTGAGAACTGATGGTGTGAAGTTTCAAGCATCTCCTTCCAACCCTGTTTGATTTCCAGTTCAATTTTCATTCACATCAATAAGCCATATTGAAGGGAATCCTTCAATACACACTGTTCCTGACAGCAAACCAGTGAGGCAACAAGGCCCAAACCTGTGGGGCATAGTAAGACTAAGTAAAAGATAAATCCTACCCAGTATCATAGAAATTTGAAGAAAACTAGGGCCACATGGGTTTCTTGGTGCAGATGAAAGGCTGGGCTCTGCAGTTTCTCTGGGCACAGACAACAATCTCAGCCAAACAGGCACTCTCTGTACAGACGGAAGGCAGCACAGAAACCAGAGGCTTTGATTGCAGATCACCAGACCAAGCTCTGGACACAGCACAAGGTCACTTCAGAACCACTCACCTCACCAAACACCATACACTGGTAATAAATTGAATTGATCTTGCAAAACCTTAATCCCCATCTTTCAGTGGGAGTGGCTACCAGCTTGGTTCTGCAGCTGATCATATACCCAGTTTCCAACTCCCCTACCTCCAACTGGGGTAACAAGAGTTTTCTCACAAGATTTTTGGGGGTGTAGCTATCAATGCAGAACAGCAACTGTACAGGCACCTGGTTTCTAATTCAGAGACTAAGAGTAGGGAGGCTCCAGGTAGAACCTCAAGCCATCTCATTCTGGCTACCTCCACCACCCTGAGCACAGAGACTAAAGCTAGGAATAGACATCTCCACCTACTGCAAGAAAAGAAAACAGAGTTCTGAGAGACATTTTTTTTCTTTCTTACTTTTCTTTTCTTGCTCTCCTCATCCATTCTCCTCTACCCTTCCCACTCTGGTCCTCACAACCTCAACATATGTTAAACCAAGAACTTTCCATGAAATTGGACTTTAAGAACTGAATCACTAGAATTGTATAATATAGAGGAATTGTATAGGCCCCACCTCACCACCTCTTTATTTGTTCTTATTTTCTTTCTCCCTCTCCTTCTTTCTTTCCTTGTTATTTTTTCTATTTTTTTCTTTCTCCCTCTATCCCACTTTCAGCCTCCTAACTTTTACTATTTATACATCGGGTAATTTTATGAGTACAGATAAGGAGTTTTAATTTATACCTTCTTCCATAAATTCCCCCTGTCTATTCATTAGAGTTCTCCAAAGTTGCAAAGTTAGATTAATCACATACCCTCATTCCTTTCCCCCTTAACATAGAATTCTACCCCTGACCCTCAGTTCTCTATATACCACCAGAAATGGTATGCCTTTCATGAAACTAATGATTATATTCTAAATAATAATTGAAGCCAACATCTGTAGACACAGAGTCTAAATATAAATGTATTCATAATGGTTAGTCTTAGGCTTCTGGTTAGGGTTAGATTTAGAATTAGGTTTTGATCTATGGTTAGGACTAGGGCTAAGCGTAGGGCAAGGGTTAGGATTAAGGTTTGGGTTAGGTTAAGGATTATGGTAAGGTATAGGGTTAGATATAATGATAGGGCTAATATGAGAGTTAGAGTTAGTCTTAGGAGTAGGGTTAGGATTAGGGTTAGGGAAAGGGCTAAATTAGGGCTAGTGTTAGTGTTAGGTTTAGGCCTTGGGTTACGGTTAGAGTTAGGGTTATATTTAGGGTAAAGTATTGGGCTGTAGCTAGGTTGAGAGTTAGGGCAAGGTTTAGTATTAGGGTTAGGGCTAGGATTAGTTTTAGGGTTATGATTAAAGCTAGGTTTAGGGCTAGGATGAAGGCTAATGTTTGTGTTAGGGTTAGGGCTAGTATTAGGGCTAGGGCTAATGTCAGGTCTATGGTTAGAGTTAGGGATAGATTTAGTGTTAGGAATATGCCTTGGTCCAGGATAGGGGTTAGGTTTATACTAAGGGTCAGTTTTAGAGCTAGGGTTATTTTTAGGGTCAGAATCCAAGTGAAGGTTTGCGTTAGATTAGGGTTTAGGTTTAGGGCTTGAATTATCATTAGGGTTTCTGGTTAAGGTCAAAAATGGTTAGGTTTAGGGTTTAGGTGTGGTTTAGTGTAATGGATAGGGTTAGGGTTAGGCCTAGGGTTAGCATAAGGGTTATCATTAGGGTAATGGATAGGGTTAGACCTAAGATTAGGGGTAGGGTTATGTATAGGATTAGGGCTTTTAGTTGGGTTAGGGTTGGGGTTTAGGTGTGGTTTAGTGTAATGGATAGGGTTAGAGTTAAGCTTAGGGTTAGCATAAGGGTTATCATTAGGGTAATGGATAGGGTTAGAACTAAGATTAGGAATAGGTTTATGTATAGGATTAGGGCTTATTTGCATTAGGGTTAGATTTACATTTAGGGTTAAAGCTAGGTTTAGCAGCTGGGGATGTGGCTCAAGAATTAGCGTGCTCACCTGGCATGCGCAGGGCACTGGGTTAGATCCTCAGCACCACATACCAATAAAATAAAGATGTTGTGTCCACCGAAAACTAAAAAATAAATATTAAAAATGAAACTAGGTTTAGGATTCAGATTAAGGCTAGGTTTTTTGGTTACGTTAGGGCTCGGGTTAAGGCTAAGGCTAATGTACAAAGTAGGGTTATGATTAGAGCTAGTGATAGGGTCAGGGATAGGGCTATGTCTAGTGTTACGGTTAGGGATAGGGCTATGTTTAATGTTAGGGTTAAATTTACGGTTATGATGATGTTTAGAGCTAGGTTTAATGTTAGGGTCAGAGTCAGAGTCCAGATTAATTTTCATGTTAGGGTTAGGACTAGAAATAGATATAGGATTAGGGCTAGGTGTAGGGTTACGGTTATGATTTGGTTTTGTATTAGGGCTAGGGGTAGAGGTGGCTAGTGTTAGTGTGAGGTATAGGCTTAGGTTTAGGGTTAGATTTAGAGTTAGGTTTAGATCTAGGCTTTGAGCTAGGGGTAAGGATAGGGCTAGGAATAGGGTTAAGTTTAGGGGTAGATATATGGTGATGGTAAAGGATAGGGTTAGAACTAGGTATAAGGCTAGAGCGAGAGTTTGAGTTAGTCTTAGGGCTAGGGTTAGGGTTGGGTTAGGTATAGGGCTAAATTAGGGCTGGGATTAGAACTAGGGTTAGTGTTAGGGTTAGGGTTAGGGTTAGGGTTAGGTTAAGGGATGGGATTATAGCTACTTTTAGGACTAGGGTGAGGATTAGATTTAGATTTAGGGTTATGGTTATGGATATGTTTATGATTAAGGCGAGGTTTATGGCTAGAATGTGGGCTAAGTTTTGTGTTAGGATTAGGACTAGGATTACATCTAGGGCTAATGTCACGTCTAGGGTTACAGTTAGAGAGAGTTTTAGGATAGGTTTATAGCTAGGTCTATTGTAAGAGTCAGGTTTCTATTTAGGGTCAGGTTTAGAGCTATGGGTATTATTAGGGTCAGGGTCAGGGAGAGTGTTTTTATTAGATTAAGGTTTAGGGTTAAGGCTCGAGTTATCATTATGGTTATGGATATGTTAATGATAGATTTAGGTTTAGAGTCCAGGTTAGGTGTAGGGTAATGGATAGGTTTAGGATTAAGGTTAGGATTAGGGTTCGGCCTAGGGTTAGCAGAAGCGTTAGGGTTATCATTAGGGTAATGGATAGGATTAGTGCTATTGAAAAAGCTAGTGTTATGCTTAGGATTAGGTGTAGAGTTAGTCCTAGGTTTAGGTTTAGGGCTAAGGTTAGGGTTATGGTTAGTTTTAGGGTTAAAGCTAGGGTAGGTCTTGGGTTAGGGCTAGGTTTTGCAATAGGTTAGGGCTATGGCAGATGTAAGAACTTTTTATCATTAGGTCTAATTTTAGGGTTAATGTTAGAGTTAAGTATAGTTTTAGGGCTACGTTTAGGGTTAGGGTAATGTTTAGAGCTAGGGTTACTGTTAGTGTCAGGGTGATTTTTCAGTTTAGGATTATGGTTAATGTGAAAGCCAGAATTAGGTCTAGGTTTAAGACTAGGGGAAGGGTTAGTTTTTGGCTTTAGGCTAAGGGTTATTATTAGTGCTAGGGCTAGGTTTTTCATTAGATATAGGGATAGAGTTATGGATACATAAGTATTAGGTTTAGGTTTAGGCCTAGTGTTAGGTTTAGGTTTAGGAATAAATTTACCAGTAGGCTCGTGTTAGTATTCGGTTTAGGGCTAGGTTCAGGTTTAGACTTATGATTAGTGTTAAGTTCAGAATAAGGGTCAGGGTTAGGGTTAGGGTTTGGGTTAGGGTTACAGCTAAAATGAGGACTAGGGTTAGGACTACTAATAGGGTTAGTGTTTGGGTAAGGTTAAGGAATAGTATTAGGATTAGGATTAGGATTACCATTAGGTTTTATGGTTTGGCATAGTGTAAGGGATAGGGTTAGAGCTAGAATTATGGCTAGGGTTAGGGTTAAAGCTAGGTTTAGGGCTCGGATTAGGGCTAGTTTTTGTGTTAGGGTTATAGCTAGGGTTAGAGCAATGGTTAAAGTAAGAACTAGGGTTAGGATTAGGTTTAGGGTTAATGCTCGGGTTAGCTCTTGGATTAGGGCTAGGTTTTGGGTTAAGTTAGTGCTATGGTTAGGGGTAAGTCTAATGTAAGTTCCAGGGTTACAATTAGGGTTAAACTTAGGGTTAGGGTTAGTGGTAGGTCTAGTGTTAGGCTTAGGGTTAGTGTTGGGGTGATGTTTAGACTAGGGTTAGTATTACAGTCAGAGTCAGGGTCAGTGTTAGTTCTAGTTTTCAGCTTAAAACTAGAATTAGAGCTAAGGTTAGGGTTAGGGTTAAGGGTTGGTTTAGGTTAAGATTTAGGTTTAGGGCTATGGCTCAGTTTTGTTTTAGGTCTAGGGTTAAAGTTAGATTTAAAGTTAGAGTTAGGGATAGGGTTAGGCTTAGGGTTAGAGTTTGATTTAGAGATAAAATTAGATCTAGGTTAGGGCTAGAGCTTATGATAGGGCTTGGGTTAGTGCTTGGTTTAGGGCTAGGATTAGGATTACAGTAAGGTATAGGTTTAGAACTAGGGATGGGTCTAGGATGAGGGTTAGAGTTAGTCGTAGATCTAGGGTTAGGAATAGGACTAAATTAGTGCTAAGATTGGGGCTAGGGTTGGTTCTTGGGTTAGGCCTAAATTTAGGTTTAGGGTTAGGATTAAGGCTAGGTTTAGGGCTAGGATAAGGGCTGGGGTTTGTGTTAGGTTTAGGGCTAAGATTAGGGCTGTGGTTAATGTCAGGTCTAAGCTTATGGTTGGGGATAGTTTTAGGATTAGTGTTATGGCTAGGTCTAGTGTAAGGGTTAGGTTTAGTGTAAAAATCATCCTTAGAGCTAGGAGATTTATTAGGGTTAGGGTCATTGTTAGAGTTTGTTTGAGGTTAGGTTTTAGGATTAGGGCTTGAATTAGCATTAAGTTGTGTGTTAGGGTTTTGTTTAGAGTTTACATTAGGTTTAGGGTAATTGATAGGGTTAGGGTTAGTGATAGGGTTAAGGTTAGACCTAGGGTTCACATTAGGGTAAGGGTTATGGTTGGTATAATGGATAGTATTAGAGATACGTTTAGGATTGGGTGTGTGGTTAAGAATAGGTCTTGAATTAGGGTTAGGGTTAGAGTTAAAACTAGGGTTAGGTTTAGGTTTATGTTTAGCCTAAGGGTTCAGTTTTGAGCTAGGGTTAGGGCTAGGGTGAACATTAGGTTTAGGGTTACTTCTAGGGATAAGATTATAGTACTCATAGGGTTAGGGTTAGGATTAGAGCTAGGGACATCAGTAGGGATAGGGTTAGGGTTAGGGTAATGTATACGATTAGATGTAGATTTAGGGCTATGTTTAATGTTAGATTGAGGTTTAGGCTTAGAGTTAGGGCTATGGTTATGTTTAGGTTTATAGTAATGGTTAGGGTTTGATCTTGTGTTAGGTCTATAACAAGTGTGAGGTTTAAGGTTAGGTCTAGGTTTAGTTTTCCAGTTAGGGTTAGGTTTAGCATTAAGCCTCAGATTATCAATAAGGTTAGGTTTCGGTTTAGAGTAATGGGTAGGTTTAGAAATAGGTTTAGGTCAAGGGTTAAGGTTAAGATTAGGGCTAGTGTTAGGGTTAGATAGAGGGATAGGTGTGGGTTTATGTTTAGAGTAATATTTAGGTTTGAGCTAAGATTAGGACTAAGGAGAGGGTTAGGTTATGGTTAGGGCTAGGGTTTGGGTTAGGGTTATGCTTAAGGCTTAATTTAGGCCTAGGATTAGCTCTAGGTTTTGTGTTAGGTTTAGGCCTAGGTTTAGGGCTATGAGTAATGTAAGAGCTAGGGTTATGTTTAGGGATAGACGTAGGGTTAGTGTTAAGGCTAGGTCTAGATTTAGGTTTAGATTTTTAGGTAGGGTCAGATTTAAAGAGGTTTACACTAAAGGCAGGGTCAGTGTTTGTGTTAGAGTTAGTGTTAGGGTTCCAGCCAGAATTAGGACTAGGTTTATGTCTAGGGTTAGTGTTAATGTTTGAGTTAGGTTAAGTATTATTGTTAGAGCTAAAGCTAGGTTTATGTTAGGTCTATGGCTAGAGTTAAGGCTAGATTTAGGATTTGGTTTAGGTCTAGGGCTAGTGTTAGGTTTTGGTCTAGGGTTAAGTTCAATTTTAGATCTAGGTTAGTGTTAGTTAGGGTCAGAATAAGGGTCAGAGTTAGCCTTACTGTTTGGGATAGGGTTAGAGCTAGAATGAGGGCTAGGGTTAAGATTATTAATAGGGTTATGATTTTGGTTAGCCTAAGGATTAGAGATAGGTCTAGGGTTACCATTAGGGTTAGGGTTTTCCTTAGGTTAAGGGATAGCCTTAGAGCTAGGGTAAATGCTCGAGTTAGGGTTAGGGTTAGGTTTAATATAGGTTTAGAGCTTGGATTAGTGCTAGTTTTTGTGTTAGGGTTAGGGCTAGATTTTGGGCATTGGTTTATGTAAGAGCTAGGGTTACAATTAGGGTTAGTTTTAGGGTTAGGTTTAGGGGTAGGTCTAGTGTTAGGTTTAGGTTTAAGGTTAGGGTAATATTTAGAGCTAAGATTATTGTTAGAATATGATTCAGCATTAGGGTTAGTTTTAGAGTTAGGTTTAGAACTCAAATAAGGGCTAGGGTTACTGTTAGTGTTTGGTTTAAGGTGAGGGCTGTGTCTAGAGCTAATGTGACTGTTAGGATATCAGTCAGGGTCAGGGTTAGATTTAAGGTTAGGGTTATGACCTGAATTAGGGCCAGGGTTACTGTTAGAATTTGGTTTAAGTTTAGGGTGGTCTTTAGAGCTAGGGTCAGTGTTAGGATATGAGTCAGGATCAGGGTAAGTATTAAGGTTAGGGTTAGGACTTGAATTAGGGCTAGGGTTATGTCTAGGTGTAGTGTTAGGGTTTGGTTTAAGTTAAGGTTTAGGGTTAGGGCTGCTGCTCAGTTTTGTTTTAGTCGTAGGTTTAGGGTTTGGGCTAGTTATAAGATTAGCATTAGGGTTAGGGTTACGGCTAGTGTTAGTGTTAGACTTAGGCTTTGGGTTAGGGTTAGATTTGGATTTAGGATTAGATCTAGGATTAGGGCTAGGTTTAACAATAGGAAAAGAGTTAGGGCTAGGGTTATGGTTACGGTAACAGATAGGGTTAGAACTAGGGCTAGGGATGGGGTGTGAGTTAGAGTTAGTCTTAGGCCTAGAATTTTGGTTAGTTTTAAGGATAGGGCTAAGTCAGGGCTAGGATTAGGGCTAGGGTTAGTGTTCAGCTTAGGCCTAGTGTTAGGGCTAGGGTTATAGTTAATTTTAGGGTAAGGTATGGTATTATAACTAGGTTTAGAGATACGGTGAAGGTTAGAATTAGGGTTAGGGTTAGGGTTATGATTAAGGCTAGGTTTGGGTCTAGGATGAGGGCTAGGGTTTGTTTTAGGGTTAGGTCTAAAATTAGGGCTAGGGCTAATTTCATTTCTAGTGTTATATTTTGTGGTAGATTTAGGGTTAGTTTTTTGTCTATGTCTAGTGTAAGTGTTAGGCTTCGGGTAAGGATCAGGTTTAGTTCTAGGTGTACTTTTAGGGTCAGGATCAAGGTTGGGGTTTGTTTTAGGAATGCCACAGTCTGGCTGGGCACAATTCAGGAGCCACTTGTCAAAAGAAACAAACTTTGTTTTTAGAACCACACATGCCAAACAAAACAGCTCCTCAGGAATAAACCTCAGAGCCCAACTGCCACCACCGGCTTCCCACAAGCCTCTCAACCTCCCCCACTCCTCCTGCTCTTGAGGCCGATTGGCTGGGTCATGTGGGCGAAGCCAAAAATGTCTCCCAATGAGCAGCTCCATGGTCTGAAAGGGCAGGGAAACAGCCCAATGAGCATCACCACAGAGGAGCCAATCAGCTAGAAGTTGCTGGGGCCGCTGTGAGCCAATCATCAGCTAGCAGTCTGAAAGTTTGCTGGGGCCCCTTTGGCTGTGGCTCTCAACAGTGTTAGGCTTCGGGTAAGGATCAGGTTTAGTTCTAGGTGTACTTTTAGGGTCAGGAACAGGGTTGGGGTTTGTTTTAGGTTAAAGTTTAGGGATAGGGCTCAAATGTGCATTAGGGTTAGTGTTAGGATTAGGGTAATTGACTGAGTTAGGTTTAGGTTTCAGGGTAGGATTAGAGCAATGGATATATTTGGGGTTAACAAAAGGGTTAGGTTTATACCTAGGGTTAACATTAGGATTAGGGTTATCATACGGATAATATATAGGTTTAGATCTATGGTTAGGAATAGGGTTGGGTTAAGATTAGGGCTAGAGTTAGGTTAGGTTTTGGGTTAGGGCTAGTAACCCGAGCTTAGGGTTAGGGTTAGGTTTATATTTAGGGTAAAGATCAGGTTTTGAGCTAGGGTTATTTCTAGGACGAGGGTTATGTTTAGTGTTATGGTTAGGGTTAGGTTTAGGGTTAGAGCTAAGTTTTTCATTAGGGTTAGGATTAGGTTTAGGGTAATAGATTGGGTTACATGTAAGGTTAGCTTTATGATTAAGATTAGGTTTAGGTTTAAGTTTAGTTTTAGGGCTAGGTTTATTGTTGGGTATAGAGTAAGAGTTAGGGTTTGATTTAGGGTTAAGGCTATGGCAAGGTTTAGGTTTAGGGTTAGGTCTAGGGTTAGGTTTATGGTTTAGGTTATGGTTTCATTTAGGGTTAGGGATAGGGTTATCATTATGTCTAGGGTTAGAGTTAGGGTAATGGCTAGTGTTAGAACTAGTGTTAGGTCTAGGGTTAAGGTTAGGATTAGGGTTACAGTTAGGGTTATGGTTAGGGATAGTGCTAGGGTTATGTTTAGGCTCAGGGTTAGGCTTTGAGCTAGGGTTAAGACGAAGGTGAGGGTTAGGGTTAGGGTAAGTACTAGGGTTAGGGTGAGGGTGAGGGTTCTGCTTAGGATAGGTTTATGCCTCGATTAGGGTTAGGGTTTTTAAATTTTGTGTTAAGTTTAGGCCTAGGGTTAGTGCTATGTGTAATATAAGATCTAGGGTTCTGATTAGAGCTAGTTTTAGGGTTAGGTTTACTGCTAGGTCTAGTGTCAGGTTTAGGTTTTGGGTTAGGGTTAGGTTTAGAGCTTGGTTTAATGTTACTGTCAGGGCCAGTGTTCAGGTTAATGTTAGGGTTTGGGTGAAACCAGAATAGGACTAGGGTTAGATCTATTGATTGGGTTAGTGTTTGGTTTAGGTTAAGGGTTATTTTTAGGGCTAGCACTAAGTTTTTGTTTAGGTCAAGGGCTAGAGTAATAGGTAGAATTAGGATTAGGTTTAGGTCTAGAACTAGTGTTAGGGTTAGGAATAAGTATAAGTTTACTTGTAGGACTAGTTTCCAGTTTCGGTTTCGGTTTAGGGTCAAGTTTAGACCTATAATTTTTGTTAGGGTCAGGTTAGGGTGAGGTTTTGGGTTAGGATTAGATCTAGAATGAGGGCTAGTGTTAGGACTAGTAATAGGGTTATTGTTTGGGTTTGGCTAAGGATTAGGATTAGGACTAGAATTAGCATTATGAATAGTGTTTGGCTTAGGGTAATGGATAGGATTAGAGCTAGGGTTAGGACTAGGTTTAGGGTTAGGTTTAGGGCTAGTTTTTGGGTTAGGGTTAGGGTTAAATCTAGTGTTAGTGCTCAGATTAGGGCTATTTTGTGTTAGAGTCAGGGCTAGGTTTTGGCTAAGGCCAATATAAGAACTAGGGTTATGATTAGGGTTAGTTTTAGGGTTAGGGTTTCGTCTAGGTCTAGTGTTAGCCTTAGTTTTATGTTAGGGTGATATTTAGAGATAGGGTTTGTGTTTGGATATGAGTCAGGGTAAGGGTTAGTTTTAGGCTTAGGACTTGAATTAGAGCTCGGGTTATGGCTTGTTATGGGTTAGGGTTTTGTTTAGGTTAAGTTTTAGGGTTAGAGCAATGGCTCAGTTTTGTTTTAGGGCTAGGGCTTGGATTAGGGCTAGTTTTTGGATTAACAATAATGTTAGAGCTTGTGATAGAATGAGGTTTAGGCTTAAGATTAGGGTTAGATTTACAGTTATCATTAGATCTAGGGTTAGGACTATGGCTAGGGTTAGGGCTCAGGTTAGGATTATTTTGAGGGTTACGTTAATGAATAGAGTTATAAATAGAAATAGGGCTAGGGTGTGAGTTAGCGTTAGTCTTAGTGCTAAGGTTAGGAGTAGTGTTAAGGTCAGGGTTCAAATAGGGCTAGGATTAGTGCTATGAAAACTGTAAGTGTTAGGCCTATGGTTAAGGGTAGGGTTAGGGTTAGTTTTAGGGTGAGGGTTATATTTAGGGATAGGGCTAGTGTGAGGGATTGGGTTAGGATTAAGTCTAGGTTTAGGGCTAGGATGAGGGCTAGGGTTTGTGTTAGGTTTAGGGCTAGGATTAGGCCTAGGGATATGTCAGGTCTACAGTTATGGTTAGATATAGTGTTACGGATAGGTTTATGGCAAGGTCTGGTGTAAGGGTTAGGTTTAGTGTAGGGGTCAGGTATAGAGCTAGGTTATTATTAGGGTCAGAGTCTGGGTTAGGGTTTGGTTTGGGTTGAGGTATAAGGTTAGGGCTTAAATTCGCATTAGGGTTAGGTTTGGGATTAGATTAATGGATAGATTTAGTTTTACAGTTCAGGTTAGGTTTAGAGTAATATATAGGGTTAGGTTTAGGCTTAGGAGTAGCACTTGGTTTAGGATAAACAAATGAATAAGTTTAGTGCTAGTGTTAGGGTTTAGGTTAAGGTTAGGATTAGGGCTAGGGTTTGGGTTACTCCTAGGTTTAGTGTTAAGGTTTGGTTTAGGGTAAGTGTTAGGGTTTGAGCTAGGGTTAGATCTAGGGCGAGGGTTAGGATTAGAAACAGGGCTATGATTAGTGTTAGGGTTATGGTTAGGGTTAGAGTTAGGGCTAGTGTTAGCATTAGGGTTAGGGTTATGTTTAACATAATGGATAAAATTAGAACTAGGATTTAGGCTATGGTTACACTTAGAATTAGGGATAGGTTTAGGATTAGGTTTAGAGCTAGTGTTATGTTTACGTTTATGTAAGGGTTAGAGTTTGAGCTAGGGTTAGGGCTAGAGGAAGCATTAGATTTAGGGTTTGTGCTAGCGTTAGGGATGAGTTTATGCTTAGGTCTAGGTTTAGGGTTTGTATTAGTGCTATGTTTTGTGTGAGATTTATGGCTAGTGTTAGGGCTCTGGGTAATGTAAGATCTAGGGTTAAGGTTATGGCTAGTTTTTTTGGGTTAGGTTTATAGATATGTCTAGTTTTATGTGTAAGTTTTGGGTTATAATAAGGTTTAGAGCTCGGGTTTGTGTTAGGGTAAACATCAGTCTTTGGGCTAACATTGGGTTTATGGTTAGGGCCACAATTAACACTAGGGTTAGGTCTAGGGTTAGGGTTAGTCTTTGTGTTAGGTTAATGGTTATTTTAGGGCTAGGGCTAGGTATTTGTTTAGGACTAGGGATAGAGTTATGGCTATATTTAGGATTCAGTTTAGGTCTAGTGTTAGTGTTATGGTTAGGGTTAGGTATAGGTTTACTGGTAGGGCTAGTGTTAGGGTTCGGTTTAGTGTTAAGGTCATGTTTGACCTAGGGTTAGTGTTAGGTTCCAAATAAGGATAAGAGTTAGGCTTAGGCTTCAGATTAGGGTTAGAGATAGAATTTCTGAGGGCTAGGGTTAGGACTAGTAATATAGTTAGTGTTTGGGGTAAGCTAAGTATTAGGGTTGGAACTAGGGTAGCATTAGGATGAGAGTTTGGCTTAGGGTAAGGAATAAATTTAGAGCTAGGGTTTTGGTTAGTGTTAGTGTTAAGGTTAGTGTTAGTGTTAGGGTTAGGGTTAGGGTTAAAGCTAGGGTTGAGGCTCAGATTCACGCTAAGTTTTGTGCTGGGTTAGGGCTATGGCTAATGTAAGAACTAGCTTTATGGTTAGATATAGTTTTACAGTTAGGATTAGGGCTAGGGCTAGTGTTCTTTAAGGTTAGAGATATTTTCAGGGTTTGGGTTAGGGCTAGGGTTAGGTTTAGTGTTAGGGTGATGTTTAGAGGTAGGGTTAGTATTAATGTCAGAGCCAGTGTCAATTAGTTGTAGGGATAGGTTTAGGACTAGGTATAGCCTTATGATTTGGTTTAGGTTAAGTGTTAGTATTAGGGCTATAGCTCTGTCTTGTTTGTTAGCTATGCCTAGGGTTAGGGCTAGTTTTCAAATAGAATTAGAGTTAGAGATAGTGTTAAGGTGAGATTTAGGTTTAGAGTTAGGGTTAGATTTAGAGTTAGGGTTAATTCTAGGTTTAGGACTATGGCTAATGGCTAGGGTTAGGACTAAGGTTAGGGCTAGTGTTAGGGTTAGGCAATAGATAAGGTTGGTACTAGAAATATGTCTAGGGCTAGAGTTAGGTTAATTCTTAGGACTAGGATTAGAGTTAGGGTTACAGTTAGCAATAAATTAGGGCTAGGATTAGAGCTAAGTTTAGTGTTAGGATTAGGCCTAGGGTTAGGGCTAGGGTTAGTGTTAGTGATAGTGTTAGGGTTAGGGTTAGGGATAGGGGAAAGGATGTGGTTGTACCAAGGTTCAGAATTAGGGCGAGAATTGAATTTAGGGTTTGAGCTAGGGTTAGGGTTTGCATTAGGTTTAAGGCTAGGTTTAGGGCTAGGATGAGGGCTCGGGTTTTTGTTAGGTTTAAGGCAAGATTTAGGTAGAGTGTTAATGTCAGGTCTAGGGTTAATGTTAGGGATACTGTTAGGGTTAGTTTTATGGCTAGGTCACAGTGTAAGGGTTATGTTTAGGGTACAGGTCAGTTTAGAGCTATGTGTGTTACTAGAGTCAGTGTCTTGCTCAGAGTTTGGGTTAGGTTTTGGTTTAGTTTTAGGGCTCGAATTAGCATTAGGGTTAAGGTTAGAGTTAAGGTTAGAGTAATTGATAGGGTTAGGTTTAGTGTTCAGTTTAGGTTTAGTTAAGAATAAGGTTAGTGTTAACAATAGGTTTAGGGTTAGGCCTAAATGGATAGGGTTAGATTTAGGTTTATGACTAGGATTAGTGTTAGGTGTAGCATAACTGTTAGGGTTTGAGCTAGGATTAGGAAGGAGGCAAGGGTTAAGTTTATGGTTATGTCTAGGGTTAGGTTTACAGTTATCGTTAGTGTAGGTTTAGGGTTAGGAATAGGGTTGAGTTTACAGTAAGGGTTATAGTAGGTTTAGGGTTGGGGCTAGTGTTATCATGATGTTTATAGTTAGGGTTAGGGTAATGGGTGGGGTTAGAGGTATGTTTAGAGCTATGTTTGGTTTAGGCTTATGTTTAGGGTAATGAATAGGATTAGGTCTAGGGTTATGGTTAGGATGAGGGCTAGGGTTAGGGTTAAGGTTAGGTCTAGGGTTAGTGTTAGGGTTAGGTTTAGGGTAAGTGTTAGGGTTTGAGCTATGATTAGGGCTAAGGCGATGGTTAGGGTTAGTGTCAGGCCAAGGTTTAGGATGAAGGTTAAGTTTAGGGCTAGGGTTATCATTAGGGTTAGGGTTATGTTTAGGGTAAAGGATAGGGTTAGAGCTAGATTTAAAGCTTTTATTATAGTTAGGATTAAGTCTAGTGTTAGGTTTAGGGTTAAGGCCAGTTTTAGGGTTAGGGTTAGGTTTAGTGTAATGGTTAGGGCTAGGGTTAGGATTAAAATGAGGTGTAGGTCTCAATTTAGGGATAGATTTTTAGTTAGGATAGGGCTACGGGTAATTTAAGAACTAGAGTTAAGATTAGGGCTACTTTTAGGGATACGGTTAGGTCTAGTACTAGTTTTAGGTTTAGGTACACTTTTAGGGTGATGTTAGGGCTAGGGTTAGTGTAAGGTCAGAGTCAGGCTCAAGGTTAGATTTTGGGTTAGGTTAGGACTGGAATTAGGGCTAAGGTTAGGGATAGGTGTAGGGTTAGGTTTTGGTTTAGGTTAAGGGTTAGGATTAGGGCTATGTTTCGGTTTTGTTTTAGTGCTTGAACTAGATTAGAGCTAGTTTTAGGGTTAGTGTTAATGTTAGGGCTAGTGTTAGTTGAGGTTTAGGTTTAGGGTTAGGCTTGGACTTACAGTTATCGTTAGTTCTAGGGTTAGGCCTAGGGCTAGTGTTAGGGCTAAGGTTAGGGCAAGTGTTAGGGTTATGGTAAGGGATAGGGTTAGATCTAGGAATAGGTCTAGGGAGGGAGTTAGAGTTAGTCTTAGTGCTAGTGGTAGGGTTAGGGCTAAATAAGGGCTAGGATCAGGTCTAGGATTCGTGTAAGGGTTAAGTCTAGAGTTAGAGTTAGGGTTAGATTTGGGGGAAGGGATGGGTTATAGCAAGGTTCAGAACTAGGGTGTGGGATAAAATTAGGGATAGGGCTAGAGTTACGGTTCAGGTTAGGATCAAGGCTAGGTTTAGGGCTAGGATGAGTGCTAGCTTTTGTGTTAGGGTTATGGCAAGAATCAGGGCTAGGGCTAATATCAGGTCTAGGGTTATGGTTATAGATAGTTTTGGGGTAAGATTTATGGCTAGGTCTAGTTTCAGAGTTAGGTTTAGGGTGAGGTTCAAGTTGAGAGTTAGGGGTATTATAATAGAGTTAGGTTTTCGGTTTGAGTTAGGTTGAGGTTTAGGGTTATGGCTCAAATTAGCATTAGGTTTGAGTTAGGGTTAGGGTAATGGATAAGGTTAGGTTTAGGTTTCAGGTTAGGTTTAGGGCTCAGATTAGTTTTAGGGTAATGGATAGGGTTAGGGTTAGGCCCTTAGCATTAGGTTTATGGTTATCATTAGGGTAATGGATAGGTTTAGAGCTAGGGTTAGAGCTATGGTTATGTTTAGGATTAGGGCTAGAGTTAGGGTTAGGGTTAGGGTTAAGGCTAGGGTTAGGTTTAGGGTATGGTTTAGGGTTTGAGCTAGGGTTAGTGCTAAGGATAGGGTTAGGTTTAGGATTAGGTCTAGGGTTAGGATTAGGGTTACCATTAGGGTTAAGGTAATGGACAGGTTTAGATGTCCGGTTAGGGTAATGGTTAGGTTTAGGTTTAGGTCTAGGGTTAGTGTTAAGTTTAGCATAATTGTTAGAGTTTGAGCTAGGTTTAGAACTACGTAAAGGGTTTGGTTATGGTTAGGTCTAGGGTTAGGTTTACAGTTAGGGTTGGATTAGGTTTAGGGTTAAGGCTAGGGTTATCATGACATTTATGTTTAGGGTTAGGGTAATGGGTGGGGTTAGAGCTAAGGTTAATTCTAGTTTTAAGTTTAGGATTAGGGTTAGGGTTAAGGTTAGGGTAGGTTTATCATTTTCTTATGGTTAGGCTAAGGGCAAGGGTCAGGGATTGAGTAAGTGTTAGGACTAGGTTGAGATTTCAGGTTAGAATCATGGCTAGGGATAGAGTTAGGATTAGGGTTAGGGTTGGGGCTAGGTTTAACATTAGGTTTAGGGTTATGGTTAGGATAATGGATAGAGTTATAGCTAGGGTTTTGGCTATGGTTACTGTTAGGATTAGGGCTAGGATTGGTTTTATGTTTTGGGCTAGGGTTATGTTTAGTGTAAGGGTGAGGTTTTGAACTAGTATTAGTGCTAGGGCTAGGTCAAGGTTTAGGTTCAGCCTTAGGTATAGGAACAGGATTATGGTATGTTTAGAGTTAGGGTTAAGTTTAGGGCTAGGGTTATTTTAGGGTAAGGATAAGGGTTAGGGTAATGGATATGGTTAGATGCACGTTTAGGTTTAGCTTTAGTGTTAGATTTAGTTTTAGGGTTAATGTTAAGGCTACGGTTATGTTTAGTTTTATGGGTACGGGTTAGGTCTTGATCTAGGGTTAGGGATATGGCGAGAGTTAGTTTTAGGGTTTGGTCCATTGTTAGTTTTCCGGTTAGGATTAGGGTTACAGTTAGTGATGAGGCTAGGGTTATCAATACAGTTAGGTAAGGTGTAGGTTTAGAGCTAGGTTTAGGGATAAGGTTAAGTTCAGGGTTAGGGCTAGGGTTAGGGTTTAGAGTAAGGTATAGGTCTAAGTTTATATTTATAGTAAGATTTAGGCTTTGAGTAAGGTTTAAGACTAAGGCTAGAGTTAGGTTTAGGGTTAGGGTTAGGGCTAGGGTTAGGGTTGGGTTATACATAGGGCTAGATTTAGGCCTAGAATTCACTCTAGGTTTTGTGTTAGGTTAAGGCATAGAGTTAGAGCTATGGGTAATGTAAGAGCTAGGATTATGATTAGAGCTAGTTGTAGGGTTAGAATTATGGCTATGTCTAGTGTTAGGTTTAGGTTTGTGGTTAGGGTCAGGTTTAGAGATAGTTTTAGTGTTAAAGGCAGGGTCAGTGTTCAGGTTAGAGTTAGAGTTAAGGTTAAAGGCAGAATTGGGACTAGGTTTATGCCTAGTGGTAGGGTTAGTCTTTGCGTTAAGTTAAGGGTTATTGTTAGGGCTAAGGCTAGGTTTTTATTTAGGTCTAGAGTTAGAGTTAAATCTGGATTTAGGATTAGGTTTAGGTCTAGGGCTAGTGATAGGGTCTGGTTTAGGCATAAGGTTACTGGTAGGGCTAGTGTAACAGTAACACTGTTTGGTCTAGTGTTATGGTCAGGTTTAGACCTAGGTTAGTGTTATGGTCAGAATAAGTGTCAGATTTAGGATTAACGTATGGGATAATGTTAGAGCTAGAATGAAGGCTAGGTTTAGGACTATTAATATGGTGAGATTTTTTATTAGGCTGAGGATTAGGTATAGGTCTAGGGTTACCATTAGGGTTAAGGTTTTGCTTAGGGTTAGGGATGGGTTTAGAGCTAATGTTAGTTGTAGGGTTAGGGTTAGGGTTAAAGCTAGGTGTAGGGCTTGGATTAGGGCTAGATTTTGTGTTAGTGTTAGGGGTAGGGTTAGGGCAATAGGTAATGTAAGAACCAGGGTTACAATTAGGGTTAGCTATTTTGTTAGGGTTAGGGGTAGTTCTAGTGTTAGTGTTATTAAGGTTAGGATGATATTTAGAGCTAGAGTTATTTTTAGGATAGGAGCCAGCGTCAGGGTTAGTTTTAGGGTTTGAGTTAGGACTTGAATTAGGGCTAGGTTTACTGTTAGGGTTAGGTTTAAGGTTAGCTTCCTGTTTAGAGCTCGGGTGAGTGTAATAGGATATGAGTCAGGGTCAGGGTTAGCTTTAAGATTAGGTTTAGGACTCGATTAGGTCTAGGATTAATTTTTGTAGTAGTTTAGGGTTTGGTTTATGTTAAGGTTTAGGTTTAGGTCTACTGCTCGATTTTGTTTTAGTCCTAGGGTTAGAGTTAGGGCTAGTTTTACAATTAGTATTAGGGTTAGGGCTAGTGTAAGTGTTAGGTTAAGATTTAGATTTAGGGTTACATTTATAGTTAGGTTAGATCTAGTATTAGGCTAGAATTTACGATAGCACAAGGGTTAGGTCCAGGGTTAGAGTTATTGTAAGGAATAAGTTTAGAACTAGGAATAGGGCTAGTGTGAGAGTTAGAGTTAGTAATAAGGGTAAAATTAGAGTTAGGGTTTTTGACTAGGTTAAATTAGGGCTAGGATTAGGGCTAGGGTTAGTGTTCAGCTTAGGCCAAGCGATAGGGATAGGGTTAGGTTTAAGTTTAGGATAAAGAATGGCATTATACCTAGATTTAGAGGTAGGGTGAGGGTTAGAGTTAGGGTTAGGGCTAGGGTTGGTTTTAGGGTTATGATTAAGGCTAGTTTTAGGGCTAGGATGAGGGCTAGTGTTTGTAATAGATTCAGGACTAGGATTAGTGCTAGGGCTAATATCAGGTCTAGGGTTATGGTTAAAGTTAGTTTTAGGGTTAGGCTTATGGCTATGTCTAGTGGAAGGGTTAGGTTTAGGGTAAGGGTCAGGTTTAGAGCTTGGGGAATTATTAGGATTAGGATTTGGCTTAGGTAAGGATTTAGGTTTATTGCTCAAATTAGCATTAGGTTTTGGGTTAGGGATATAGTTAGGGTTTGTTTTAAGGTTCAGGTTTGGTTTAGTGTAATTGATTTGTTTAGCTTTATTGATAGGGCTAGGGTTAGGCTTAGGGTTAGCATTAGGGTAAGGGTTTTGGTTAGGGTAATTGATAGGGTTAGAGCTTAGTTTAGAAATAGAGTTATGGTTAGGAATATGCCTTGAGTTAGGGTTAGAGTTAGTGTTAGAACTAGGGTTAGGTTTAGGTTTAGGGTTATGTTTAGCATAAAGTTTAGGTTTTGTGCTAAGGTTATGGAGAGATTAGGGTTAGGTCTAGGGATACGATTATGGTAGGTTTAGGGTTAGGGTTAGAGTTAGGGCTAGGGTTATCATTAATGTTATGGTTAGGGTTAAGGTAACAGATAGGTTTTCGGCTAGGTTTAGATTTGGTTTAGAGTTAGAATTAGTGATAGGTTTAGGACTAGAACTATAGTTATTTTTAGGTTTATGGTTTGGTTTATGGTTTGATCTAGAGTTAGGGCTATGCTGAGTTTAATTTTAGGGTTATGTCTATGGTTAGTTCTCTGGTTAGGGTTAGGTTTAACATTAGGGTTCGGGCTAGGATAATCAATAAGTTTAGGTTTAGGGTTAGGTTAATGGGTAGGTTTAGATCTAGGTTTAGGGCTAGGTAAAGTTTAAGATTTGGGCTAGGTATAGGGTGAAAGTTAGAGATAGGTCTAGGTTTATGTTTAGGGTAAGGGTTAGGCTTTGAGGTATCTTAGGACTAAGGTGAGGGCTATGGTTAGGTATAGGGCTAGTGTTAGGGTTAGGGTTATGCTTAGGGCTAGGTTTAGGCCTAAAATTAGCTCTATATTTAGAGTTAGGTTTAGGCCTAATGTTAGAGATATGGGTAATGTAAGATCTAGTTTTATAATTAGAGGTAGTTTTAGGGTTAGTGTTATGGCTCGGTCTAGAATTAGGTTAGGGTTTGGGATCGCGTTAGAGCTAGAATGAGATCTAGTGTTAGGACTACTAATAGGGTTAGGATTTGGTTAGCCTAATGAATAGGGATATTTCTAGGGTTACCATTAAGAATCAGGTTTTGCTCAGGGTAAGGCATAGGGTTAGGGCTAGGGTTAGGTTTATGGATAGGATTAAAGCTAGGTTTAGGGCTCAGATTAGGGCTAGTTTTTTGGTGAGGTTTAAGGCTAGGGTTAAAGCAACGGCTACTATAAGAACTAGGGTTACATTTAGGTTTAGGAGTAGGGGTAACCCGGTCAAGTGTTAGGGTTAGGTTTAAGATAAGGGTGATATTTATAGCTAGGGTTAGTGTTAGGATATCAGTCAGGTCCGGATTAGTTTTAGGGTTAGGGTTAGGATTCGAGTTAGGGCTAGGTTTACTCTTAGGGTTCAGTTTAAGTTTAGGGTGGTGTTTAGAGCTAGGATGAGTGTTAGGATATAAGTCAGGTTCAGGGTTATTTTTAAGGATATGATTAGGATTTCAATTAGGGCTAGGGTTAGATCTAGGTGTAGTGCTAAGGTTTGGTTTAAGTTAACGTTAGTGTTAGGCCTGTTGCTCAGTTTTGGTTTAGTGCTATGGTTAGGGTAAAGGCTAGTTTTATGATTAGCTTTACGGTTAGGGCTATGGTTATGGTTAGGTATAGGATTAAGTCTACATTTAAGGCTAGGATAAGGGCTAGGTTTTGTGTTAGGTTTAGGGCAAGAATTAGGGCTAGGACTAATGTCAGGTCTAGGTTTATAGTTAGTTATATTTTTACGGTTAGGTTTATGGCTAGGTCAAATTAAAGTGTTACGTTTAGGGAAAGGGTCCGATTAAGAGCTGGGGTATTATTAGGGCCAGGGTTAGGCTTCGGGTTTGGGTTAGGTTAAGGTTTAGTTTTAAGGCTCAAATTAGCGTTAAGGTTAGAATTAGGGTTAGGGTAATGAATAGTGTTAGGTTTAGGATTCAGGTTAGTATTAAGGTAATGGATATGATTACGATTTATGATAGATTTAGGGTTAGGCCTAGGGTTAGCATTAGGGTTATGGTTAAGGTTAGGATAATTTATAGGGTTATACCTAGGGTTAGGGCTAAGATAATGGTTAGGATTAGGGCTAGAATTAGGGTTAGGGTCAGGATTAGGGCGAGGGTTAAACTTAGGATTAGGTTTAGGGTACAGTTTAGGGTTTGAGCTAGGATTTTTGCTATAGCTAAGGTTAATTTAGGGTTTGGTCTAGGGTTGTGGTCATGGTTAATGTTACGGTTAGGGCTAGGGTTATCATTATATTGAGGGTAATAGGTTTAGATGTCAGGTAAAAATAGGGTTAGGTTTAGGTTAGCATTAGGTTTAGGTTTAGGTTTAGGATTAGGGTTAGGATTTGAGCTAGCTTAGATTTAGAGTTAGGGTTAGGTTCACTCTTAGTTCTAGGTTTAGGTTTATGTTTAGGGTTAGGGTAGATTTAGCTTTAGGTCTAGTGTTATCATTAGGGTTAAGTTTAAGGTTAGGGTTTTGGGTAGGGTTTGAACTAGGGTTAGGGCTAGGATTAAGGTTAGGATTAGGGCTGGGGTTAGGGTTATGGTTAGGCCATTGGTTAGTTTTAGGTTTAGATTAAGTGTGTTAGGGATTGAGCTAGGTTTAGGCCTCGGGCGAGGATTAGGGTTACACTCTGCACTAGGGTAGGATTAGGGTTAGGGTTAAGAATAGGGTTTGCATTAGTTTTAGGGTTATAGTTAGTGTAATGTATAGAGTTAGAGCTAGAGTTTGGGCTATGATTACAGTTAGGATTACGGCTAGAGTTAGGGTGAGGTTTAGGTTTTGGTATAGGGTTATGTTTAGCGTAAGGTTTAGGGTTTGAGCTAGGGTTAGGGCTAGAATAAGGGTTAGGGTTAGGTTTAGGGTTAGGGTTATGCTTAGGGTTCGGTTTAGGACTGTAATTAGGGCTAGGCTTTGTGTGAGGTTTAGGGCTAGTATTAGGAATATGGGTAATATAAGAGCTAGAGTTATGTTTATGTCTAGATTTAGATTTCGTCTAGTGTTAGGGTTAGTTTTGGGTTTAGGATAAGGTTTAGAGTTAGGGTTTTTGTTAGGGTAAATGTCAGGGCTCAGGTTAGGATTAGGTTTAGGGTTAGGTCCAGAATGAGGACTAGGGTTAGGTCTAGGGGTAGAGTTAGTGTTTGGTTTAGTTTAAGGATTATTGTTAGGGTTAATGCTAGGTTTATGGCTATATTTAGAATTAGATTTAGGTCTAGGGCTAGTGTTAGTTTTAGGTTTAAGGTTAGGGTTACTGGTAGGGCTAGTGTTAGTTTTCAGATAAGGGTTAGGGTCAGGTTTAAACCTAGGTTTAGTGTTAGGGTCAGAATAAGGGTCAGCGTAGTTTTAGGGTTTGGGTTAAGTTTAAAGGTAGAATGATGGCTAGGTTTAGGACTAGTAATAGAGTTAGGATGTGGGGTATGCATAGAATTAGGTATAGGACTAGGGTAGCAATAGGGTGAGGGTTTGACTAAGTGTAAGAAATAGGGGTATAGCTAGGATTAGGACTAGGGATAGGGTTAAGGTTAGGGCCAGGGTTAGGGTTAGGGTTAAAGCTAGGGTTAGGCCTTGGATTAGGGCTAGGTTTTGTGTTAGGTTTAGGGCTATGGCTAATTTAAGAACTGGGATTACTATTAGGTCTAGTTTTAGGGTTAGGTTTAGGTTGAGGTCTAGTGTTAGGATTAAGTTTAGGGATAGTGTGATGTGTAGAGCTAGGGTTAGTGTTAAGGTCAGAGTCAGGGTTAGTATTTGTTCTAGGGTTAGATTTAGGACTTGAATTAGGGCTAGGGTTAGGGCTAGGTGTAGGGTTAGGGTTTGGTTTAGGTTAAGGTTTAGGGTCAGTACTATGGCTCGGTTGTGCTTGAGGGCTAGGGCTACGTTTAGGGCTAGTTTTCATATTAGCGTTAGGTTTAGTGCTAGTGTTAGGGTGTGGTTTAGGCTTAGATTTAGGGTTAGATTTCGATTTAGGGTTAGATCTAGGTTTAGGGCTACAGGGAAGGTTAGGGCTAGGGTTAGGGCTAGGGTTTGAGTTATCATAAGGGATTGGGTTAGAACTAGGTATAGGCCTAGGGCGAGAGTTAGAGTTAGTCTTAGTTTTAGGGTTAGATTTATTGTTATAATTGGAGCTTAATTAGGGCGAGGATTAGAGCTAAGGTTAGTAGTAAGGCTGAGCATAGGTTTATGTCTAGGGTTACAGTTATGGTTATGGTTATGATTAGGTATGATGTTATAGGTAGCTTTAGAACTAGGGTGAGGGTTAAAATTAGGGTTAAGTCTATGGTTAGGGTTAGGTTTAGAATTCATGCTAAGATTAGGGCTAGGATTAGGGCTAGAGTTTGGTTTAGGGTTAGGGCTGTATTAGGGCTAGGGCTAATGTCAGGTTTAGGGTTATGGTTAGAGATAGTTTTAGGGTTAAGAATATTAGGGTTAGGATTAGTTTTATGGATATGGTTAGGTTTAGGATTCAGGTTAGTTTTAGTGTAATGTATAGGTTTAGGGTTAGGAATAGGTTTAGGTTTATTCTATGGTTAGCATTAGGGTTAGGATTAGGATTAGGGTAATGTATATTGTTACAGCTGGGGTTAGGGCTAGATTTGTGGTTAAGATTTAGGCTAGGATTAGGGTTAGGTTTTGGGTTATGTCAAGGGTTAGGGTTAGGATTAAGTTTAGGGCAAGGGTTAGGGCTAGAATTAGGGTTATGTTTAGGGTTAAAGGTAGTGTTAGGGCTCCAATTAGGGATAGGTTTTGGGTTAGGTTAGGGCTAGGTTTAGGACTACAGCCAATGTAAGAACTAGGGTTATGATTAGAACTAGTTTTAGGGTTAGGGTTAGGGCTAGGGCTAGGGATAGTGTTACGTTTAGATTTTGAGTGATGTTTAGAGCTACGGTTAGTGTTAGGGTCAGAGTCAGAGTCAGGGTTTGTTTTAGAGTTAGGGATAGGACTCGAAATAGAGCTATGTTTAAGGCTAGGTATAGGCTTAGGTTTTGGTTTTATTTTAAAAGTTAGTGTTAGGACTATGGCTCGGTTGTTTTATAGGGCTAGATCTAGGTTAGGGCTAGTTTTAGGATTAGCATTAGTGTTATGGCTTCTGTTAATGAGACGTTTAGCTTAGGGTTAGAGTTAAATTTAGAGTTAGGGTTAGATATAATATTAGGGCTAGAGCTAGGGTTAAGGCTAATGTAAAGGCAAGTGATAGGATTATGGTAAAGGATAGGGTTAGAACTAGAAATAGGATTAAGGCGAGTGTTAGAGTTAATCTTAGGGCTAGGGTTAGGTTAGGTTTAGGGCTAAATTAGGGCTAGAATTTGGTCTAGCCTTTGTATTAGGGTTCGGCCTAGTTTTAGGCTTAGGTCTAGGTTTAGGGATAGGGTTAGGTTTAGGGGAAGGAATGGGGTTAGAGCTAGTTTTAGGGCTAGGTTGAAGGTTAGAATTTAGTTAGGGTTAGGGTTAGGGTTTGGTTTAGTAATAAGGCTAGGTTTAGGGCTAGGATGAGGGCTAGGGTTAGTTTTAAGGTTATGGCAAGTTTTAGGGCTAGGGCTAGTGTCAGGTCTAGCCTTATGTTAGGGATATATTCCAGGTTAGGTTTATGGCTAGGTCTAGTGTAAGGGTTTGGTTTAGGGTAAGGTTCAGGTTTAGAGCTCGGTGTATTATTAGGGTAGAATTAGGTTTTGGGTTTTGTTTAGGTTAGGATTTAGGTTTAGAGATTGAATTAGCATTAGGGTTTGCTTAGAGTAATGATAGGTTTAAGTTTACGGTTCATGTTAGGTGTAGGGTAGTTGATAGGGTTAGAGTTAGCAAAAGGGTTAGGGTTAGGCCTTGGGTTAGCCTTAGGGTTATGGTTGTGCTTAGGATAATGAATAGGGTTAGGGCTAGGGTTAGGGTTTTTATTAGGGCTAGAGTTAGTGTTAGGCCTAGGGTTAGTGTTAGGTTTAGTTTTAAAATATGGTTTAGAGTTTGAGCTATGGTTAGCACTAGGGCAAGGTTTAGGTTTAGGGTTAGTTCTAGGTTATAGTTATGGTTAGGGTCAAGGTTAGTGTTAAGGTTAGGGCTAGGGTTATCATTAGGTTTAGGGTATTGGATAGGGTTTGATGTCGTGTTAGGGTTAGGGCTCAGGTTAAGTTTTGGCTTAAGGTTAGGATTAGGGATAGGCTTAGGGTTAGGTTTAGGGTAATGGTTAGGGTTTGAGCAAGGGTTAGCTCTATGGCAAGGATTAGGTTTATGATTATGTCTAGGGTTAGGGTTAGCTTATATTTAGGGTAAAGGTTAGGTTTATCATCAGGGTTAGGGTTAGGGTTAGGGTAATGGGTAAGGTTAGAGCTAGGGTTTGAATTAGGGTTATCATTAAGTTTAGGGTTAGAGTTAGGGTAATATGCAGGCTTAGAGCTAGGGTTAGGGATAGGGTTAAGTTTAGGATTAGGGCTAGGTTTAAGGTTAGGTTTAGGTTTAGGCCATGGGTTAGTGTTAGGTTTAGGTTAAGTTTTAGGGTTAGGGATTGAGCTAGTGTTTGGACTAGGATGAGGATTAGGGTTAGGGTCAGTGTGAGAGTCAGGGCTAGGGTTAGCATTAGGGTTAGCCTTAGGGTTAGGGTAATGGATAGAGTTAGAGGTAGCTTTTGGCCTATGGTGATGGCTAGTTTCAGGGTTAGTGATATGGCTTGGTCTAGTGTTAGTGTTATGGTTTTTTTGTTAGGATAAGTTTTAGAGCTTGGGTTTGTGTGGGTAAGCGTCAGTGTTCGGGTTAGGGTTAGGTTTATTATTAGGGCCAGCAATAGGACTAGGGTTTGTTATAGGGGTAGGGTTAGTGTACAGATTAGTTTAAGGGTTATCATTAGGGCTAGGACTAAGTTTTTGTTTAGGGCTAGGGCTAGAGTTATCACTAGATAAAGAATTAAGTGTAGGTAGGTCTAGTGTTAGGGTAAGGTTTAGGTATAGGGTTAAAGGTAGTGCCAATGTTAGGGGTCGGTTTAGAGTAAGGGTCAGGTTTAGACCTATGGTTAGTGTTACGGTCAGAATAAGTGTCAGGGTTAGGGTTAGGGTTTGAGTTAGTGATAGAGTTAGATTGAGGATTAAGGTTACGACTAGTAATACAGTTAGGTTTTTGGTTAGGCTAAGAATTAGGTTTAGGACTAGGAGAGCTTTAGGGATAGAGTTTGGCTTAGGGTATGTGATAGGGTTAGCGCTAGTGTTAGGGCTAGGGTTAGGTTAGGGCTATGGTTAGGTTAAGGTTAGGGTTAAAGCTAGAGTTAGAGCTTGGATTAGGGTTAGGCTAGGTTTGAGTTAGCTTTAGAGCTACAGCTAATATATGAACTAGGGTTACAATTAGCACTAGTTTTTAGGGTTAGTGTAACGTCTAGGTTTAGTGTTTGGGTAGGTTTAGGGTTAGGATTATGTTTAGGGTAATGATAGGTTAGGGTTAGCAAATGTGTTAGAGTTAGGCCGAGGGATAATATTAGGGTTAAATTTAGGGTTAGGGTTAGGGTAATGGATAGGGTTAGAGCTAGGGTTAGGGCTAGCGTTATGATTAGTGATAGTGTTAGGGTTAATGTTATGTTTAGGGTTAGTGCAAGGATTAAATTTAGGGTTAGGTTTAGGGTAAGGGTTAGGACTTGGTTTAGGTTTAGAGTTACGATTAATGCTAGGGTTGGGGCTCACATTAGGGCTAGGTTAGGGTATGGCTAGGTCTAGTGTTAGGCTTAGATTTTCGGGTAGAGTCATATTTAGAGATAGGTTTACTTTAAAGTCAGGGTCAGTGTTTGGGTTAGAGTTAGTGTTAGGGTTACAGCCAGAATTAGGACTATGTTTAGGTCTAGTGTTAGGGTTAGTGTTTGAGTTAGGTTAAGGATTATTGTTAGGGCTAGGGCTAGGTTTATGTTTAGGTCTAGGGTTAGAGTTAAGGCTAGATTTAGGATTTGGTTTAGGTCTAGGGCTAGTATTACGGTTTGGTCTAGGGTTAGTATCAGTTTTAGACCTAGGGTTAGTGTTAGGTTCAGAATAAGGTTCAGGGTTAGTGTTAGGTTTTGGGATAGGGTTAGAGCTAGAATGAGGTCTAGGGTTAGTACTATTAATTGGGTTACGGTTTTGGTTAGCCTAAGGATTAGAGATAAGTCTAGGGTTACCATTCGGGTTTGTTTTTTTCTTAGGTTATGAGATAGCCTTAGAGCTAGGATTAATGCTAGATTTAGGTTTAGGGTTAGGGTTAAATATAAGTTTAGAGCTCAGATTATGTCTAGTTTTTGTGTTAGGGTTAGGGCTACATTTGGGCATTGGCTAATGTAAGAGCCAAGGGTTACAATTAGGGTTAATTTTAGGGTTCGGGTTAGGGGAAGGTCTAGTGTTATGTTTAGGTTTTAAGGTTAGGGTAATATTTAGAGCTAGGGTTATTGTTAGGATTGAGTCAGCATCAGGGTTAGTTTAAGGGTTAGGGTTAGGAATCAAATAATGCCTAGGGTTACTGTTAGTGTTCAGTTTAAGGTGAGGGCTGTGTTTAGAGCTAGGGTGACTGTTAGGATATCAGTCAGGGTCAGAGTTATCTTTAAGGTTAGGGTTATTACTTGAATTAGGGCTAGGGTTACTGTTAGATTTTGTTTAAGTTTAGGGTGGTCTTTAGAGCTAGGTTCAATGTTATATGAGTAAGGGTCAGGGTAAGTTTTAAGGTTAGGGTTAGGACTCGAATTAGGGCTAGGGTTACGTCTAGGTGTAGTGTTAGGGTTTGGTTTAAGTTAAGGTTTAGGGTTAGGGCTGTTGCTCACTTTTGTTTTAGTCCTTGGTTTAGGGTATGGGCTAGTTATAAGATTAGAATTAGGGTTAGGGCTAGTGTTAGTGTTAGGCTTAGGCTTTGGGTTAGGGTTAGATTTGTATTTAGCGTTAGATCTAGGATTAGGGCTAGGTCTAACTATATGGCCATGGTTAGGGCTAGGGTTATGGTTACTGGAACAGATAGGGTTAGAAGTAGGCCTAGGGCTAGGGTGAGAGTTAGAGTTAGTCTTATGTCTACGGTTTTGGTTAGTTTTAGGGATAGGGCTAAGTTAGGTCTAGGATTAGGGCTAGGGTTAGTGTTCAGATTAGGCCTAGTGTTAGGGGTAGGGTTATAGTTAATTTTAGGGTAAGGTATGGTGTTATAGCTACATTTAGATGTAGGGTGAGGGTTAGAATTAGGGTTAAGGCTAGGGTTAGGGTTAAGGTTATGATTAAGGCTAGGTTTGGGGCTAGGATAAGGGCGAGGGTGTGTTGTAGTGTTAGGTCTAGAATTAGGGCTATGGCTAATGTAAGGTCCAGTGTTACAGTTTGTGTTAGATTTAGAGTTAGGTTTGCTTCTATGTCTAGTTTATGTGTTAGGCTTTGGGTAAGGTTGAGGTTTAGAGCTAGGTGTATTTTTAGGGTCAGGATCAGGGTTAGGGTTTGTTTCAGGTTAAGGTTTAGGGATGGGGCTCAAATGATCATTAGATTTAGAGTTAGGGTTAGGGTAATTGACTGGGTTAAGTTTAGGTTTCAGGGTAAGTGTAGGGCAATGGAGAGCTTTATGTTCAGCAAAAAGGTTAGGGTTATACCTAGGGTTAGTTTTAGGATTAGGGTTACCATAAGGATTATATTTAGGGTTAGATTTATGGTTAGGGCTATTGTTAAGTTAGGATTAGGGCTAGAGTTACTTTAATTTTTCGGTTAGGGCTAGTAACCCTAGCTAAGGGTTAGGGTTAGGGTTATATTTAGTGTAAAGGTTAGGTTTTGAACTAGGGTTAGTTCTAGGACGAGTGTTAGGTTTAGTGATATGGTCAGGGTTAGAACTAGGGTTAGGATTAGGTTTAGGGTAAGAGATTGGGTTAGATGTAAGGTTAGCTATATGGTTAAAGTTAGGTTTAGATTTAAGTTTAGTTTTAGGGCTAGGTTTACTGTTGGTTTTAGGGTAAGAGTTAGGGTTTGATTTAAGGTTAAGGCTATTGCAAGGTTTAGGTTTAGGGTTAGGTCCAGTCTTAGGTTTATGGTTTGGTTTAGGGTTTTGGTTAAGGTTAGGGATAGGGTTATCATTAGGCTTAGGGTTATCTTTAGAGTTAAGGTTAGAGTTAGGGTAATGGCTAGGATTAGAGCTAGTGTTAAGTCTAGTGTTCAGGTTAGGATTAGGGCTAAATTTAGGGTTATGATTAGGGATAATGCTAGGGTTATGTTTAGGCTAAGGTTTAGGCTTTGAGCTAGGATTAGGAATAAGGTGAGGGTTAGGGTTAGGGTTAGGACTAGGGTTAGGGTTAGGGTGAGGGTTATGCTTAGTCTATACTTGGGCCTCGATTAGGGTTAGGGTTATTTAAGTTTTTTGTTAGGTTTAGGTCTAGGGTTAGTGCTATGTGTAATGTAAGATCTAGGGTTCTTATTAGAGGTAGTTTTATGGTTAGGGTTATGGCTAGTTCTAGTGTTAGGTTTAGGTTTTGGATTAGGGTCAGGTTTAGAGCTAGGTTTAATGTTAGTGACCAGGCCAGTGTTCAGGTTAAAGTTAGGATTAGGGTGAAACCAGAATAGGACTAGGGTTATGTCTAGTGGTAGGGTTATTGTTAGGTTTAGGTTAAGGGTTATTTTAGGGCTAGCACTAAGTTTTTATTCAGGTGAAGGCTAGAGTAATAGCTAGATTTAAGATTAGGTTTAGGTCTAGGGCTAGTGTTAGGGTTATGTTTAGGTATAACTTTAGTGGTAGGGCTAGTTTCATGTTTCAGTTTCTGTTTAGGGTCAGATTTAGACCTATAATTACTGTTAGGGTCAGAATAAGGGTGAAGGTTATGGTGAAGTTTTGGGTTAGGGTAAGATCTAGAATGAGGGCTAGTGTTAGAGCTAGTTATAGGGTTATTGTTTGAGTTTGGCTAAGGATTAGGATTAGGACTAGAGTTAGCATTATGAATAGGATTTGGCTTAGGGTAATGGTAAAGATTAGAGCTAGCGTTAGGGGTAGGATTAGGGTTAGGATTAGGGCTAGATTTAGGGTTAGGGTTAAGGGTATGGCTAGGTTTAGGGCTCAGGTTAGGGCTATTGTGAGGGTCATGGTAATTATTAGGGTTATAAATAGAAATAGGGCTAGGGTGTGAGTTAGAGTTAGTCTTGGGGTAGGATAAAGTGTAGGGTTAAGTTTATTTTTCAAATAGGGCTAGGATTAGCACTATGAAAAGTGTTAGGGTTAGGCCTATGGTTAGGGCTAGGGTTAGAGTTAGTTTTAGGGGAAGGGATGGGGTTATATAGCTAGGTTCAGTGCTAGGGCAAGGGTTATATTTAGGGATAGGGCTAGGGTGAGGGTGAGGTTTAGGATTAAGTCTAGGTATAGGGCTAAGATGAGGGCTTGTGTTTGTGTTAGGGTTATGGCTAGGATAAGGGCTAAGGATAATGTCAGGTCTAGGGTTATGGTTAGGGATAGTTTTAGGGATAGGTTTATGGCTAGGTCTAGTGTAAGGGTTAGGTTTAGTGTAGGGGTCAGGTATAGAGCTAATTTATTATTAGGGTCAGAGTATGGGTTAGGGTTTGGTTTGGGTTAAGGTTTAAGGTTAGGGCTCAAATTAGCTTTAGGGTTAGGTTAGGGTTAGGGTTAGGGTTAGAATAATGGATAGAGTTAGGTTTACAGTTCAGGTTAGATTTAGAGTAATGTATAGGGTTAGTGTTAGGGATAGGGTTAGGTTTAGGCCTAGGGTTAGCTTTTGTTTTAGGCTTATGTTTAGAGTAATGAATAGGTTTAGTGCTAGTGTTAGGGCTTAGGTTAAGGTTAGGATTAGTGCTAGGGTTTGGGTTACTCCTAGGGTTAGTGTTAGGGTTTGGTTTAGGGTAAGTGTTAGGGTTTGAGCTGGGGATAGGGTTAGGGTGAGGGTTAGGGTTAGAATCAGGGCTACAGTTAGGGTTAAGGCTTGTGTTAGAATTAGGGTTAGGGTTATGTTTAAGGTAATGGATAAAGTTAGAGCTAGGATTTGGTCTATGGTTACACTTAGGATTAGGGATAGGGTTAGGTTTAGGGTTAGAACTAGGGTTATGTTTAGAGTGAGGGTTAGAGTTTTAGCTAGGGTCAGGTTTAGGGCAAGCATTAGGTTTAGGGTTTGTGCTAGGGTTAGGGTTAAGATTATGCTTAGGTCTAGCTTTAGGGCTTGATTAGTGCTAGGTTTTGTGTGAGGTTTATGGCTCGTGTTAGGGCTCTGGGTAATGTAAGAGGTAGTGTTATGATTATGGCTAGTTTTATGGGGGGTTATGGTTATAGATATGTCTAGTGTTAGGTTTAAGTTTTGGGTTAGCATATGGTTTATAGCTAGGGTTTGTGTTAGGGTAAGCATCAGTGTTCAGGTTAGCATTGGGTTTATGGTTAGGACCAGAATTAGAACTAGGGTTAGGACTAGTGCTAGGGTTAGCCTTTGCATTAGGTTAATGGTTATTTTAAGGCTAGGGCTAGGTTTTTGTTAGGACTACGGCTAGAGTTATGGCTATATTTAGTATTAAGTTTAGGTCTAGTGCTTGTGTTATGGTTAGTTTTAGGTATAGGTTTACTGGTAGGGCTAATGTTAGGGTTCGGATTAGTGTTAAGATCAGGCTTTGACCTAGGGTTAGTATTAGGGTCAGAATAAGGGTAAGGTTTAGGCTTAAGCTTTGGGTTAGGGTTAGAGATAGAATGAGGTCTAGGGTTAGGACTACTAATAGAGTTAGTGTTTGGGGTAAGCTAAGGATTAGGGTTAGAACTAGGGTAGCATTAGGGTGAGAGTTTGGCTTAGGGTAAGCCATAGGTTTAGAGCTAGGGTTTGGGTTAGTGTTAGGGTTAGGGTTAGGATTAGGGTTAAAGCTAGGGTTGAGGCTCAGATTAGTGCTAGCTTTTGTGTTAGAGTTAGGGCTGTGGCTAATGTAAGAACTAGCTTTGTGGTTAGGGATAGTTTTAGGGTTAGGATTAGGGCTAGGTCTAGTGTTTGGGTTAGGTTTAGGGTTAGGGTGATGTTTATAGGTAGGGTTAGTTTTAGGGTCAGAGTCAGGGTCAGTATTAGTTGTAGGGATAGGGTTAGGACTAGGTGTAGCACTAGAATTTGGTTTAGGTTAAGGGTTAGTATTAGGGCTATATCTCAGGTTTTTTGTGGGCTATGGTTAGGGTTAGGGCTAGTTTTCAAATTAGAATTAGAGTTAGGGCTAGTCTAGGGTGTGGTTTAGGTTTAGAGTTAGGGTTAGATTTAGAGTTAGGGTTAGTTTTAGGTTTAGGACTATGGCTATGGTTAGGACTAACTTTGGGACTAGTGTTAAGGTTAGGCAATAGATAACGTTGGTAGTAGAAATGTGTCTAGGGCTAGAGTTAGGGTTAGTCTTAGGGGTAGGGTTAGAGTTAGGGTTACAGTTAGGAATAAATTAGGGCTAGGATTGGAGCTATGTTTATTGTTAGTATTAGGCCGAGGGTTAGGGCTAGGGTTAGTGTTAATGATAGGCTTAGGGTTAGGGTTAGGGATAGGGGAAATGATATGGTTATACCTAGGTTCAGAACTAGGGTGAGGGTTGAAATTAGGGTTTGTGCTAGGGTTAGTTTCGGGTTAGGATTAAGGCTAGATTTATGGCTAGGATGAGGGCTTGGGTTTGTGTTAGGTTTAAGGCAAGTATTAAGTAGTGTGCTAATTTCAGGTCTAGGGATACGGTTAGGGATACTGTTAGGGTTAGATTTATGGCTAGGTCTAGTTTAAGGGTTATGTTTAGGGCAAGGGACAGTTTAGAGCTAGGTGTGTTATTAGAGTCAGTGTCTTGCTCAGAGTTTGGGTTAGGTTTTGGTTTAGTTTTAAGGCTCTAATTAGCATTAGGGTTGAGGTTAGAGTTAGGGTTGCAGTAATTGATAGGGTTAGCTTTAGTTTCCAGTTCAAGTTTAGGTAAGAATATGGTTAGTGTTAGTGTAAGGTTTAGGGTTAGGCCTAAATTAATAGGGTTAGATTTAGGTTTATGACTAGGGTTGGTGTTAGGTTTAGCATAACTGTTAGGGTTTGAGCTAGGATTAGGACTATGACAAGGATTAGGTTTACGGTTAGGTCTAGGTTAGGTTTGCATTTAGGTTTAGTGTAGGTTTAGGGTTAGGACTAGGGTTAAGTTTACAGTTAGGGTTAGAGTAGGTTTAGGGTTAGGGCTAGTGTTATCATGATGTTTATAATTAGGGTTAGAGTACTGGGTAGGTTAGAGCTATGTTTAGAGCTATGTTTGGATTAGGCTTATGTTTAGTGTAATGGATAGGTTTAGATCAAGAGTTATGGTTTAGATTAGGGCTAGGGTTAGGATTAGGGTTAGGTCTAGAGTTAGTGTTAGGATTCGGTTTAGGGTAAGTGTTAGGGTTTTGAGCTATGGTTAGGACTAAGTTGATGGCTAGGGTTGGTGTCAGTTCTAGGTTTAGGATTAGGGTTAATTTTAGGGCTAGGGTTATCATTAGGTTTAGGGTTATGTTTAGGTTAATGGATAGGGTTAGAGCTATAGTTAGGGCTAGGATTATGGTTAGGATTAAGTCTAGGGTTAGGTTTAGGGTTAGGGCCAGTTTTAGGGTAAGGGTTAGGTTTAGTGTAATGGTTAAAGTTAGGATTAGGGTTAGGGTTAAAACAAAGTGTAGGACTCAGTTTAGGGATAGGTTTTGTGTTAGGTTAGGGCTATGGGTAATGTAAGAACTAGAGTTAAGATTAGGGCTACTTTTAGGGTTACGGTTATGGCTAGTACTAGTTTTAGGTTTAGGTATACTTTTAGGGTGATATTAGAGCTAGGGTTAGTGTAAGGTCAGAGTCAGGCTCAAGGTTAATTTTAGGGTTTGGTTAGGACTGAAATTAGGGCTAATGTTAGGGCTAGGAGTAGGGTTAGGTTTTGGTTTAGGTTAAGGGTTAGGGTTAGGGCTATGTCTCGGTTTTGTTTTATGGCTTGAACTAGATTAGGGCTAGTTTTAGGATTAGTGTTAGTGTTAGAGCTAGTGTTAGTGTGAGGTTTAGGCTTAGGGTTAGGGTTTGACTTAGAGTTATGGTTCGTTCTAGGGTAAGGGATAGGGCTAGTGTTAGAGCTAAGGTTTAGGGCAAGTGTTAGGGTTATGGTAAGGGATAGGGTTAGATCTAGGAATAGGGCTAGGGCAAGAGTTAGAATTAGTCTTCGTGAGATGGGAAGGTTTAGCGCTAAATTAGGGCTAGGATCAGGTCTAGAATTAGTGTAAGTGTTAAGTCTAGAGTTAGAGTTAGGGTTAGATTTGGGGGAAAGGATGGGGTTATAGCAAGGTTCAGAACTAGGGCGAGGGATAAAATTAGGGATAGGGCTAGAGTTAGGGTTCGGGTTAGAATCAAGACTAGGTTTAGGGCTAGGATGAGGGCTAGCATTTGTGTTAGGGTTATGGCAAGAATTAGGGCTAGGGCTAATATCAGGTCTAGGGTTATGGTTAGGGATAGTTTTGGGGTAAGATTTATGGCTAGGTCTAGTTTCAGAGTTAGGTTTAGGGTGAGGTTCAAGTTGAGAGCTAGGGGTATTATAATAGAGTTAGGTTTTCGGTTTGAGTTAGGCTGAGGTTTAGGGTTATAACTCAAATTAGCATTAGGTTTGAGTTAAGATTAGGGTAATGGATAAGTTTAGGTTTAGGCTTCAGTTTAGGTTTAGGGCTCAGGTTAGATTTAGGGTAATGGATAGGGTTAGGGTTAGGCCTAGGGTTTGCATTAGGTTTATGGTTATCATTAGGGTAATGGATAGGGTTAGAGCTAGGGTTGGAGTTAGGGTTATATTTAGGATGCTGGCTACAGTTAGGGTTAGGGTTAGGGTTATGTCTAGGGTTAGGCTTAGGGTATGGGTTTGGGTTTGAGGTAGGGTTAGTACTAAGGATAGGGTTGGGTTTAGGATTAGGTCTAGGGTTTAGCATTAGGGTTACCATTAGTGTTAAAGTAATGGACAGGTTTAGATGTAGGGTTAGGGTTAGAGTTAGGGTTATGTTTAGGTTTACGACTAGGGTTAGTGTTAAGTTTAGCATAATTGTTAGAGTTTGAGCTAAGGTTAGGCCTACGGCAAGGGTTAGGTTTTTGGTTAGGTCTAGGGTTAGGTTTACAGTTAGGGTTAGACTAGGTTTAGGGTTATGGCTATGGTTATCATGATGTTTATGTTTAGGGTTAGGGTAGTGTGTGGAGTTAGAGCTAAGGTTAAGTCTACTTCTAAATTTAGGATTAGGGCTAGGTTTAGGGTTCAGTTTAGGCTTAACATTTTCTTACGGTTATGTTAAGGGTAAGGGTCAGGGATTGAGTAAGTGTTAGGGCTAAGTTGAGTCTTCAGGTTAGAATCAGGGCTAGGGATAGAGTTAGGGTTAGGTTGGGGTTTGGGCTAGGTTTAGCATTAGGTTTAGGGTTATGGTTAGGGTAATGGATAGAGTTAGAGCAAGGGTTTGGGCTATGATTATGGTTAGTATTAGAGCTAGGATTGGGGTTAGGTTTTGGGCTAGGGTTATGTTTAGGGTGAGGGATATGGTTTGAGCTAGTGTTGGTGCTAGGGCTAGGTCGAGGATTAGGTTCAGCCTTAGGTCTAGGGACAGGGTTATGGTAGGTTTAGGGTTAGAATTACAGTTAGGTCTAGTGTTATCATTAGGGTTAGGATAAGGGTTAGTGTAATGGATATGGTTAGATGTAGGTTTAGGTTTAGGTTCAGGGTTAGATTTTGTTTTAGGGTTAATGTTAAGGCTATGGTTCTGTTGAGGTTTATGGTATGGGTTAGGTTTTGAGCTAGGTTTAGGGCTATGGTGAATGTTAGTTTTAGGGTTAGGTCTATTGTTAGTTTTCTGGTTAGGGTTAGGGTTACGGTTGGACTATGCTGAGTTTAATTTTAGGGATATGTCTATGGTTAGTTTTCCGGTTAGGGTAAGTGTGAACATTAGGTTTTGGGCTAGGATTATCAGTAAATTTAGGTTTAGGTTTAGGGTAATGGGTAGGTTTAGAGCTAGGTTTAGTTCTGGAGCTAGAGTTCAGACTAGATTTAGGATTAGGTTTAGGTCTAGAGCTAGTGGTAGGGTTAGGTTTAGGTATAAGGTTACAAGTAGGGATAGTGTTAGTGTCTGGTTTAGGTTTAGGGTCAGGTTTATACCTTGGGATTATGTGATGGTCAGAATAAGCGTCAGGGTTAGGGTTAAGGTTTGGGATAGCTTTAGAGCTAGAATGAGATCTAGTGTTAGGACTATTAATAGAGTTAGGATTTGGTTATCCTAAGGATTAGGGATAGGTCTAGGGTTACCATTAGAGTTAAGGTTTTGCTCAGGGTAAGGCATAGAGTTAAGGCTAGTGTTAGGTTTATGGTTATGGTTAAAGCTAGGTTTAGGGCTCAGATTAGGGCTAGTTTTTTGGTGAGGTTTCAGGCTAGGGTTAGGGCAACAGCTAATATAAGAACTAGGGATACAATTAGGGTTAGGTGTAGGGGTAGGTCAAGTGTTAGGGTTAGGATTAAGATTAGGGTGTTATTTATAGCTAGGGTTAGTGTTAGTATATCAGTCAGGTCAGCGTTAGTTTTAGGGTTAGGGATACAACTCAAATTAGGGATAGGTTTACTGTAAGGGTTCAGTTTAAGTTTAGGGTGGTGTTTAGAGCTAGGATGATTGTTAGGATATAAGTCAGGTTCAGGGTTACTTTTAAGATTATGATTAGGACTCCAATTAGGGCTAGGGTTAGATCTAGGTGTAGTGCCAGGGTTTGGTTTCAGTTAAGGTTAGTGTTAGGCCTTTTGCTCGGTTTTGTTTTAGTGCTATGGTTAGGGTTAGGGCTAGTTTTATGATTAGCTTTAGGGTTAGAGCTAGGGTAATAGTTAGGTTTAGGATTAAGGCCAGATTTAAGGCTAGGATTAGGGCTAGGTTTTTTGATAGGTTTAAGGACAGAATTAGGGCTAGGACTAATGTCAGGTCTAGGTTTATAGTTAGTGATATTTTTAGCATTAGATTTATGGCTAGGTCAAATTAAAGTGTTACATTTAGGGAAAGGGTAAGATTAAGACCTGGAGTATTATTAGGCTCAGGGTCAGGCTTGATGTTTGGGTTAGGTTAAGGTTTAGGATTAAGGCTCATATTAGCATTAAAGTTAGAATTAGGGTTAGGATAATGGATACTGTTAGGTTTAGGGTTCAGGTTAGGTTTAAGGTAATGGGTATGGTTAGCATTTGTGATAGGTTTAGGGTTAGGCCTAGGGTTAGCATTAGGATTATGGTTATTGTTAGGGTAATTTATAAGGTTAGACCTAGGTTAAGGCTAGGATAATGGTTAGGATTAGGGCTAGAATTAGGGTTAGCATCAGGGTTAGGGCCAAGGTTACACTTAAGATTAGGTTTAGGGTACAGTTTAGGGTTAAAGCTAGGATTTTTGCTATGGCTAAGGTTCATTTATGGTTTGTCATAGTTTTATGGTCATGGTTAGTGTTACAGTCATGGCTAGGGTTATCATTAGGGTTAGGGTAATAGGTTTAGATGTCAGGTTAAAGACAGGATTACGTTTAGGTTTAGGATTAGTTTTAGGGTTTGAGCTAGCTTAGATTTAGGGTTATAGTTAGGTTTACTGTTAATTCTAGGGTTAGGTTTTTGTTTAGGGTTAGGGTAGGTTTATCTTAAGTCTAGTATTATCATTAGTGTTAAGTTTAGGGTTAGGGTATTGGGTAGGTTTTGAACTAGGGTTAGGGCTAGGATTATGGTTAGGATTACGGCTGGGGTTAGGGTTGGGGTTAGGCATTGAGTTAGTGTTAGAGTTAGGTTAAGTGTAAGGGTTAGGGATTGAGCTAGGATTAGGGCTAGGGCAAGGGTTACAGTCTGGGCTAGAGTAGGTTTAGGGTTAGGTTTAGGGCTAGGGTTAGCATTAGCTTTATGGTCATGGTTAGTGTAATGGGTAGAGTCAGAACTTGGGTTTGGGCTATCTTTACACTTAGGATTAGGGCTAGATTTAGGGTGAGGTATAGGGTTTGGGCTAGGATTATGTTTAGGGCAATGTTTAAGGTTTGAACTAAGGTTAGGGCTAGAACGAATGTTAGGGTTAGGGTTAGGGCTAGGTTTAGGGTTAGGGTTATGCTTAAGTTTTGGTTATGGCTGTAATTAGGTCTAGGTTTTGTGTGAGGTTTAGGGCTAGTGTTAGGTATATGGGTAAAGTAAGATCTAGTGTTAGATTTAGATTTCGTCTAATGTTAGGGTTAGTTTTGGGGTTAGGATAAGGTTTAGAGTTAGGGTTTTTGTTAGGGTAAGTGTCAGGGTTCAGGTTACGATTAGGTTTAGGGTTAGGTCCAGAATGAGGACTAATGTTAGGTCTAGGTGTAGAGTTAGTGTTTGGTTTAGGTTAAGGGTTATTGTTAGGGCTAAGGCTAGGGTTATAGCTATATTTAGGATTAGGTTTAGGTCTAGGGCTTGTGTTAGTGTTAGGTTTAGGGTTAGGGTTACTGGTAGGGCTAGTGTCAGGTTTTGGATAAGGGTTAGAGTCAGGTTTAAACCTAGGTTTAGTGTTAGGGTCAGAATAAGGGTCAATGTAGGTTTAGGGTTTGGGTTAAGTTTAGAGGTAGAATGAGGGCTAGGTTTAGGACTAGTAATAGAGTTAGGATGTGGGGTATGCATAGAATTAGGGTTAGGACTAGGGTAGCAATAGGGTGAGGGTTTGACTAAGTATAAGAAATAGGGTTACAGCTAGGATTAGGACTAGGGATAGGGTTAAGTTTAGGGCCAGGGTTAGGGTTAGGGTTAAAGCTAGGATTAGGCCTTGTATTAGGGCTAGGTTTTGTGTTAGGATTAGGGCTATGGCTAATTTAAGAACTGGGATTATGATTAGGGCTAGTTTTAGGGTTAGGATTAGGTTGAGGTCTAGTGTTAGGATTAGGTTTAGGGATATGGTGATGTGTAGAGCTAGGGTTAGTATTAATGTCAAAGACAGGTTTAGTATTATTTCTAGGGTTAGAGTTAGGACTCGAATTAGGGCAAGGGTTAGAGCTAGGTGTAGGGTTAGGGTTTGGTTTAAGTTAAGTTTAGGGTCAGTGCTATGGCTCTGTTTTGCTTGAGGGCTAGGCCTAGGATGAGAGCTAGTTTTCAAATTAGCATTAGGGTTAGAGCTAGTGTTAGGGTGTGGTTTAGGCTTAGGTTTAGGGTTAGATTTAGAGTTAGGGTTAGATCTAGGTTTAGGACTCCAGCGAAATTTAGGGCTAGGGTTAGGGCTAAGGTTTGTGTTATCATAAGGAATTGGTTTATAACTAGATATAAGGCTAGGGCGAGAGTTAGAGTTAGTCTTAGTGTTAGGGTTAAATTTAGAGATAGAATTAGGGCTTAATTAGGGCTAGGATTAGAGCTAGGGTTAGTATTAAGGCTGAGCCTAAGTTTATGGCTATGGTTATGGTTATGGTTACATATGATATAGCTAGCTTTATAACTAGGGCAAAGGTTAAAATTAGGTTAGGTCTATGGTTAGTGTTAGGTTTAAGATTCAGGCTAAGATTAGGGCTAGGATTAGGGCTAGAGTTTGTTTTAGGGTTAGGGCTTCATTAGGTCTAGGGCTAATGTCAGGACTAGGGTTATGGTTAGAGATAGTTTTAGGGTTAACATTATTAGGGTTAGGATTAGGTTAATGCATATGGTTAGGTTTAGGGTTCAGGTTAGGTTTAGGGTAATGTATAGGTTTAGGGTTATCCTATGTTTAGAATTAGGGTTAGGATTAGAATTAGGTTAATGGATAGGGATACAACTGGGGTTAGGGCTAGGTTTATAGTTAGGATTAAGGCTAGGCTTAGGGTTAGGTTTTGGGTTATGGCAAGGGTTAGGGTTAGGGTTAGGGTTAGGGTAAGTGTTAGGGCTAGAATTAGTGTTATGATTAGGGTTAATGTTGGTGTTACAGCTCCGATAAGGGATAGCTTTTGGGTTAGGTTAGGGCTGCAGACAATGTAATAACTAGGGTTATGATTAGAACTAGTTTTAGGATTAGGTTTAGGGCTAGGTCTAGGTCTAGGTTTAGGTTTAGGTTTAGGTTTTGAGTGATGTTTAGAGCTAGGGTTAATGTTACGGTCAGAGTCAGGGTCAGTGTTTGTTTTAGGGTTAGGGATAGGACTCAAATTAGAGCTAGGTTTCAGGCTAGGTATAGGCTTAGGTTTTGATTTATATTAAAGGTTAGTGTTAGGGCTATGGCTCGGTTGTTTTGTAGGGCCAAGTCTAGGGTAGGGCTAGTTTTAGGATTAACATTAGTGTTATGGCTTGTGTTAGTGAGAGGTTTAGCTTAGGGTTAGGGTTAGGTTTAAAGTTAGGGGTAGATATAGGATTAGGGCTAGAGCTAGGGTTAGGGCTAATATAAAGGGAAGTGATATGATTATGGTAAGGGATAGGGTTAGAACTAGAAATAGGACTAAGGCAAAAGTTAGAGTTACTCTTAGGGCTAGGATCAGTTTTGGTTTAGGGCTAAATTATGGCTAGGATTAGATCTAGTGTTTGTATTCGGGTTGGGCCTAGTTTTAGGCTTAGGTTTAAGTTTAGGGATAGGGTTAGGTTTAGGGGAAGGGATGGGGTTAAAGTTAGTTTTAGGGCTAGGTTGAAGGTTAGAATTCAGTTAGGGCTAGGGTTATAGTTTGGTTTAGTAATAAGGCTAGGTTTATGGGTAGGATGAGGGCTAGGGTTTGTTTTAGGGTTATGGCAGGAAATAGGGCTAGGGCTAGTGTTAGGTCTAGGGTTACATTAGAAGTAGATTGATGCTTAGATTTATGGTTAGGTCTAGTGTAAGGGTTTGGTTTAGGTTAAGGGTCAGGTTTAGAGCTAGGGGTATTATTAGGTTTAGAATTAGGTTTCGGGTTTGGTTTAGGTTAGTGTTTAGATTTAGAGCTTGAATTAGTATTAGGGTTTGGTTAGGGAAATAGGTTTAGGTTTAGGGTTCATGTTATGTGTAGGGTAATTGATAGGGTTAGAGTTAGCAAAGTGTTAAAGTTAGGTCTAGGGTTTGCCTTAGGGTAAAGAATAGGGTTAGAGCTAGGGTTATGGTTAATATTAGGGCTAGAGATACGGTTAGGCCTAGGATTAGTGTTAGGTTTAGGTATAGGATAGGGTTTAGAGTTTGAGCTATGGTTAGTACTAGGGCAAAGGTTAGGTTTACGGTTAGGTCTAGTTTATAGTTACAGTTAGAGTCAAGGTTAGTGTTAAGTTTAGGGCTAGTGTTTTCATTAGGTTTAGGGTGTTGGATAGGGTTTGATGTCGTGTTAGGGTTAGGGTTCGGGTAAGATTTTGGCTTAAGGTTAAGATTAGGGATAGGCTTAGGGTTAGGTTTAGGATAACGGTTAGGGTTTGAGCAAGGCTTAGCACTATGGCAAGGGTTAGGTTTATGGTTATGTCTAGGGTTAGGGTTAGGGTAGATTTACAGTAAGGGCTAGGTTTTTCATCAGGGTTAAGGTTAGGGTTAGGATAATGGGTAGGGTTAGTGCTAGGGTTTGGGATAGGGTTAAGTCTAGGATTAGGGCTAGGGTTAAGGTTAGGTTTAGGTTTAGGCCATGGGTTAGTGTTAGGGTTAGGTTAAGTTTAAGAGATACGGATTGAGCTAGTGTTTGGACTAGGATGAGGATTAGAGTTAGAGTCAGTGTGAAGGTTAGGGCTAGGGTTAGCATTAGGGTTAGGGTTAGGTTAGGGTAATGGATAGAGTTAGAGGTAGCATTTGGCCTATGGTTATGGCAGTTTCAGGGTTAGTGATATGGCTAGGTCTAGTGTTAGGTTATAATTTTTGTTAGGATAAGGTTTAGAGCTACGTTTATGTTAGGGTAAGGGTCAGTGTTTGGTTTAGTGTTCTGTTTATTGTTAGGTCCAGCATTAGGACTATGGTTTGGTCTAGGGGTAGAGTTAGTATTTGGGTTAGTTTAAGGGTTATTATTAGGGCTAGGACTAAGTTTTTGTCTAGGAAAAAGCCTAGAGTTATCACTAGATAAAGGATTAAGTGTAGATCTAGGTCTAGTGTTAGGGTAATGTTTAGGTATAGGGTTACAGGTAGTGCCAATGTTAAGGGTCGGTTTAGGGTTAGTGTCAGGTTTAGACCTATGGTTAGTATTAGGATCAGAATAAGGGTCAGATTTAGACCTATTGTTAGTGTTAGGGTCAGAAAAATGGTTAGGGTTAGGTTTAGATATAGGGTTATGTGTAGGGTAGGGGTAGTTTTAGGTTTAGGTTTAGTTAGGGTTTGGGATAGTGATAGAGCTAGATTGAGGATTATAGTTAGCCTAGTAATAGATTTAGGTTTTGGGTTAGGCTAAGAATCAGGTTTAGGACTAGGGTAGGTTTAGTGTTAGAGTTTGGCTTAGGGTAAGAAATAGAGTTAGTGCTAGTGTTAGGGTTAGGGTTAGGGTTAGGGCTAGGTTTAGGTTTAGGGTTAGGCTTAAAGCTAGGGTTAGAGATTGGATTAGGGCTAGGCTAGGTTTTTTATTAGCTTTAGGGTTATGGCTAATGTAAGAACTAGGGTTACAATTAGGGCTAGTTTTAGGGTTAGTGTAATGTCTAGGTTTAGTGTTTGGTTAGGTTTAGCGTTAGGGTTATGTTTAGGGTAATGATAGGTTAGGGTTAGAGAATGTGTTAGGTTTAGGCCGAGGGTTAGCATTAGGATTAAAATTAGGGTAAGGGTTGGGTAATGGATAGGGTTAGAGCTAGGGTTAGGGCTAGGGTTATGGTTAGTGTTATTGTTAGGGTTAGTGTTAGATTTAGGGTTAGTGCAAGGATTAAATTAGGGTTAGGTTTAGGGTAAGGGTTAAGACTTGGTTTAGGTTTAGAGTTAGGGTTAGGGGTAGTTTTAGGTTTAGGGCTATTGTTAGGGTTAGGGCTAAGATTATAATTAGAGTTAGGGAAATAGATAGGGTTAGATGTCAGGTTAGGGTTAGGGGTAGTTTTAGGTTTAGGGTTAGTGTTAGGGTTTGGCCTAAGGTTAGTGTTAGAGTAAGTGTTAGGGTTTTATGTAGGGTTAAGGCTGCAATGAGGGTTAAGTTTAGGGTTAGGTCTAGGGTTAGGTTTACACTTAGGATTAGAGCTAGCATTATCATTAGGGTTAAGGTTCAGTTTAGGGTAATGGATAATTTTAAAGATAGTATTAGGGCTAGTGTTAACATTATGATTAGGGCTAGGATTAGGTTTAGGTTTAGGGATAGGGCTAGGGTTATGTTTACGGTTTGGTTTTATGTTTTATCTAGGGTTAGGTCTAAGGTGAGGTTTAAGATTAGCGTGAGGGTTAGGCTTAATGTAAGGGATAAGATTAGGTTAAGGTTAGGATTATGCTTTGGGCTAGATTAGGTTTAGGAATAGGGCTAGGTTTTGTGTTAGGTTTAGAACTAGTTTTAGTGCTATGGTAATGTAAGGGTTATGTTTACAGTTATGGCTAGTTCTAGTGTTAGGTTTAGGTTTCAGTTAGGGTCAGTTTTATAGGTAGGTTTAGTGTTAGGGTCAGGGTCTGTTTTTGGATTTGGTTTAGGGTTAGGGTGAGAGCCAGAATTAGGATTGGTTAGGTCTAGATTTAAGGTTAGTGTTTGACTTAGGTTTAGGGTTATCATTAGAGCTTGGGTTAGTTTTTTTTGTTTAGGTCTTGGTTAAAGACATAGCTAGATTTAGGATTAAGTTTATTCTAGGGCTAGTGTTTAGGTTAGGTTTAGATATAGGGTTATGGGTAGGGCTATTTTTAGGGTTTCCTTTAGGTTCAGGGTCAGAATAAGGTTCAAGGTTAGGGTTAGGATTTGGATGTTGGTTAAAACAAGAATGAGGGCTAGGGTTAGGGCTAGAAATAGGGTTAGGGTTTGGATTAGACTAAGGATTAATTTTAGGACTAGGGTTAACATTAAGGTTGGGGTTTTGCTAGGGTAAAGATCAGGTTAGAGCTAGGGTTAGAGTAGGTTTTGGGTTAGGGGTAGGGCTAGTGTTAGGGTTAGGTTTAGGGTGAAAGCGAGAGTTAGGTCTCAGAATTGGGCTAGGATTTGGTTAGCATTAGGTTTAAGGTTACAGCTAATATATGATCTAGGGTAATGATTAGAACTAGTTTTAGAATTAGGGTTAGGAGCAGGTCTAGTGTTTGGGTAAGGTTTAGGTTTTGGGTGATGTTTAGAGGTAGGTTTAGTGTTAATGTCAGAGACAGGTTCAGGTGTAGTTTTAGGGTTAAGATTAGGACTCAAATTAGGGCTAGGCTTAGGGATAGATGTAAAGTTGGTGTTTGGTTTAGGTAAAATATTACGGTTAGTGTTATGGCTCAGTTTTGTTTTAGGGCTAAGCCTATAATTAGGGTTAGTTTTCAGATTAGCATTAGGGTTAGGGGTAGTGTTAGGGTTAGGGTTAGGTGTAGAATTAGGGTTAGATTTAGAGTTAGGTTTAGATCTAGGGTTAGGTCCAGGTGTTAGGTTAGGGCTAGGGTTATTCTAGGCTATGGCTAGGAAAAAGGTTATGGTAAGTGATAGGTTTAGAATTAGGGCTAGGTCTTGGCGAGAGTTATAGTTAGTCTTAAAGATAGGAATAGGGTTAGGTTTAGGATTAGGGCTAGGGTTAGTGTTAGGTTTAGTTGTAGGGTTAAGGTAAGGGCTAAGGTTAGTGTTAGGGTTAGGGTTTGGGTTAGGTTTAGGGTAAGCAATGGGGTTATAACTAGGATTAGAGCTAGGGAAAGGGTTAGAATTAGGGTCAGGGTTATTGTTACTGCTGTTGACCCATGAGGAGTCCTTGCTTCCCCAATGTTGAAGAATAACACCAAAGAAGCACGCTGAGGCAAGGTCAGAGTAGAAATTAGAAGTTTATTAAAGGACAGCAGAAAATACTTCTCTTGGAGGAAGAAGGGGACCCAAGAGGTGGAATCCTTGGAAGTGTGGTTGTCTCCCCTTTTTATAGTTTTGGTGATGGAATGTAAGGGGGAAGAGTTGGGACACAGGTGGGCCAAACAAGTAATCTGGGCAGGAAGGATTTCATTATCACTTCTTTGTGATGGGCTATCTCCAAATCTGTTGGGGGCTGTTTCCTGGATTTCATTAACATTTCTTTGGGGTGGACTTTGGCCTAGGGCCTTTCTGGGACTTCATTAACATTCCATTAGTTGTCCTGCATTTCCAGAATCATTATCATCATGGCCTCCATTTTAGATTTCACTCAATGATATTAGACCCGATTTACCTAACTACACTGACTACCTAACTTTAAATCTGGCTTCATTATGATTAAGGCTAGGTTTTGGGCTAGAATGAGAGCTAGTGTTCATGTTAGGGTTAGGGCTAGGGCTAATGTCATGTCTATGGTTATTGTTAGGGATAGGTTTCGGGTTATGTTTATGGTTAGGTCTAGTGTAAGGGTTTGATTTAAGGTAAGAGTCAAGTTTACAGCTATGTGTATTATTAGGGTCGGTGTTTGGCTTAAGGTTTGGTTTAGGTTAAGGTTTAGGTTTAGGGCTCAAATTAGTGTTAGGGTTAGAGTTAGGGTTAGGGTAATGAATAGGCTTAGGATTAGGCTTCATGTTAATTTTTGGGCAATTGATAGGTTTAGGGATTGCGATAGGGTTAAGGTTAAGCCTAGAGTTAGCATTAGGTTAGGATTATGGTAAGGGTAATGAATAGAATTAGAGCTAGGTTTAGGGCTAGTGTTATGTTTAGGATTAGGGCTAGGGTTAGGGTAGTGGATATAATTAGAGCTATGTTTAGGGCTAGGGTTAAGGTTAGAATTAGGGCTAGTGTTAGGTTAGGGCTTGGGATAGGGCTAGGGTTATGATAAGGGTAAAGGTTAGGCTTTGAGCTAGGGTTCGGTCTAAAGCGAGGCTTAGGGTTAGGATTAGGGCTAGGGTTAGATTTAGGGTTACAGTTAGGGCTATGTTCAGGCCTAGGATTAGGGCTAGGTTTTGTGTTAGTTTAGACCTAGGGTTAGTGCCATGGGTAATATAAGAGCTAGGGTTATGATTAGGGCTCGTTTTAGGGTTAGGGTTATGGCTAGGTCTAGTGTTAGGATTAGGTTTTGGGTTAGGGTGAGCTTTGGAGCTAGGATTATGTTAGGATCAGGACAGTGTTCAGGTTAGAGTTAGTGTTGTTGTTAGTGCCAGAATTAAGACTAGGGTTAGGTCTAGGGGTAGGGTTAGTGTTTGGGTTAGGTTAAGGGTTATTGTTAGGGCTAGGGGTATGTTGTTGTTCAGGTCTAGTGCTAGAGATATGGCTAGATTAGGATTAGGTTTAAGTCTAGGGCTAGTGTTAGGTTTAAGTTTAAGTGTAGGATTACCGGTAGGGCTCATTTTAGGGTTCAGGTTCGGGTTAGGGTCAGGTTTAGATGTACGGTTATTGTTAGGGTCAGAATAATTGTCAGGGTTGGGGTTTCGGTTTGGGTTAAGTTTAGAGCTAGAACGAAGTTTAGGGTTAAGACTAGTAATATGCTCAGGATTTGGGTTAGGCTATGGCTTAGGTTTAGGTCTAGGGTTAGCATTAGGTTTAGAGTTTAGCTTAAGGTAATGGATAAGGTAAGAGCTAGAGTAAGAACTAGGATTAGAACTAGGGTTAGGTTATGAGTTAGGGTTAGGGTAAAAACTAGAGTTAGCGCTCAGATTAGGGCCAGGTTTTGGGTTAGGTTGGGGCTAGTGTTAGGCCTACAACTAATGTATAAACCAGGGTTTTGATTAAGGCTGATTTTTGGGTAAGTGTTATGGCTAGGTCAAGTGTTAGGGTTAGGGTTACCGTTAGCGTGATATTAGAGCTAGGGATAGTGTTAGGGTCAGGATCAGTGTTAGAGTTATAGTTAGGTTTAGGGTTAAAACCAGAATTATCACTAGAGTTAGATCTAGGGGTAGGGTTTGTGTTTGTGTTAGGTTAAGGTTTATCATTAGGGCTAGGGTTAGGGTTTTTTTAGGTCTAGGCCTAGAGATATGGCTAGATTTAGGGTTAGGTTTAGGTCTAGGGCTAGTGTTAGGGTTAGGTTTAGGTATTGGTTTATTGCTAGTGCTAGTGTTAGGGTTCCATTTATGGTTAGGGTCAGGTTAGGAATACAGTTATCGTTAGGATCAGAATAAGTGTCAGCGTTAGTGTTAGGGTTTGGGTTATGTTTAGAGCTAGAATGAGGGCTATGGTTAGGACTAGTAATAGGGTGAGGGTTTCGGTTAGGCTAAGGATTAGGGTTAGTTCTAGGGGTAGCATTAGGGTTAGGGTTAGCTTAAGATAAGGGATACTTTTAGAGATAGGATTAGGGCTATGTTTAAGTTTAGGTTTAGGGCTAGTGTTAGGTTTAGGTTTAGGGTTAAAGATAGGGTTAGGTCTTGCATTAAGGCTAGGTTTTGGTTAGAGTTAGGGCTAGTTTTAGAGTTATGGCCAATGTATGGACTAGGGTTACGATTTATGCTAGTTATAGGATTAGGGTTAGGACTAGGTCTAGTGGTAGGCTTATGTATAACGTTTAGAACTACGGTTAATGTTAGGGTAAAATTCAAGGTCAGAGTAGATTTAGGGTTAGGATTTGGACTCAAATTAGGGCTAGGGTTAGGTCTAGATGTAGGTTTAGGTTTTGCTTAGGTTAAGTTTTAAAGTTAGGGCTATGGCTTGGTTTTCTTTTAGGGCTAGGGCTATGGTTAGGGTTAGATTTAGGCTTAGCATTAGGTTTAAGGCTAGTGTTAGGTTTAGGTTTAGGCTTAGTGTTAAAGTTACATTTAGATTTAGGATTAAATCTAGGGTTAGGTCTAGGACTAAGGATAGGGCTACTGTTAGGTTCTTCGTTTATGGCTAGGATTAGGGTTCTGGTAAGGGATAGGGTTAGAACTAGGAATAGGGCTAGGGTGAGAGTAAGAGTTAGTCTTATGGCTAAGCTTAGAGTTTGGTTAGGTATAGGGCTTAATTAGGGCTAGTAATAGGGCTAGGTTTATAATTATGTTTAGGCCTAGGTTTAGTTTTATGCTTAGGGTTAAGTTTATTGTAATTGATGGATTAGAGCTAGGAATAGGGCTAGGGTGAAGGTTAAGGTTAGTGTTAGGGCTAGGGTTTCATTAGAGTTATGATTAAGGCTAGGTTTAGATCTATGATGAGGGCTTAGGTTTGTGTTAGGGGTAGGGCTAGGATTAGTGTTAGGGCAAATATCAGATCTAGGGTTACTGTTAGGGATAGTTTTAGGGTTAGGTTTATGGCTATGTTTAGTGTAAGTGTTAGGTTTAGGGTAAAAGTCAGGTTTAGAGCTATGGGTATTATTAGGGTCAGGATTGCGTTTAGGGTTTTGTTTAGGTTAGGGTTTAGGATTAGGGCTCTAATTAGCATTACAGTTTGGGTTTGGGTTAGGGTAATGATAGGGTTTGGTTTAGGGTTCAGGTTAGATTTAGCATAATGGATAGGGTTACGGATAGTGATAGGGTTAGATTTAGGCCTAGGTTTAGCATTATAACTAGGGTTATGTTTAGGCTGATTTATAGGGTTAGAGCTAAATTTAGGGCTAGGTTTATAGATAGGATTAGGGCTAGGGTTAGTCTTAGGGTTATGAATATGCTTTGTGTTAAGTTTAGGGCTAGAATTATGCCTAGGGCAAATGTCAGGTCTAGGGTTATGTTTAGGGATAGTTTTAGGGTTAGGTTTATGGCTGTGTCTAGTATAAGGGTTAGGTTTAGGGGTAGGGTCAGGGTTAGAGCTAGGTATATTATCACCGAGAAGGGTCAAAGTTAGGGTTTGGGTTAGGTTAAAGTTTAGGTTTAGGGCTTCAATTAGCATTATGGTTAGGGTTAAGGTAATGATAGCATCAGGTTTAGGGTTCAGGTTAGGTTTAGGTTAATGAAATAGTTTAGGCTTAGGGATAAGTTTAGGTTTAGGCCTAAGGTTACCATTAGAATTATGGTTATGTTTAGGGTAATGCATAGGGTTAGAGCTAGTGATAGGGCTAGTGTTATTGTTAGAATTCGGGCTAGTGTTAGGGTAAGGTTTAAGGCTATGTTCTGGGTTAGGGTTAGGTTTAGGGTTAGGTTTAAAGGTAGGGATAAGGCTCAGATTAGGGCTTGGTTTGGGGTTTGGTTAGGGCTAGGGTTAGGTCCATGGCTAATGTATAAACTAGTTTTGCAATTAGTGCTAGTTTTAGGGTTAGGGTTAGGGCTAGGTCTAGTGTTATGGTTAGGTTTATGGATAGGTTGATGTTTAGAGCAAGGGTTATTGTTAAGGTCAGTGTCGAAGTCAGGGATAGTTTTAGGGTTAGGGTTAGAACTCAAATTAGGGCTAACATTAGTACTAGGTGTATGGTTAGGTTTTGGTTTAGGTTAAGGGTTAGGGATATGGGTTGGATTTTTTAGGGCTAGGCTATGGTTATGGCTAGCTTATGGATTAGCATCAGGGTTAGGGCTATTGTTAGGTTGAGGTATAGGCTTAGGTTTAGGGTTAGATTTAGAGTTAGTGTTAGATCTAGGGTTAGGGCTAGGGCTAGGGTGAGTGTTAGGGTTATGGTAATTAATATGGTTAGAACTAGCAATATGGCTAGGGCAAGAATTAGAGTTAGTCCTAGTAGTAGTCTTTGGGTTAGGGTTAGGGTTAGGGATAAATGAGGGCTAGGATTAGGACTAGGGTTAGGGCTATGATTAGGGCTAAATTAGGGCTAGTATTAGGGCTAGAAAGTTTTAGGGTTAGGGCTCTATTAGGGCTAGGATTAGGGCTAGAGTTATGGTTAAGTTTAGAACTAAATTAGGGCTAGGATTAGGGCTAGGGTTAGTGTTAGGGTTAGGGCTAAATTAGGGCTAGTAGTAAAGCTAGGGTTAGTGTTAGGGTAATACCATGGGGTTAGGCTAGAGTTAGGGTCAGCATTGGTTTTAAGATTAAGTTTAGAGAAATGAGTGGGGTTATAGCTAGCTTTAGGGCTAGGGTGAGGGTTAGAATTAGTATTAGGCCTAGGGTTATAGTTCAGTTTAGGATTAAGGCTAGGTGTAGGGCTAGGTTAAAGGCTAGGTTTTCTGTTAGGGTTATGGCTAGGACCAGGTCTAGTGATAATATCAGGTCTAGGGTTAATGTTAAGAAGAGTTTTAGGGTTCGGTTATTGCTAGGTCTAGTGTAAGAGTTAGGTTTAGATTAAAGGTCAGCTTTAGAGCTAGAGTTATCATTAGGGTGAGGGTCAGGGTTAGCATTTGGTTTAGCTAAAGGTTTAATATTAGGGCTCAAATTAGCAGTAGGTTAGGTTTAGGGTTTGCATATTGGATAGGGTTTAGTTTAGGTTTCAGTTAAGGTTTAGGGTAATGGATGGGTTAGGTTTAGCGATGGGGTTTGGTTTAGCATTAGGGTTAGGGTTATCTTTAGTGTAATGGATAGGTTTAGAGCTGGGGTTAGGGCTAGGTTATGGCTTGCATTAAGTCTAGGATTAGGGCTAGGTTTAGGGATAGGGCTAGGGTGTGATTTGAGGTAAGTTTTAGGGTTACGGTAAGTGTTAGGTTTAGGGCTAGGGTTATGGTTAGGTTAGGTTAGGTTAAGGGTTAGTGTTTGAGCTAGGGTTAGGGCTACGGCGAGGGTTAGGTTTAGGTTTAGGTCTAGGTTTACATTTATGGTTAGAGTTAGGTTTAGTGTTAGTGATAGGGTTTTAATTAAGGTTAGGGTTAGAATTAGGGTAATGGATATGGTTAGAGCTAAAGTTCAGGCTAGGTTTAATATTAGGATTAGGGCTAGGTTACGGTTAGGGTTTAGGATAGAGCTAGGGTTATGTTTAGTGTAAAGGTTAGGCTTTGAGCTAGGGTTAGGTCTAAGGTGAGGCTTAGGTTATGGCTAGGTTTAGGGCTGGGGTTAGCTGAGTATTATGCTTAAAGCTAAGTTTAGGCCTAGGACTAGGCCAGGGTTTTGTGTTAGGTTTAGGGCTAGCCATAGGACTATGACTAATGTAAGAGCTAGGGTTATGTTTAGGGCTAGTTTTAGGGTTAGGGTTATGGCTAGGTCTAGTTTTAGTTCCAGGTTTTGAGTTAGCGTCAGGTTTAAAGATAGGTTCAGTGTTACAATCACGGTTAGTTTTTGGGATAGGGTTAGGGTTAGATATAGATCCAGAATTAGGACTAGTTTTAGGTCTAGGGGTAGGTGTTTGGTTTTGGTTAAGGTTTATTGTTAGGGCTAGTGCTAGGATTTTGTTTAGGTCTAGGGCTAGAGTTATAGCTATATTTAGGATTAGCTTTGGGTCTAGGTCTAGTGTTAGGCTTAGGTATAGGTATAGGCTTACAAGTAGGGCTAGTTTTAGGGTTTCGTTTAGGGTTATGCTCGGGTTTAGATTTAGGGTTATTGTTAGGGTCAGATGATTGTCACGGTTAGGTTTAAAGGTAGAATTAGGGATAGAGTTAAGATTAGTATTATGGTTTGAGATTAAGTTAGGCTAAGGATTAGGATTAGGACTAGGAATAGCATTTAGTTCAGGGTTTGGTTTAGTGTAGGGAATAGAGTTAGAGTTAGGGTTAGGGCTAGTGTTAGGGTTAGTGTTAGGCCTAATATTAGGGTTAAAACTAGGGTTAGGGCTCAGATTAGGGGTAGAATTTGTGTTAGGGTTAGGGCTACGGTTAGGACAATGACTAATGTATGAACTAGGTTATGATTAAGGCTAGATTTAAGGCCAAGTTAAGGCTAGATATAGTGTTAGCATTAATTTAAGTTTAGGGTAATATTTAGAGCTAAGATTTGTGTTAGGGTCAGTGTAAGGATCAGGGTTAGTTTTAGAGTTAGTTTTAGGGTTAGTTGTAGGGTTAGTGTTTGATTTAGGTTAAGGGTTAGGATTAGGACTATGGCTTGGTTTAGGTTTATGGCTAGGGATAGGGATAGGGCTCGTTTTAGGATTAGCATTATGGTTAGGGGTAGTGTTAGGGTTTGGTTTAGGCTTATTGTTACAGTTAAATTTAGAGTTAGGTTTAGATTTAGACTTAGGCTTAGATCTATAGTTAGGATTAAGGCTACGGATAGAACTAAGGCTAGGGCTAGGGCTAGATTTAGAGTTAGTCTTATGGCTAGGTTTAGTGTTAGGATAGGATTAAATAAAAGCTAGGATTAGCACTAGGCTTGTGTTAGGCCTAGGTTTAGGGTGAGGGTTAGGGTTAGGTTTAGGATTATGGTCAGTTTTGGGGGTACAAGTTATAGGTAGGTTTAGGCCTAGGGTGAGGGATAGAATTAGGGTTAAGGCTCAGGTTATGGTTTGTGTTAGGATTAAGCCTAGGTTTAGGGCTGGGATTATGGCTAGGTCTAATTTCAGTTCCAGTGTTATGGTTAAAAATAGTTTTATGGTTAGGTTTATGGCTACATCTAGTGTAAAGGTTAGGTTTAGGGTTAGGGTCAGGATTAGAGCTAAGGGTACTATTAGGGTCAGGGTTGCAATTAGTGTTTTGAATAGGTTAAAGTTTAATGTTAGGGCTTGAATTAATATTAGAGTTAGGATTAGGGTACAGATAGTGTTAGGTTTAGATTTCCGGTTAAGTTTAGGGTAATGGATAGGGTTAGGATGAGAGATATGGTTTGCTTTAGACCCAGGTTTAGAATTAGGGTTTGGGTTATGGTTAGGGTAATGGATAGAGTTAGAGATAGGGTTACAGCTTGGGTTACTGTTATGATTATTGATACGGTTAGGCTTAGGGTTACAGTTAGCATTAAATCTAGGGTTACAGCTAGGATTATATTTACAATTAGTGATAGGGTTATGGTTAGGTGTAAATCTAGGGATAGTGCTGGGAATAAGGCTAGATTTTGGGTTATGTTAAGGCTAGGTTTAGGTTAACAACTAATGTAAGTACCAGGGTTGCGATTAGGGCTAATTTTAGGTTTAGGGTTAGGGCTAGGTCTATTGTTAGGTTTAGGTATAGGGTTAGGGGGATGTTTAGAGCTAGGGTTAGTGTTAAGTTAAGAGTCAGGGTCAGGGATAGTTTTAGGGTTTGGCTTAAAACTCAAATTATGGGTAGAGTTATGGCTAAGTGTAGGGTTAGGACTTAGTTTATATTAAGGCTTAAGGTTCAGTCTATGGCTTGGTTTTGTTTTAGGGCTAGGGTTAGCACTAGTTTTAGGATTAGCCTTAGTGTTAGGGCTAAGTTTAGGTTTAGGTTTAGGCTAAGGGTTAGGGTTAGATTTACAGTTAGGGTTAGATCTAGGATTGCTGCTAGGGCTATGAATAGGGCTAGTGTTAGACTTATGGTTTTGGGCTAGGATTAGGGTTCCAGTAAAAATAGGTTTAGAACTAATGTTAGGACTAAGGTGAGAGTTAGAGTTAGTCTTTGAGCTAGGGTTAGGGTAAATGTTAGGATAGGGCTAAATTAGGTCTAAGATTAGGGCTAGGGTTAGTGTTAGATTTTAGGCCTAGGGTTATGGTTAAGGTTATAATTAAGGCTATGTTTAGGGCTAGGATAAGGGCTAGGGTTTGTGTTAGGGTTAGGGCTAGTATCATGGGTAAGGCTAATGTAAGGTCTAGGGTTATGCTTAGGGATAGTTTTGGGGTTAGTTTTATGGCTAAGTCTAGTGTAAGGGTTAAGTATATGGTAAGAATGACATTTGGAACTAGGGGAATTATTAGGGTCAGTGTCAATGTTAGGGTTTGGTTTAGGATTGAGTTTAGGGTTAGGGCTCAAATTACCATTAGGGTTAGGATTAGGTAATGATTGGATTAGGTCCAGGGTTGAGGGTAGGTTTAGGGTAATTGATAAGTTTGGGGATAATGATATGTTTAAGGTTAAGCCTAGGGTTAGCATTAGGGTAAGGTTTATGTTTAGGGTAATGATACAGTTAGACTTAAGATTAGAGCTAGGGTTATGGTTAGGATTAGGTCTTGATTTAGGGTTCTGGTGAGAGTTAGAACTAGGGTTTGGTTAAGGTTATGTTTAGTATAAGGGTTAGGTTCTGAGGTATGGTTAGTGTTAGGCTGAGATTTAGTTTCAGGATTAGGTCTAGGGATAGGATTAAGGTAGGTTTTGGGTTAGGGTAGGGTTAGGATTAGACCTAGGATTAGTGGTAGGGTCAGTAAAAGGGTCAGGGTTAGTGTTAGGGTTTTTGATAGGGTTAGTTCTAGAATGAGGGCAAGGGTAAGGGCTATTAATAGGGTTATTGTTTTGGTTAGCCTAAGGGTTAGTGATAGTTCTAGGGTTACCCTTTGGTTTAGGGTTTTGCTTAGGGTAAGGGATTGGTTTAGAGCTAGGTTTAGGGCTATGGTTATGGTTAGAATTAGGGTTAAAGCTAGGTTTAGGGATTAGATTAGGCCTAGGTTTTGTGTTAGGTTTAGTGCTAGGGAAAGAGCAATGGCTAATGTAAGAGCTAGGGTTACCATTAGGGTTAGTTTTAGTGTTAGGGTATGGGTTAGGTTTAGTGTTAAGGTTAGGTTTACAGTTAGGGTGATATTTGTAGCTCAGGTTCCTGTTAGGATAGGAATCAGGCTTAGTTTTAGGGTTAGAGTTAGAACTCGAATTAGGGCTAGGGTTACTCTCAGGGTTCAGTTTAAGGTGAGTATGGTGTTTAGAGCTAGGTTGAGTTTTAGGATATGAGTCTGGATCAGGGTTGGTTTTAAGGTTAAGGTTAGGAATCAAACTAGGGCTAGAGTTAGGTCTAGTTGTAGCGTTAGGGTTTGGTTTAAGTTAAGGTTTAGAATTAGGGCTTATGCTTGGCTTTGTTTTAGTCCTAGGGTTAGTGTTAGGACTAGTGGTAGTGTTAGGCTTAGGCTTAGTTTTAGGGTTATATTAGGAATTAGTTGTAGTTCTAGGGTTATGGTTAGAACTAAGGATAGGGCAAGTGTTATGGCTAGGTTTAGGGTTATGATCAGGGATAGTGTTAGAACTAGGGATAAGGCTAGGGAGAGAGTTAGTTTTAGGGCTAGGTTAGGGTTAGGGTTACAAATAGGGCTAAATTAGGGTTAGGAATAGGGTTAGGTTTAGTGTTTACTTTAATCCTAGTGTTAGGGTTAGGGTTAAGTTTAAGGGTTAGAATTAGATTTTAGTGTTTAGGTTAAAAGTAAGGGCAAAGTTTGGGGTAAGGGATGGCTTTATAGCTAGGTTTAGAGGTAGGGTGAGGGTTATAATTAGGGTTAGAGCTGTGATTATGGTTAGGGTTATGATTAAGGAGGCTAGGTTTAGGGCTAGGATGAGGGCTAGGGTGTTTTTTTTTTTTTTTTTTTTTTTTTTTTTTTTAGGGTTAGTGAGAGGATTAGTGCTAGGGCTAATTTCACGTCCAGAATTATAGTTGAAAATAGTTTTAGGATTAGGATTATGGGTACCTGTTGAGAGCCACAGCTGTAGGGGCACCAGCAAACTTCCAGCTGATTGGCTCACCGTGGTCCCAGCAAACTTCCAGCTGCCAGCTGATTGGCTCCTTTGTGGTGATGCTCATTGGGCTGTTTCACCACCCTTTCAGACCATGGAGTTTCTCATTGGGGTATTCTTTTGGCTCCGTCCATGCAACCCAACCAATCCGCCTCAAGAGCAGGAGGATTGGGGAGTTGAGAGGCTCATGGGAAGCCCGTGGTGGCAGTTTCACTCTGAGGGAATTCCTGAAGAGCTCCTATGGTGCAGTGTGTGTGTTCTAAAAATAAAGTTAGTTTCTGCTTGATAAGTGGCTCGTGAATTGTGCTCAGCCAGACTGCGGCATTTGGTGGCCCATATGGGGAATGAACCTGTGACCTTGGTGTTATCAGCACCAAGCTCTGATGAATCCAAATTTAAAAAGTTTACAGTAAAAAGGGATACTTTAAGTTTATATTTTTAAGATATGTTGTTAGGAAAGAGACCTTATGAGGATCAGCAGCAACAAATTGCATATGATCCTGCCATATACTTTCAAATTGCTTTAGATGCGGTTAGAGCATGGAAGACTTTACAAGGACATGGAGGTTTACAAGGTAAATGGTCTAAGGAAATGCAAGGAGATAATGAACCTTACTCTGAATTTGTAGATAGGCTTATTCAAACAGCTACCAGAGTTTTGGGTAATACAGAACAAGCAATGCCATTAATAAAACAACTGGCTTATGAGTAAGCAAATCGTTGGTGCAAAGAGGTCATTAGACCATGGAAACATAAATATTTAAACACATATATTAAATTATGTAGAGATATTAATGAACAAGGGCAAGTCTTGGCAGCTGCAGTAAAACAGGTTTTAGTAGCCAGGCAAAAACATGATACAATTGTGAACAAACAGGACATTCTAAAAGGAATTGCCCCATAGGAGGAGGGTTTAACAAAGCTAGGTATCAAAGGAAGAGAATACCGGTATTTGCCCATGATGCTGTAGAGGGAGACATTGGGCTAATGAATTCCATTCTCAGACCACCATAGAGGGTACTCCATTATCAAAAAATGAACAAGGACCAGGTGTCTATCCATGATATTGTGGAGAACGGCATTGGGCTCCATTGCCAAAAAAAAAAGGACAGGGGGGCCCAATGCTCCAGGGCCCACAACCACAAATATACGGGGCACTGGAGGAACCTAGCAACCCCATCAGGGTAGTGCCTAGGACACATTATCCACTAGATCCCTCAGTAGACAAACCAGAGAAAGCACAGGATTGGACATCTGCGCCTCCACCAGAACAGTACTAACTCCAGAGATGGGAGTTCAAATCATTGCCACAGGGGTAAAAGGACCTCTTCACAAAGGAACAGTAGGCTTATTATTGGGACACAGTTCTTCTACTCTAAAATGACTTATGATAAGTCCTGGGGTAATTGATCCTGATTATGAAGGTGAAATAAAAATTATAGCCAGTTCTCCAAAGGGTATATCAGTAATTTCACCAGGAGATAGAATAGCCCAGTTATTAATAATACCCACCCTACATGACAAATTTTCCAGTAGTACAGTAGAAAGAGGTTACAGGGGATTAGGCTCCACAGGTGTAGATTGGGCTATGCTTTCATTACATTTAGATTCCTGCCCCATGCTAAAACTAAATATTCAAGGACATGAATTTAATGGGCTACTGGATACAGGTGCAGACTTTAGCATCATCTCTCGTCAAGAATGGCCAAAACATTGGCCTTTACAACAAGCCACTCAAACACTTTGAGGCCTAGGAGTGGCGACTAATCCCCATAGAAGTGCAATGGTATTAGATTGGAAGGATCCTGAAGGATGTGAAGGAACTATACAGCCATATGTATTGGATCATCTTCCCATAAATTTATGGGGACGAGATGTCCTAGATCAATTAGGACTAACATTGACCAATAACATCAATTCAAATATGTCCACTATTATTGCTAGACAAGTTTTTAGGAAAGGAAAAAGATTAGGAGAACAAGAACAAAGTATAGCAGCACCAATACAAATAGATCAAGGAACAGACATGGATTGGATTTTAAGGAGGGGTCACTGAGACAATAAAAATTACTTGGAAATCAGAAAGACCAGTATGAGTTCCTCAGTGGCCCCTGACTAAAGAAAAGTTACAAGCAGCCCATGACCTGGTCAAACAACAAATAGCAGAGGAACATATACAACCTTCTGTATCTCTCCATAATACTCCCATTTTTGTCATCAAAAAGAAATCTGGTAAATGGAGATTATTGCAAGATTTAAGAGCCATTAATAATGAGATGATTATTATGGGACCTGCTCAATCGGGGATTCCCCAATTGTCTGCTTTGCCAAACGAGTCCCTCAATGAGCAGCTTTGTGGTCTGAAAGGGCGGGGAAACAGCCCAATGAGTATCACCACAGAGGAGCCAATCAGCTGGCAGCTGGAAGTTTGCTGGGGCCATAGTGAGCCAATCAGCTGGAAGTTTGCTGGGGACGCTGTGAGTCAATCAGCTGGAAGTTTGCTGGGGCCCTTTTGGCTGTGGCTCTCAACAGATACGTCTAGTGTAAGGTTTAGGTTTAGGATTAGCATCAGGTTTAGAGCTAGGGATATTATTAGGGTCAAGTTCTGGGGTAGGGTTTGGGGTAGATTAACGTTTAAAGTTAGGGCTTGAATTAGCATTGGGGTTAGGGTTATGGTTATGGTAGTGGATAGAATAAGAAATCAGTTTAGGGCTAGGGTTCTGGTTATAATTAGGGCTAGGTTTTGGGTTAAGTTATTTCTAGGGTTAGGGTTATGGCTAATGTAAGTACTAGGGTTATGATTATGGCTAATTTTACTGTTATAGGGCTAGGTTTACTGTTTGATTTAGGTTTAGGGTTAGGGTGATATTTAGACCTCAGGTTAGTGTTATGTTCAGAGTAAGGGTCAGGTTAGTTTTAGGATTTGGCTTAAAATTCGAATTAGGGCTGGGGTTATGGCTAGGTGTAGGGATAGGGCTTGGTTTAGGGTAAGGGTTAGGGTTAGAGGTTTGCCTCGGTTTTGTTTTATGGCAAGGGTTAGGGTTAGTGAAATTTTTAGGATTAGTGTTAGGGTTAGGGCTACTCTTAGATTCAGGGTTAGGCTTCGGTTTAGGGTTAAATTTAGAGTTAGGTGATTATCTAAGATTAGTGCTAGGGCTAAGGATAGGGCAAGGGTTAGGACTAGGATTTGGGATAGGGTTAGGTTTATGTGAAGGGATAGGATTGGAACTAGTTTTAGGGCCAATGTGAGAGTTAGATTTATTCTTAGGGCTAGGGTTAGTGTTAGGGTTAGGGATAGGGCTAAATTAAGGCTATGGTTAGTGTTAGGGCTAGGGTTAGAGCTAGTTTTAGAATTAGCATCAGGGTTAGGGCTACTTTCAGGCTTAGGCATAAAGTTAGGGTTAAATTTAAAGTTATGTTTCGATCTAGTGTTAAAGCGAGGGCTAAAGATAGGGCAATTGTGATGAAAAGGGTTAGGGTTAGAGTTAGGTTTACGTTTAAGGTAAGGGATGTGGTTTTGGCTAGCTTTAGGGCTAGGGCAAGGGTTAGTATTAGGGATAGGGCTTAGCTAGGGTTAGGGTTAAGATTAAGGCTAGGTTTATGGCTAGGATGAGGTTTAGGGTTTGTCATAGGGTTAGGGATAGTATTAGAGCTAGTGCTTATGTCAGGTCTAGGGTTATTGTTAGGGCTAAATTTAGTGTTATGTTTATGACTTGTTCCAGTGTAAGGATTAGGTTTAGGGTGAGATTCAGGTTTATATCTAGGGTTATTTTTAGAGTTAGGGTCAGGGTTAGGGTTTCGATTAGGTTAGGGTTTAGGTTTAGGGTAATGACAGGGTTTAGTGTAATGGATAGTGTTAGGGTTTGGCCTAGGGTTAGTTTAAGGGTTAGGGTTATTGTTAGGGTAATGGACAGGTTTAGACCTAAGGTTAGGGCTAGGGTTATGTATAGGATTTGCACTAGTTTGGGGTTAGGGTTAGGTTTAAGTTTAGGGTTAAAGCTTGGTTTAGGGCTCACATTAAGGCTAGGTTTTGGGTTAGGTTAAGGTTAGAGTTAAGGCTATGGCTAATGTATGAAGTAGGGTTGCGTTTAGCGTTAGTTATAGGGTTAGAGTTAGGGCTAGGTCTAGTGTTATGTTGAGGTTTACGGTGATGATGATGTTTAGAGCCATGGTTAGTTTTAGGGTCAGAGTCAGTGTCAGGGTTAGATTTTGGGTTAGGGTTAGGACTAGAATTAGGGATATGGTTAGGGCTAGGTGTAGGGTTAGGTTTTGGTTTAGGATAAGGGTTAGGGTTATGGCTATGACTTGGTTTTGTTTTAGGTCTCGGGCTAAGTTTAGTGATAATTTTAGGATTAATGTTAGCATTAGGGCTAGTGTTAGGTTTAGGTTTAGGTTTAGGGTTATGGTTAGATTTACAGTTAGGGTTATATCTAGGGTTATGGTCAGGGCTATGAATAAGGCTAGGGTTACACCAAGGGTTAGGGCTAGAATTAGGATTCTAGTATGGGATAGAGTTAGAACTAGGGTTAGGTTTAGGGTGAGAGTTAGAGTTAATCTTTGGGCTAGAGTTAGGTTTATGGTTAGGGATAGGGTAAATTAGGGCTAAGATTAGGGCTAGGGTTAGAGTTAGGTTTAGGCCTAGGGTTTGGGTTAGGGATAAAATTAAGGCTATGTTTAGGGCTAGGATAAGAGCTAGGATTTATGTTAGGTTTAGGGCTAGGATCAAGGCTAGGTTTAATATCAGGTCTAGGGTTAAATTTAGGAAAAATTTTAGGGTTAGGTTTATGGCTAGGTCTAGTGTAAGGGTTATGTAAAGTAAGAGTCAGGTTTAGAGCTATGGGAATTATTAGTGTCACTGTCAGTATTAGGGTTTGGTTTAGTTTTGAGTTTAGGTTAGGGCTCGAATTAGCATTAGGGTTAGGGTAAGCGTAATGATTGGGTTAGGTTTAGGGTTCAGGGTATGTTTAGGGTAATTGATATGTTTGGAGAAAGCGATAGGGTTAGGGTTAAGCCTAGGTTTAGCATGATGGTAAGGGTTATTTTTAGGGTTAAGGTGAGGGTTAGAACTAGGATTAGGTTTAGGGTTATGTTTAGTGTAAGGGTTAGTTTCTGAGCCATTATTCGGGCTAGGCTGAGAGTTAGGTTCAGAATCAGGTCTAGGTATAGGATTATGGTAAATTTTGGGTTAGGGTTGGGGTTAGGGTTACACCTAGGTTTAGTGTTAGGGTCAGAATAAGGATCAGGGTTAGGGTTAGGTTTTGGGATAGTGTTAGAGCTAGGGTTAAGACTATTAATAGGGTTAGGGTTTTGGTTAGTCTAAGGACTAGGGATAGGTCTAGTGTTACACTTAGGATTAGGTTTTCGCTTAGGGTAAGGTAATGATTTAGATCTATGGTTAGAGTTAAAGTTAAAGCTAGGTTTATGGCTCTGTTTAGGATTAGTTTTTGTGTTAGTGTTAGGGCTAGGTTTAGGGAAACTGCTAATGTAAGAACTAGGGTTACCATGAGGGTTAGTTTTAGGGTTAGGATTAGGGGTAGGTTGAGTGCTAGGGTTCGATTTAAAGTTAGGGTAATATTTATAGCTACGGTGCTTGTTAGAATAGGAGTCAGGTTCAGGGTTAGATTTATGGTTAGTGTTAAGACTCAAATTAGTGCTATTGTTAATGTTAGTGTTTGGTTTGAGTTTAGGGTGATGTTTAGAGCTAGGGTGAGTGTTATGATATGAGTCAGGGTCAGGATTAGTTTTAAGGTGAGGCTTAGGACTCGAATTAAGGATAGGTTTAGGTCTAGGTTAAGTGTTAGTGTTTGGTTTAAGTTAAGGTTTAGAGTTAGAGCTATTGTTCAGTTTTGTTTCACTGCTAGAATTAGGGTTAGGGTTAGTTTTACGATTAGTATTAGTGTTAGGGCTAGTGTTAATGTTAGGCTTAGGCTTAGGTTTAAGGTTAAATTTAGAGTTAGGGTTCGGTTTGGGACAAACTTTAGGGCATGTGTTAGGGCTAGTGTTAGGTTTATGGTAGTGGACAGGGAAAGAACTAGGGATAGGGCTAGGGAAAGAGTTACAGTTAGTCTTAGGGCTAGGGTTGGGACAGGGTTAGAGATAGAGCTAAATTAGGGCTAGGATTAGGCTAGGTTTTGTGTTTATCTTAAGCATAGGGTTAGGGTTAGGATTAGGTTTAAATTTAGGGCAAGGGATGACATTATAGCTAGATTTAGAGGTAGGGTGAATGTTAGAATTCGGGTTAGGTGTAGGCCTAGAGTTAGTGCTATGATTAAGGCTAGGTTTAGGGCTAGGGTTTGGTTTAGGTTAAGGGTTAAGGTTAGGGCTATGACTCAGTTTTGTTTTAGAGCTAGGGGTAGGGTTAGGGCAAGTTTTAAGATTAGTCTTAGGGTTAGGGCTAGTGTAAGTGTGGGATTTAGGCTTAGGTTAAGTGTTAGTGATAGGAGTAGAGTTATGGCTAGATTTAGTCTTAGGTTTAGAATTACATTTAGAGTCAGGTTGATATCTAGGTTTTGAGATAGGGCTAAGTATAGGGCTAGGGTAGGGCTTCGTTTAGGGCTAGGTGTATGGTGATGGTAAGGGATAGGGTTAGAACTAGGTATAGAGCTAGTTTGATAGTTAGAATTAGTCTTAGGGCTAGGGTTAGGGTTAGGGATAGGGCTAAATTAGGGCTTGGGTTAGGGGTAGAGTTAGTGTTAGGTTTAGGCCTAGGTTTATGGCTAGTGTTACTTTTGGGTTTAGGCCTAGGGTTAGGTTTAGGGTAAGAGATGGGAATATAGCTAGTTATGGACTAGGGTGAGATTTAGGGTTAAGGTTAAATTTAATGTTAGCATTAGGATTATGATTAAGTCGAGTTTCATGGCTAGGATGTTGGCTAAATTTTGTATTAAGTTTAGGGCTAGGATTAGAGTTAGGGCTAATGTCAGGTCTAGGGTATGGTTAGGGATAGTTTTAGGGTTAGGTTAATATGTAGGTCTATTGTAAAGTTTAGGTTTCTTGCTAGGGTGAGGTTTTCAGCTATGGGTATTATTAGAGTAAGGGTCAGGTTAGGGTTAGGGTTAGATTAAGGTTTATGTTTAGGGCTCAATTTAGTCTTATATTTAGGGATCGGGTAATGACACAGTTAGGTTTAGGGTTCAGTTTAGGTATAGGTTAATGGATAGCATTGAGGCTAGTGCTAGGATTAGGGTTCCGCCTAGGTTTAGCGTAACGATTATAGTTATTGTAGGGTAATGAATACCGTTAGAACTTGGTTGAGGGCTAGGGTTATGGTTTGCATTAGGTCTAGGGTTAGGCTTAGGGTTATAGTGAGGGCTAGGTTTATTTTTAGGATTAGCTTTAGGCTTAAAGTTAAGGTAGGGCTTGGATTAGGGCTAGGTTTTGTGATAGGTTAGGGCTATGGTAATGTAAGAACTAATGTAATGATTAAGACTAGTTTTATGGTTAATGTTAGGGCTAGGTGTAGTTTTAGGGTTAGTTTTATGTTTAGCGTGAAGTTTAGAGCTAGGGTTAGTGTTAGTGTCAAGGACAGTGTTTGGGTAGGTTAATGGTTAGGGTTAAAGCCAAAATTAGGACTAGGGTTAGGTCTAGAGGTAGGGTTAGAGTTTGGGTTAGGTTAAGGGGTATTGTTAAGGCTAGGTCTAGTTTGTCTTTAGGTCTAGAGCTATAGTTATGGCGAGATTTAGGATTAGGTTTAGGTCTAGGGCTAGTGTTAGGATTAGGTTTAGGTATAAGGTTACCAGTAGGGCTAGTGTTAGGGTTCAGTTTAGGATTAGGTTTAGATTTAGACCTAAGATTAGTGTTAGGGTCAGAATAATGGCCAGGGATAGGGTAAAGGTTTGGGTCATGGTTAGATCTAGAATGAAGGCTAAGGTTAGGAATAGTTATAGAGTTAGGTTTTGCTTAGGCTAAGGATTAGTGCTAAGAATACAGTTAGCATTAGGGTAAGGGTTTGGCTTAGGGTAAGCGATAGGGTCAGAGCTAGTGTTAGGACTAGAATTAGAGTTAGGTTTAGGGTCAAGCTCGGGTTAGGGCTTTAATTAGGGCTAGTTTTTTTTTTATTAGGGCTAGGGCTAGTGTTATAGTTATGGCTACTGTAAAAAAATAGGGTTACGATTAAAGTTAGTTTTAGGGTTAAGTTTAGGGCTAGGTCTAGTGTTAGGGTTAGGTTTAAGGTTAGGGTGATGTTTAGAGCTAGGATTAGTGTTTGGATATGAGTCAGGGTAATGGTTACATTTAGGGTTAGGGTTAGGTTTCAAATTAGGGCTAGGGTTAGGGCTGCTGTAGGGTTAGGGTTTGGTCTAGGGTAAGGGTTAGTCTTAGGGGTATGGCTCGGTTTTTTTTTAGGGGTAGGGCTAGGGTTAGGGCTAATTTTAGGATTAGAATTAGTGTTAGAGCTAGTTTCAGGGTTAGGCTGAGGCATCAGGTTAGGGTTAGTTTTAGAGATAGGTTTCAATCTAGAGTTCGTGCTAGGGCTAAGGATAGTGTAAGGGTTATGACTAGGGTTAGGGCTTTGGTTAGGGTCAAGGTAAGGATGGGGATTGGTCTTGTTTGAGAATTATAGTTAGTCTTAATTCTATGGTTAGGGTTAGGGTTAGGAATAGAGTATTTTAGGGCTGGGATTAGGCCTAGGTTTAATGATAGGGTTAGGGCTAGAGTTAGGGTTATGATTAGGGCTAGGGCTAGGGTTAGGGTTAGGGTAAGGGTTAGGGTTTAAGTTATGATTAGGGTTAGAAGGAGTATTAGGTTTAGTGTTAGGTCTAGGTTAGGGTTATGGTTATGGTTATGGTTATGGTTAGCATTTTGTTTAGGACTAGGGTTATCATTAGGGTTAGGGTTATTTTTAGAGTAATGTATTGCATTAGATGTAAGATTAGGTTTAGTGTTAAATTTAGGTTATGGTTAAATTTAGGTTTAGGGATGGTTTAATTTTGATTCATGGTAAGGTTTAGGGTTAAGTTTATGGCAAGGGTTAGGGTAAGGGTTAGGTCGAGGTTTAGGTTTGTGATTAGGGTTAGAAATAGGGTTAGGTTTAGGGCTAGGGTTATTATTAGGGTTAGGGTTAGGGTCAGGGTAATGTTAGGGTTAGAGCTAGGATTGGTACTAGGGTTAAAGATAGGATTAGGTCTAGGTTTAAGTTTATGTTTAGGAATAGGTTTAGGGTTATGTTTGGGCTATTGGTTAGGCTTTGAACTAGGGTTGTGTATAAGATGAAGGTTAGGGTTAGGGCTACTTTTAGGATTATGGTTATGCTTAGCGTAGGTTTAGGCCTTGGATTAAGGCTAGATTTTGTGTTAGGCTTAGGCCCCAGGTTAAGGCTACATGTAATATAAGATGTAGGGTTATGATTGGAGCTACTTATAGAGTTAGGGTTATGACTATGTCTAGTGTTAGGTTAAGGTTTTGGGTTAGGTTCAGGTTTAGAGCTAGGTTTAGTGTTAGTGTTAGGGTCAGTGTTCAGGTAAGAGTTAGGTTTAGGGTGAAAGCCAGAATTAGGACTAGGGTTAGGTCTACAGATCAGGTTAGTGTTTGTTTTAGGTTAAGGATTATGTTAGGGCTAGGGCTCAGGATATTTTTAGGTCTAGTTCTAGAGTTATGGCTATATTTAGGATTAGGCTTCGGTCTAGGGCTTGTTTTAGGGTTAGGTTTAGGTATAAGTTTACTTTTAGGACTAGTTTTAGGGTTTGGTTTAGGGTTAGGGTCAGATTTACACTGAGGGGTTTTGTTAATGTAAGGAATTGAGTTAGGGTTAGAGATAGAATGAGGGTTAGGTTTAGGACTAGTAATAGGGTTAGGGTTTGGATTAGGCTATGGATTAGGATTAGGACTAAGGTTAGCATTATGGATAGGGTTTGGCTTAGGGTAAGTGATAGTGTTAGAACTAGGGTTAGGGCTAGGTTTAGGGTTAGGGTTAAGGCTAGGGCTAGTTTTAGGTTTAGGTTTACATCTAGGGTTAGGGCTCAGATTAGGGCAACTTTTCCTTTTAGGTTTAGGGCTATGGTTAGGGCTATGGCTAATATAAAAACTAAGGTTATGATTAGAGTTAGTATTTGGTCTAGATCTAGTGTTAGTGCTATGTTTAGTGTTAGTGTGATATTTAGAAATAAGGTTGGTGTTATAATGCCGCAGCCTGGCTGGGCACAATCAGAAGCCACTTGTCAAAAGAAACTAACTTTATTTTTAGAACCAAACACTCCAAACAAACCAGCCTCTCGGGAAAAACCCTCAGAGCCTCAACTGCCACCACCGGCTTTCCACAAGCCTCTCTCTCCCCCCCACTAGCTTCTTTCCACCTCCCACAATCCTCCTGCTCTTGAGGCCGATTGGCTGGGTCACGTGGGCAGAGCCAAAAAGTCCCCCAATGAGCAGCTCCGTGGTCTGAAAGGGCAGGGAAACAGTCCAATGAGCATCACCGCAGAGGAGCCAATCAGCTAGATGTTGCTGGGGCCGAGGAGCCAATCAGCTAGATGTTGCTGGGGCCGCTGTGAGCCAATCATCAGCCGGCAGCTGGATTGCTGGCAGCTGGAAGTTTGCTGGGGCCCCTTCGGCTGTGGCTCTCAACATCTCCCCCTCTCTGTTTAAACAACAAGCATGTGGCTTAGGGACCGTGCCTGTTAGGCAGTCCAATTCAACATATGGTCCTTACCCGTCATCGGATGAACTGACCTCTAGGCGTCAGCCTCCTGTCTTAGGTTGGTACCACTGCAATTGGATCATACCCGTCACTGACTACCGGTCCAGCATACAGCTATACTTGTGGATAGGCCTTTGCACCAGTGGGGGGGTGAGGTTCTTTGCCTCACCTCTGTTGGCCCCCAAATTTTAGACCATCACTAGTAGAGGAGGATGCAAAATGCCATGACATTAAGCCAATTGAGGGCTCCTTTGAAAAATTGTACCACCGGTGACATCATCAGCAAAAATACCCAAACACTACCACAAGTCGCTGCACCAACAGATAGTTCACAATGCATACAGGTGAGCTCACAATGTGTCCAGGCAAGTTCTGCAAGCAGTTCAGTGATGGCTATTGTAGAAGCTGTAGATTGGTTTTATCTTTGACTTCACCAGCACTGGGATGAAGATAGGAATTCTAGCAATAATGGCTAAAGAAAAAATTATGTAACATTACAGAAGGCACTAAAAGAAAACAATTTTCTTAACAATTTACATTGTCTGCACCGGCACTGGGATGAAGATAGGAATTCTGGCAATAATGGCTAAAGAAAAAATTATGTAACATTACAGAAGGCACTAAAAGAAAACAATTTTCTTAACAATTTACATTGTCTTCACCGGCACTGGGATGAAGATAGGAATTCTGGCAATAATGGCTAAAGAAAAAATTATGTAACATTACAGAAGGCACTAAAAGAAAACAATTTTCTTAACAATTTACATTATCTTTAAGAGAATTATTAAATATAATGAAAAGGAAAGGTGAAAGTAAACAAACAGATCTGTTAAACTTCTTTTTTGTTTACATATTAAAACAATCCTCAACAGTTGTTTACCCAATTTAAATTAAACCATATAAATCACGTGAAAAAAAAATATTTGGATCCATTTTATCATGAGCGCTCATCATATATGATATATGGACATTCAAACATATAACACAAAACACAAGTGTGCACACATAACATAATACATACAACACATAACATTATAGTAAAGGCCTTATAACTTTTTACAGGTGAAATCTCCATTGCAATGTTTAAAAACTCTATAGTCAAAAAATAGAACTGATCAGCAAAACATTAACCTAGGTCTGTATGAGCTCAAAAAACAAAATAGAACTTCATGATATGGCAAAGGGCAATAATAAAATAGATATTGAAAAAAGCATCCTGGTTCTGTTGCAGATGTAAGAATAGCCAAACTGGAGTTTTGGATATCAGTTGTTATGGATTTGAGCCAAATCATCTTCTTTTTGGTCTGTAGAAATCGCTTTAGTTAATCTTTCTGGAATCCAAATCGGCTGCTGTTCTCCCTGTGGAAACACATAAACAGACCCCCGACTCCAGACAATCACTGGGTCAGGACCTTGGTTAATCTCTCTGGAATCCAAATCGGCTGCTGTTCTCCCTGTGGAAACACACAAACAGACCCCCGACTCCAGACAATTACTGGGTCAGGACCTTTCCATTGTCCTGTTAGAATATCCTTCCAAAGTACCTTGGGCTTATGCACATTTTTTGGACACATATGCCTTTCCGCAGCACTAAGTCCTGATGAATCCAAATTTAAAAAGTTTAGAGTAAAAAGGGTTATTTTAAGTTTATCTTTGGGGAATATATACCCCTTCCCAATTCCTTCTTTTTGCTTTAATAAGTACATTTTAATAGTTTGATGAGCTCTTTCAACTATGCCTTGTCCCTGTGGATTGTATGGGATTCCTGTTATATGAGTAATGCCAAATGTTGAGCAAAATTGTTTAAAAGAGGTAGAAGTATAACCAGGGGCATTATCTGTTTTTAACTGTTTTGGAACACCCACAGTGGCAAAATTTTGTAAGCAATGAGCTATAACATCTTTAGTTTTTTCTCCAGCATGAAGGGAGCCCATCAAAAATCCAGAAGAAGTATCAACTGTAACATGCAAATATTTTAATTTTCCAAATTCTGGCAAGTGTGTGACGTCCATCTGCCAAATATGGTTAGGTATCAATCCTCTAGGATTGACTCCAAGATTAACTTGTGGTAAAAAGGTCACACAATTTTGACATTGTTTTATTATTTGTCTACCTTGTTCCTTAGTTATTTTAAAACGCTTTTGTAAAGTATTAGCATTGACATGGAACTTTTTATGAAAATTTATAGCTTCTTCTAGTGTAGAGAAAATATGTATGTCATGTGTAGTTTTATCTGCTAAATCATTGCCCAAACTAAGGGCTCCAGGCAATCCTGTATGTGCCCTGATATGTCCTATAAAGAATGGATCTTTTCTATCCCAGATTAGACTTTGTATAGTGGAAAGCAAAGAGAAAACAGTAGAAGAAGGGGAAATCCTACCAGCATCTTCAAGAGATACTATAGCATTAACTACATACTGACTATCAGAAAATAAATTAAATACAGAATCTTTAAACATCACAAAAGCTTGTAAAACTGCATTAAGCTCTACCTTTTGAGCTGATTGTTTGGGTACTAAAAATGTAAAAGTTTGATCAGGGGTAACTACTGCTGCTGTACCATTATTTGACCCATCAGTGAATATATTTGGAGCATTCATGATAGGTATTTTTCTTGTCATTTTTGGAAAAACTACAGGATGCAATGACCAAAAAGACAATAAAGGATTAGATGGTAAGTGGTTATCAAATGAAACATTAGATTTGCACATGATTATTGCCCAAGTATTTAACTCATTAGCTAACTCATCAATTTGATTCATATTATATGGAGTAATAATTTTATTGGGAGAAATTCCAAACACTCCCTTTGCTGCTTTTATTCCTTTGAGTATTAATTGTCCTACAGCCTCAGGATACCTAGTAAGAATAGTGTTAGGAGAATAAGATAAATGTATCCATAATAATGGACCTTTTTGCCAAAATACTCCTGTAGGAATATTTTTTGTTGGTAGTACAATAAATAATAAAGGCAAACTTATATCAATTCTATCCAAATGCATATTTTCCATATATGTTTCAATGATTTTTAATGCCTTTCTTGCTTCAGGCGTTAACATTCGGGGTGAATTTGGATCTGATGGACCTTTTAGGATATCAAATAAAGGTCCCAACTCTCCTGTTGGTATACCTAAATAAGGCCTTATCCAATTTATGTCTCCTAATAACTTTTGAAAGTCATTAAGTGATTTGAGTTGATCTACTCGTATTTGAATTTTTGGTGGACGGACCATGGTTGAGGATAATAGAACTCCTAAATAATTAATTGGAAAATTTAATTGTACTTTATCTATTGCTATCTCTAGATTATAATTTTTTAATAAGTTTGTAAGTGTGGCATAACATTCTAGCAATGTGTTTTTATCTTTGTGTGCTAATAATACATCATCCATATAGTGAAATATTTGTAGTTCAGGATTTTGATTTCTAAGTGGCTGGATTGCTTTGTTAACATAAATTTGACACATAGTTGGGCTGTTAGCCATCCCTTGAGGGAGTGCTTTCCATTCATATCTCTGATCAGGACCTTCATGATTCAGTGCAGGGATAGTAAATGCAAAACGTGGACTATCCTCAGGATGAATTGGAATTGAAAAAAAACAATCTTTAATATCTATAACTAAAACATACCAGGTTTTTGGCAAAGGAGACAACTGAGGAATCCCTGATTGAGCAGGTCCCATAATAACCATCTCATTATTAATGGCTCTTAAATCTTGCAATAATCTCCATTTACCAGATTTCTTTTTGATGACAAAAATGGGAGTATTATGGGGAGATACAGAAGGTTGTATATGTCCTTCCGCTAATTGTTGTTTGACCAGGTCATGGGCTGCTTGTATCTTTTCTTTAGTCAGGGGCCACTGAGGAACCCATACTGGTCTTTCTGATTTCCAAGTAATTTTTATTGTCTCAGTGGCCCTTTCTGAAAATCCAACCCATATCTGTCTGTTCCTTGATCTATTTGTATTGGTGCTGCTATACCTTGTTCTTGTTTTTCTAATCTTTTTCCTTTCCTAAAACCTTGTCTAGTCATAATAGTGGGTGCATTTTCGTTGATGTTATTTGTTAATGTCAAACCTAATTGATCTAGGACATCTCGTCCCCATAAATTTACGGGAAGATGATCCAATACATATGGCTGTATAGTTCCTTCACATCCTTCAGGATCCTTCCAATCTAATACCATTGCACTTCTATGGGGATTAGTCGCCACTCCTAGGCCTCGAAGCGTTTGAGTGGCTTGTTGTAATGGCCAATGTTTTGGCCATTCTTGACGAGAGATGATGCTAAGGTCTGCACCTGTATCCAGTAGCCCATTAAATTCATGTCCTTGAATATTTAGTTTTAGCATGGGGCGAGAATCTAAATTTAAAGAAAGCATAGCCCAATCTATACCTGTGGAACCTAATCCCTTGGAACCTCTTTCTACAGTACGACTGGAAAATTTATCATGTAGGCTGGGTATTATTAGTAACTGTGCTATTCTATCTCCTGGTGAAATTACTGATATACCCTTTGGAGAACTGGCTATAATTTTTATTTCACCTTCATAATCGGGATCAATTACCCCAGGACTTATCATAAGTCCTTTTAGAGTAGAAGAGCTGCGTCCCAATAATAAGCCTACTGTTCCTTTGGGAAGAGGTCCTTTCACCCCTGTGGGAATGATTTGAACTCCCATCTCTGGAGTTAGTACTGCTCTGGTGGAGGCGCAGATGTCCAACCCTGCGCTCCCTCTGGTTTGTCTGATGAGGGATCTGATGGACAATGTGTCCTGGGCACTACCCTGATGGGGTTGCTGGGTTCCTCCAGTGCTCCGTATATTTGTGGTTTTGGGCCCCGGAGCATTGGGCCCCCTTGTCCATTTTTTGGCAATGGAGCCTGATGCCTTTCTCCACGATATCGTGGATAAACACCTGGTCCTTGTTCATTTTTTGATAATGGAGTACCCTCTATGGTGGTTTGAGAACGGCATTCATTACCCAATGTCTCCCTCTACGGCATCGTGGGCAAATACCTGGTATTCTACTCCTTGGATACCTAGTTTTGTTAAACCCTCCTCCAATGGGGCAATTCCTTTTAAAATGTCCTGTTTGTTCACAATTGTAGCATGTTCTTGGCCTGGCATCTAAAGCCTGTTTTACTGCAGCTGCCACAATTTGCCCTTGTTCATTAATGTCTCTGGCATCTAAAGCCTGTTTTACTGCAGCTGCCACGACTTGCTCTTGTTCATTAATGTCTCTACATAATTTAATATATGTGTTTAAATCTTCATGTTTCCATGGTCTAATGATATCTCTCCACCAACGATTCGCTTGCTCATAAGCCAGGTGTTTTAGTAATGGCATTGCTTGTTCTGTATTCCCAAAAACTCTGGTAGCTGTTTGAATAAGCCTATCTACAAATTCAGCATAAGGTTCATTAGCTCCTTGCATTACCTTAGATAATTGACCTTGTAAACCTCCATGTCCTTGTAAAGTCTTCCATGCCTTAATTGCATCTACAGCAATTTGTGCATATACACCAGGATCATATGCAATTTGTTGCTGCTGATCCTCATAAGGTCCCTTTCCTAACAACATATCTAGATTTCTCTGAGGATAACCACCTGCTGCATTTCGCCTAGCTGTCTCCTTGCAAAATTCCTCATTGGCAACCTTCCATAACAGGTATTGTCCTCCATTTAGCACAGCTTTGCACATATTAGCCCAATCTGCTGGCGTCATGTTCAAGTTGTTAATGGATTCGACCATGCTTACAGTGAAGGGTGCTTGAGGACCATAGGTTGTTACAGCCTCTTTTAGCTGCTTCACTGTTTTGAAATTTAAAACTTGGTAAAATCGCTGCCCTCCTGCCTCAAATACAGGGCATGTTAATATTTGAGATCTTGTCTCAGGATCCCAACTATCAACTGCGGGGGTTGGGGACCTCCCAGCATATGGAGGTGGCCTTGTTAGTTGGACACTTACGTCCTCTGGTGATAGAAAGGTGTTAGTAGCAGTCTCCTGTAGAGGTGGTGCTGTTGGTTGGACACTTACACCCTCTGGTGATAGAAAGGTGTTAGTAGCAATCTCCTGTTGTAACTTTCCCCCTGATGGCTTTTTCTGTTTTACACTTTCTTTCTCTGTCTGACTAACTTGAGAGGCCTTCTCTTTTACTTGAATCTTTTCCTCTGTCTGACTAACTTGAGAGACCTTCTCTTTTACTTGAATCATTATGTCTTCTCCTTCCTCTACCATTGTCTGAACTGAAGGCTTTGGACTAAGCAAACAAGATACGAACGTCCACAATGGCAATGTGCCAACTGGCAGAGTCCCTGGGCTTTTCTTTTCTATTCTTTTTAAATCTTCACCATGATGGTTCCATTGTGATATATTTAACAACTCCTCCTTAAAAAGCCATGGGCTACATTTTTGTATTGTATCAACGTATGCCCTGACTGTTCTTGATTTTACTGAGATGCCTCCTTCCTCTAACAATTTACTTAACACTCTTTCAGTTTGTTTTTTACTAATTTCTGATCCCGTATTTCTACTATAATACAACCCAACAAGATGACGCCAAACAAAACCGAGACAGAATGAAATAAAAAGGGAACAACAAAAAGTCATTATAGCCTTTCTATCCTCCTGACATGTGCATCCGTCCTTTCTCCCTATCTGTTCCTCAGACGTAAATAGTTTTTCCTCAGATGTGAGCGGTTTTTCTTCCGTCTCACTCATCTCCAGGGACAGGCAACTTAAAACAAAAGTGAAACAAAATAACAAAAGAAGAATCTTAAAATGGCTACCCATCCTCTCGCCCTGTCCTCAGGGGCGAGCAGTTTCACTTACCCTCAGTCGCTCCCCGTGCGAGCCACCAAATGCCGCAGTCTGGCTGGGCACAATCAGAAGCCACTTGTCAAAAGAAACTAACTTTATTTTTAGAACCAAACACGCCAAACAAACCAGCCTCTCGGGAAAAACCCTCAGAGCCTCAACTGCCACCACCGGCTTTCCACAAGCCTCTCTCTCCCCCCCACTAGCTTCTTTCCACCTCCCACAATCCTCCTGCTCTTGAGGCCGATTGGCTGGGTCACGTGGGCAGAGCCAAAAAGTCCCCCAATGAGCAGCTCCGTGGTCTGAAAGGGCAGGGAAACAGTCCAATGAGCATCACCGCAGAGGAGCCAATCAGCTAGATGTTGCTGGGGCCGAGGAGCCAATCAGCTAGATGTTGCTGGGGCCACTGTGAGCCAATCATCAGCCGGCAGCTGGATTGCTGGCAGCTGGAAGTTTGCTGGGGCCCCTTCGGCTGTGGCTCTCAACAAGGGTCAGGGTTGATTTTAGGACTAGGAAGTGAATTAGCGGTAGAAGAATTATGGCTAGGTTTAGGGTTTGGGTTTGGTTTAGGTTAACATTTTGAGTTAGGACAATGGCTGGGTTTTGTTTATTTGGATAAGGCTAGGGTTATGGCTAGTTTTAGGATTAGTGATAGTGTTAGGTCTAATGGTAGGTTGAGTATTAGGATTAGGGTTAGGGTCAAATGTAGAGTTATGGATAGATCTAGGGTAGGGTCTAGGGCTAGGGTTAGGGCTAAGTTTAGGGCTTGTGTTAGGTTTATTGTAATGGATAGAGTTTGAACTAGAAATAGGGCTAGGGGGAGAGTTAGAGTTAGTCTTAGGCCATGCTTAGGGGTAGAGTTAAGGTTTGGGCTAAATTACGGCTAGGATTAGTGCTAGGGTTAGTGTTAGGGTTAGGCCTATGTTTACGGGTAGAGATATGGTTAGTGTTAGGGTTAGGGTTAGTGATAGGGTTAGGGGAAAGGATGGGGTTATACCTAAGTTCAGGTCTAGGGCAAGGGTTAAAGTTAGAGATAGTGCTATAATTAGGGTTTGGGTTAGGATTAAGGCTAGGTATAGGCCTAAAATGAGGACTAGTGTTTGTGTTAGTGTTAGGGCTAGGATTAGGGCTGGGGCTAACGTCAGTTCTGGGTTTATGGTTATGATTAGTTTTAGGGTTAGTTTATGTCTAGGTCTAGTATAAGGGTTAGGTTTAGGTTAAGGGTCAGGTTTAAAGATAGGTGTATTATTAGGGTGAGTGTTTGTGTAGGGTTTGGTTTAGGTTATGATTTAGGGTTAAGGCTTGAATTAGCGTTAGGGATAGTGTTAGGGTTAGGGTAATTGATAGGGTTAGGTTCAGGGTTCAGGTTAGGTTTACAGTAATGAATAAGGTTAGTGTTAGCAATAGTGTTAGCATTAGGACTAGGGTTAGCATTTGGGTTATGCTTATATTTAGGTTAATGGATAGGGTTAGAGCTAAGTTTAGGGCTAGGGTTAAGGTTAGAATTAGGACTAGGCTTAGGGTTAGGCCTAGGGTTCCTGTCAGGGTTAGATTTGGGGTAAGTGTTAGTGTTTGAGCTAGGATTAAGGCTAGTGTGAGGGTTAGGGTTAGAGTCAGGGCTAGTGTTAGGGTTAGGGTTAGGGTTATGTTTAGATTAAGGTTGGAGTTTGAGCTAGAATTACGGTTAGGACGAGGGTTAGGGTTAGGGTTAGGTCTAGGCTTCTTGTTAGGGTTACAATAAGGCTAGGTTTAGGGGTAGGATAAGGGCTATGCTTGTGTGAAGCTTATGGCTATCATTAGGGCTAAGGATAAGGTAAGAGCTAGGGATATGTTGATGGTTAGTTTTAGGCTTAGGGTTATGGATAAGTCTAGCGTTTTAGTTAGGTTTTGGGTTAGGATAAGATATAAAGCTAGGGTTTGTTTTAGGGTAACATTCATTGTTCATGTTAGGGTTAGGTTTAGGGTGAGGGCCAGATTAAGGAATAGCGTTGGGTCTAGGGATAGAGTTAGTCTTTAATTTAGGTTAATGGTTATTGTAGGGCTAGTGCTAGGTTTTTGCTTAGGGCTAAGGCTATATTTATGACTCTATTTAGGATTAGTTTTGGTCTAGTGCTAGTGTTACAGTTAGGTTTAGGTACAGGTTTACCAGTAAGGGTAGGGTTTCCTTTAGGGTTAGTGTCAGGTTTAGAACTAGGGTTAGTGTTAGCGTCAGAATAAGGGTCAGGGTTAGAGTTAGAGTTAGAGCTAGAATGAGGGATAGTGTTAGGACTAGTAATAGAGATAGGGTTTGAGGTAGGCTAAGGATTATGTTTAGGACTAGGGTAGCATTAGGGTGAGGATTTGGCTTAGGGTAAGGTATAGGGCTAGAGGTAGAGTTAGGGTTGTTTTAGTGTTAGGGTTAGGTTTAGGGTTATTCCTAGGTTTAGGTCTCAGAATAGGGCAAGGATTTGTGTTAGCATTAGGGCTACAGCTAATGAAAGAACTAGGATTCTGATTAGGGCTAGTTTTGGGTTAGTCTTAGGGCAATGTTTACAGCTAGGGTTACTCTTAGGGTCTGAGTAAGGGTCAGGGTTACTTCTAGGGTTAGGGTTAGGACCCAAATTAGGGCTACATTTAGGGCTAGGTGTAGGGTTAGCGTTTGGTTTAGGTTAAGGTTTAGGATTAGGGTTATGGCTCAATTTTGTTTTAGGGCTAGGGTACTGTTAGAGCTAATTTTCCAATTAGCATTAGGGTTAGGGCTAGTGTTAGAGTGAGCTTTAGGATTAAGTTTAGGTTTACATCCAGGTTTAGGGCTAGGGTGAAGGTTAGGGCTAGAGGTTGGGGCTAGGGATAGGGATAGGTTTTGGGTTATGGAAACAGATAGGTTTAGAACTAGAGGTAGGGCTAGGACGAGAGTTAGATTTAGTCTTAAGGCTATGGATAGTGTTAGGTTTAGGGTTAGGGCTAAATTAGGGCTAGATTAGAGCTATGGTTAGTTGTAGGTTTAGGCCTAGGTTTAGGGCTAGGGTTAGAGTTAGCATTAGGGTTAGGGTAAAGTATGATGTTACAGCTACATTTAGGGCTAGGGCAAAGCATAAAATTAGGGTTAGGGCTATGGTTAATGTTAGGGTTAGGATTAAGGCTAGGCTTAGGTATAGGATTAGGGCTAGGATTTGGGTTAGGGTTAGGGCTAGGATTAGGGATAGGGCTAATGTCAGGTCTAGGGTAATGGTTATGGATAGATTTAGGCTAAGGATTATGGCCAGGTCTATTGTAAGTATTAGGTTGAAGGTTAGGGTCAGATTTACAGCTAGAGGTATTATTAAGGTCAGAGTCAGGGTTAGGGTATGTGTTCTGTTAAGGATTAGGCCTAGGGCTCAGATTAGCATTAGGATTACTGTTAGGGTTAGGGTAATGAATATGGTTAAGTTTAGGGTTAAGGTTAGATTTAGAGTAATGACAGGTTTAGGGTTAGGGATAGGGTTAGGGTTAGACCTAGGGATAGAATTCGGTTAGGGTTATGGTTAGGGTAATAGATTGTATTAGAGCTATAGTTAGGACTAGGGTTATGTTTAGGTTAGAGCTATGGTTAGTGTTAGGTCTAGGGTAGAATTTGGTTAGGGTTATGGTTAGGGTAATGGATAATATTAGAGCTAGGGATAGGGCTAGGATTATGGTGAGGATTAGGGCTATGGTTTGGGTTTAGATTTCAGGTTAGGACAAGCTTTAGGTTTATGGTTAGGTTTAGGTTAAGTATTAGGGCTAGGGTTACAGTTACGGCTAGGTTTAAAGCTAGGGTTCGAGCTCTGATTAGGTCTAAATTTTGAGTTAGGTCAGGGCTATTTAGGACTAGGGCTAACGTTAGAACTAGGGTTATGATTAGGGCTAGTGTTAAGTTTAGCATTATGTCTAAATCTAGTGTGTAGATTAGGTTTAAGTTTAGGGTGATGATTAGAGATAGGGTTGGTGTTACTTTCAGAGTCAGGATCAGTGTTACTTATCAGAGTTAGGGTTAGACTCAATTAGGGCTAGGGTTAAGGCTAGGTGTAGGGTTAGGGTTTGTGTAAGGATTAGGTTAAGAATTAACAATAGGTCTAATGTCAAGTCTAGGATTATGGTTTGGTTAGGGTTAGCGTTAGGGCTTTATCACAGTTTTTTTTTTTTTTTTTTTTTTCTTTTTTACAGCTAGGGCTATTTTTAGAATTAGTGGTAGTGTTAGTGCTATTGGTATGGTGAGGTTTAGACTTAGATTTATTTTTATGGTTAGATCTAGGTTTAGGGCTATGGCTATGTTTAGGGCTAAAGTTAGGGCTAGTGTTAGGGTTATTAACAGATAGAGTTAGATCTAGAAATAGGGCTAGGGCGAGAGTTAGAGTTAGTCTTAGTGATAAGGTTAGGGTTAGGTTTAGGGTTAGGGCTAAATTAGGGCGAGATTTAGGGCTGGTGTTATTGTTAAGGTTAGGCCTAGGGTTAGGGTTAGGGTTAGGAGAAGGGATGAGGTTATAGCTAGGTTATAGGGCTAGGGCAAGTGTTAGAATTAGGGTTAGAGCTAGGGTTAGTATTAAGGCTATGTTTATTGCTAGGATGAGGGTTTGTGTGAAGGCTAGGGTTAGGATTAGGGGTAGGACTAATGTCAGGTCTAGATTTACTGTTAATGTTAGTTTTAGGGTTTGATTATAGCTCAATCTAGTGTAACAGGTTTAGGTAAGGGTCAGGTTTAAAGCTAGATGTATTATCTGGGTCAGGGTCTGGGTAGGGTTTGGTTTAAGTTAAGTTTTAAGATTAAGGATTGAATTAGCTTTAGGGTTAGTGTTATGGATAGGGTAATTGATAGGATTAGGTTTAGGGTTCAGGTTAGATTTAGAGTAATGGGTAGGGTTAGTGTTAGAAATAGGGTTAGTGTTACGCCTAGGGTTATCATATGAGTTAGGCTCATCTTTAGGGTAATGCATAGTGCTAGAGCTAAGGTTAGGGCTAGAGATAAGGTTACTATTAGGGCTAGGGTTAGGGTTAGTCCTAGAGATAGTGTCAGGCCTAGTTTTAGGGTAAATACTTGCATTTGAGCTAGGGTTAGGTTTTGGGCAAAGTTTAGGGTTAGAGTCAGAGCTAGGATTACATTTAGGGTTATATTTAGGGTAAAGTTTAGAGTTTGAGCTAGGTTTAGGGCTAGGGCAAATGTAGGATAAGGCTTAGGTCTAGGATTATGGTTAGGGTTATGATTAGGGCTAGGTTTAGGGCTAGGATAAGGGCTAGGTTTTGTCTGAGGTTTAGGGCTAACAATAGGGCTATGGAAAATATAACAGGAAGGTATATGTTTATGGCTCGTTTTAGGGTCAGGGTTATGGATCTGTCTAGTGTTAGGGTTAGATTTTGGGTTAAGATAAGATTTAGAGCTAGAGTTTGCTTAGGGTTAAGGGTCATTGTTAAGGATAGGGTTAGGTTTAGGGCGAGTGCCAGAATTACGACTAGCATTGGGTCTAGGGATAGGGTTAGTCTTTAAGTTAGGTTAACAGTTATTGTTAGGGCTAGTGCTAGGTATTTGTTTAGGGCTAGGGCTAGATTTATGACTATATTTAGGATTAGGTTTCATCTAGTGCTAGTGTTACTGTTAGGTTTAAGTATAGGTTTACCAGTATGGGAAGTGTTAGGTTTCGGTTTAGTGATACAGTCAGGTTTAGACTTAGGGTTAGTGTTAGGGTCAGAATAAGGGTCAGGGTTATGGTTAGGTTTAGAGCTAGAATGAGGGCTAGGATAGGACTACTAATAGTGTTAGGTTTTGGGGTAGGCGAAGGATTAATTTTAGGACTATGGTAGCATTAGGGTTAGGGTTTGACTTAGGGAAAGGGATAGGGTTTAAGGTAGGGTTAGGGTTAGTGTTAGGTTTATGGCTAGGGTTAAGTTACGGTTAGAGCTAAAATATAGGGTTAGGTCTCAGATTGGGGCTAGGATTTGTGTTATCATTAGGGCTACGGGTAATGAAAGAACTAGTTTTCTGTTTAGGGTTAATTCTAGGGTTAGTGTTAGGGCAATGTTTAGAGCTGGGTAAGTGTTAGGGGCCAAGTTAGTGTCAGGGTTATTTCTAGGGTTAGGGTTAGGACTCAAATTAGGGCTAGGTTTAGGACTAGGTTAGCTTTAGTGTTTGGTTTATGTTAAGGGTTAGGGTTATGGCTCGGTTTTGTTTTAGGATTAGGGTAGATTTAGGGCTAGTTTTCCAATTAGCATTAGGGTTAGGGCTAGTGTTAGGGAGAGGTTTATACTTAATTTTAGTTTTAGATCCAGGTTTAAGCCTTGGGAGAAGGTTAGGGCTAAGTTTCTGGCTAGGGATAGGGCTAGCTTTTGTGTTATGGTTTAGAAACTGGGATCAGGCCAGGGCGAGAGTTAGAGTTAGTCTTAAGGATAGTGATAGGGTTAGGTTTACTTTTAGGGCTAAATTAGGGCTAGGATTAGTGCTAGGGTAAGTGTTAGATTTAGGCCTAGGTTTAGCTAGGGTTAGGTTTAGCATTAGGGTTAGTGTAAGGTATGATGTTACAGATTTGTTTAGTGCTAGAACAAGGGATAAAATTAGGGTTAGGGCTAGGTTTAAAATTAGGGTTAGGATTAAGGCTAGGATTATAAACTAGGATTAGGTCTAGGGATAGGGCAAATGTCAGGTCTAGGGTTAAGGTTATTCTAGTGTTAGGGTTAGGGCTACGGCTCTGTTGTGTTTGAGAACTAGGCCTAGGTTTAGGGCTAGTTTTATGATTAGTGATAGTGTTAGGGCTAGTGGTAGGGTGAAGTTTAGGCTTATATTTATTGTTACAATTAGATCTAGGTTTAGGAATATGGCTAGGGTTAAGGCTAAGGTTAGGGCTAGTGTTAGGGTTATGGTAACCGAGAGGGTTAGAACTAGAAATAGGGCTAGGGCAAGAGTTCGAGTTAGTCTTTGCGCTAGGGTTAGGGGTAGGTTTATGGTTAGGGCTAAATTAGGGCTAGGATTAGCACTAGGGTTAGTGTTAGGCTTAGGCCTATGGTTAGGTTTAGTGTTAGCGTTAGGGTTAGGATTAGGTTTAGGGGAAGGGATTGGGTTATAGCTAGGTTTAGGGCTAGAGTGAGGGTTAGAATTAGGGTTAGGAATAAGGTTAGGTTTTGGATTAGGATTAAGCCTAGGTTTAGGGTTTAGCTGAGGGTTTGTGTTAGGGCTAGGGCTTCGATAAAGGTAAGGTCTAATGTCAGGTCTAGGTTTATGGTTAGTATTTGTTTTAGTGTTAGGTTATGGCTATGTCTAATATAAGGGTTTGTTTTAGAATAGGGGTCAGGTTTAGAGCTAGGTGTATTATTAGGGTCAAGTCTGGGTAAGGTTTGGTTTAGGTTAAGATTTAGGGTTAATGCTTGAATTAGCAGTGGGTTATGATTAGGGTTAAGGTAATGGATAGAATTAGGTTTATGGTTCTGGTTAGATTTAGAGTAATGGATAGGGTTAGTGTTAGCGATAGGGTTATCATTAGGCCTAGGGATAGCATTTGGATTAAGCTTATCTTTAGGGTAATGGATAGGGTTAGAGCTAAGGTTAGGGCTAGGCTTAAGGTTAGGTGTAGGGTTACGGTTAGGGTTAGGGTTAGGTATAGGGTTAATGTTAGTATTAGGATTAGGGTAAGTGTAGGCATTTGAGCTAGAGTTAGGCCTAGGACGAGGGTTAGGTTTTGAGTCAGGGCTAGGGTTAGGGTTAGGGTTAGGGTTATGTTTAGGCAAAGGATTAGAGTTTGAGCTAGGGTTAGGGCTAGGGCGAGAATTAGCATTAGGGTTAGGTCTAAGGTTATGGTTAGGGTTATGATTAGGGTTATGTTTAGGGCTAGTAAAAGGGCTAAGTTTTGTGTGATGTTTAGGGCTAACGTTAGGGCTATGGGTAATGTAAGAACCAGGGATAATATTATGGCTAGTGTTAGGGTCAGAGTTATGGATAAGTCTAGTGTAAGGGTTAGGTTTTGGTTTAGGGTAAGTTTTAGACCTCGGTCTTCTATTAGATTAAGGGTCATCGTTGGGTTAGGGTTAGTTTTATAATTAGTGTCACAATTAGAAATATTGTTTTTTCTAGTGATAGGTTTATTCTTTATGTTAGGTTAAGGTTATTGTTAGGGCTAGTGCTACGTTGTTTTTTTTTTTTCTGTTTTTTGGGTTTTTTTAGGGATAAAGCTAGATTTATGACTCTGTTTAGGATTAGGTTTGGTCTAGTGCTAGTGTTAATGTTAGGTTTAAGAATAGGTTTACCGCTAGGGGTAGTGTTAGGGTTCGGTTTAGGGTTAGGGTCAGGTTTAGATCTAGGGTTAGTGTTAGGCACAGAATGAGGGTGAGTGTTAGGATTAGGGTTAAAGGTAGAATGAGGGCTAGGTTTCAGACTAGTAATATAGTTTGTGTTTGGGGTAGGCTAAGGATTAAGTTTAGGACAAGAGTAGCCTTAGGGTGAGTATATTGCTTAGGGTAAGCAATGAATAAGAGGTACGGTTACGGTTAGGGTTAGAGTCAGGGCTAGAATTGGTGTTATCATTAGGGCTACCGCCAATAAAAGAACTAGTTTTTTGATTAGGGCTAGTTATACGGTTAGCATTGTGGCAATATTTAGAGCTAGGGGCACTGTTAGGGTCCAACTCAGGGTCACGGTTATTTCTATGGTTAGGGTTAGGACTCAAAATAGGGCTAAGTTTAGGGATAGGTGTAAGGTTAGTGTTTGGTTTAGGTTAAGGGTTAGGGTTAGGATTATGGCTCTGTTTTGTTTTAGGGCTAGGGTTTGAGTTATGGTAAGGGATAGGTTTTGAACTTTGGATAGGGCTAGGGCAAGAGTTAGCGTTAGTCTTAGGGCTAGGGATAGGATTAGGTTTAGAATTAGGGTTAAATTAGGGCTAGGATTAGCTCAAGGGTTAGTGTTATATTTTGGCCTAGAGTAAGGGCTAGTTTTAGGGTTAGCATTAGGGTTAGGGTAAAGCATGATATTACAGCTATATTTTGAGCTAGGGCATGGGATAAAATTAGGGTTAGGGCTCCAGTTAAGGTTAGGACTAGGATTAAGGCTAGGCATAGGGCTAGGATTAGAGGTAGGTTTTTTGTTAGTTTTAGGGCTAGAATTAGGTCTAGGGATAATGCCAATTCTAGGGTTATGGTTGGGGAGAGTTTTAGGTTTAGGTTTATGTCCAGGTCTATTGTAAGGGTTATATTGAGCGTTAGGTTCAGGTTAACAGCTAGGGGTATTATTAGGGTCAGAGTCAGGGTTAGGGTATGGGTTAGGTTAAGGTTTAGGGTTGGGGCTAAAATTAGCCTTAGGGTTAGGGTAATGGATATGTTTAGGTTTCAGGTTCAGGTGAGGTTTAGTATAATGGACAGGTTTAGGTTAAGGCATAGGGTTAGAGTTAGGCCTAGGGATAGAATTAGGTTAAAGATATGGTTCAGGTAATGGGTGGGATTAGAGCTAAAGTTAAGAATAGGGTTATGGGTAGGTTAGGGCTATGATTAAAGTTACGCCTAGGGTTAGAATTTGCTTAGGGTTATGGTTAGGGTAATGGATAAAATTCTATCTAGGTTGAGGGCTAATGTTGTGGTTAGGAATAGGGCTATGGTTTGGTTTAGATTTCGGGTTAGGACAAGGTTTATGATTAGGTTTATGTTAGGTTAAGTGTTAGGGCTAGGGCTAGGGTTAAGGCTATGATTAAAACTAGGATTAGGGCTCAGATTAGGGCTAGGTTTTGGGTTAGGTTAGGGCTACTGTAGGACTATGGCTAATGTAAGAACTAGGGTTATGATTAGGGCTATTATTAGGGTTAGCATTAGAACTAGGTCTAGTGTTTATATTAGGCTTAGGTTTAGGGGGATGATTAGAGATAAGGTTAGTGTTAGGGTCAGAGTCAGGATCAGTGTTAATTTTAGGATTAGAAATAGGACTCAAATTAGGGTGAGGTTTAAGGCTAGGTGTAGGGTTAGGATTTGTGTTAGGGTTAGGGTAATTACTAGGTATAGGTCTAATGTCAGGTCTAGGGTTATGTTTAGGTTAGGGTTAGGGTTGGGGCTATGGCTCAGTTTTGTTTTAGAGCTAGGGTTGGGTTAGGGCTAGTTTTGGGATTAGCGATAGTGTTAGGGCTAGTAGTAAGGTGAGGTTAAATCTTATATTAATTGTAATGGTTAGATCTAGGTTTAGAGCTAGGGCTATGGTTAGGGCTAAAGTTTGGGCTAGTGTTAGAGTTATGGTTGATAGACCCAACCTGATCTTTTCTTAAAATTGGGCATCTCGCCACAAAACCATGAAAAGATAATTTCAGCTTTACTATAAATTACTGCAAATTCTGAACCTGCTTGGAATTCCTGCCCGTGCCTTGAACTCACCCATGCCTGGCTCTCTGACCAGATAGCAGCCCTCTCTGAAACTTAGTGACACCTCATAAATATTGGCCTTCCCTGGCCAGACAATGACCCTCTCTGAGGGTCTAATGGTCCTCATAAATTCTGATGTTGGGGCCAGCAAAAAAAAAAAATGTAAACTACCATTAGTGTGATGCTTGTCAGAGTTCTGTTATCTGTAACCCCCCTTTTGTGTAACTTTCTGGGCTGTAAAGCTGGGCTGTAGGAAAGGTGGGGTGCTGTCTTGTTCCTGCCATTTTGGGAGGGAGAGGAAGCCTGGCCGGTCGAAATAATAGCTTGCTTTAATAATAATAAGCTTGCTTTAATTTGATTTTAATTGGAGTCAGTGGTCTTTTCTTGTGTCCTGGTCTAACATTTTGGAGGCCCCAGCGAGATGACCCTGCCCAACCAGATCACAAGACCAGACTGCTGGAAATTCTGAAGCCGGCCTTCGCTCCAGGGCTCCGGGCTGGAGAGCCACTCTAGGTGGTGCGCAACTTGAGACGTTCCAAGGCCTCGGAGTGAGCCTTCAGTCCCTGGAGCACTGCAGTGAATTGCCGCACTAAAACTATCAGCAAGCACCTGGTGGTGGAGGCCTCCATTGGTAAGTGGCACCTTTATAACATCTGATATCCAGTTAAGGGAGATCTATTCTGATGACAGAGAGGTGGCCTGGCGAGGCTCACATATACTCCTGTCCGGAGAGTAATGAGAAATCGTTCTGTCTTCTGTTCTGTTCTGTAGGGAATTCTTCTGGAAGGGTAGAGAGGTGCCGACACGCACGCACGCACTCCTACCCCGGAGCTTTAGCATTGCTCCTCTGTTTTTCTGTTTCGGCGCTGGGTTTCTGTTTTCTTGTGTTTTGTTCTGTGTTCTATATGTTTTTTGTTTGTTTGTTTTTGTGCGTTTTGTTGTGTGATTTCTCTGGTAAAAACTTAAGGATATTGGATTTAAAAATGGGTAATAAAGCAAGTAATCCTGACATCTTTTTGGACTGTGTTTTAAGGAACTGCGATGAACTTTACCCCCCTTTGTTAAGCAGGATGAGAGAAGCCCCTAGCTGGCTGCTGGAGCACATCCACTGCAGAGGGCAATGCCTGTTGGGGATCTAAGAACTGAGTATCTCAGATCCAACATGGCGGCCTGCAAGGAAGCAGCACTTTCAGTATCTCCACATTAACCGGATCAGAAACACCCATTAAAACAGCTACATTCTACCTACTGAGGAACTTCTAGCAAAATTCAGCTGAAAGGAGACCTGCCAGGAATTAGTAAGTTATATTAGAGGTGACAGTTGGCCCCAGACAAGTGAATCTTGGCCGGCCACGCAGGCGCAGAGGTCCAATCATGCAGCCACCACCAAACCGGCTCTTCAAGCGGCCCCCGGGGGCCCGGGGCAGCGAGAAGGGTCCCCGCCTGGCCCGGCAGACGGCCCCCGCCATCTCTCCTGGCGGCCCCGCTCGCTCTGTGATTGGCCACCCCGCCCGCCCGGCTCTTATCCACGAGGCCGCTGCCTACTGGGTTCTACAAGCGGTCCCCGGCGGTCGGCGCGGCAAGAAGGGTCCCCGCCGGGCCTGGCAAATGGCCTGCACCCTCCTGGCTCTGCTAACGGCCCCGCCCACCCGGCAAACTCCCCCCCCCGCCCTCCCGGCTCTGCTGGCGGCCCCGCCCCCGGCCAGCACAGGCTCGGCTCTGCAGGCGGCCCCCGGCAGCCCGTGCAGCAAGAAGGGTCCCTGCCTGGCCTGGCAGATGGCCTGTGCCCTCCTGGCTCTGCTATCGCCCCGCCCGCACTGCTAACGGCCCCCTGCCCGCCCCGCTCTGCAAACGGCCCCGCCCACCCGGCAAACGGGCCCCCCGCCCTCCGGGCTCTGCTGGCGCCCCGCCCACGGCCAGCGCCGGCCCAGATCTACAGGCGGCCCCCAGCGGCCCCGCGCGGCGAGAAGGGTCCCCGCCCGGCAGACGGCCTGTGCCCTCCCGGCTCTGCTAACGGCCCCGCCCCCACTGAAAACGGCCCCGCCCACCTGGCAAACAGCTCCCCCCCCCGAGACAACATGAAGGAAATCTAACCAAGCCTTTATGAAATAGCAAACTGGGAACTAAAACCAGAGATTATGTCAGACCAGAGACAAGCCAGTTCCACCCCTCCCTTCGGACACTCCAGCAAGGAGGCAGGGACCCGCCATAGCAGAGAGGGGAAGTCACCAAAGTTCGGCCAAAGAGATTCCTTCCCAGCGGAATCTACTTTAGCAGGTGTGTGACTCCCACCCGCATCAGATACAAACAACCGGGAAACTTCAAAATCTCTCCGTGGGTGTGAACGTAAGTGCCAAAGGACTCTCGACCCCCAACTCCCAATACTGCCAGTGACGTGGGCGTGACTGTAGGGGCAGAGGGAAGCAGAGAAGACTCCCCACACCCAACTCCCCCAACCGCCAACTGAGAGGGCGTGACGGTAGGGGCGGAGGGAAACAGAGGAAACTCCAGACCCCCAACTCCTCCTATCGCCAGCGGAGTGGTCGTGATTGTAGGGGCTGAGGGAAGCAGAGGGGATCCTCGACCCCCAACTCCAATTACCACCAGTGGCGACACCAATGGTCTTAGCCGCCAGACTCCGAAGGTGTGCCCACCAAAGGGGTCCGGAAAAATTAAACTATTGACTCCCAGAACACAGCTCCACAGCACTGGGGCTTAGATGAATGACAGAGAGAGTGCTCAGTCATTAGGGAAATAGAGCACTCGGAGGGGCTGAAAGTGTAACCAAATCCTTGGAGAACCTCCTCCGGTGCACAGGACCTGGCTGGCTGGCAGGAGGAAGGGGAGGAGGGGCCTTAGAAGTGAAATGGCTCTGGACCAACAGGATTGAGAGACTCCCAGGAGCCGCCTTACAGGGATTGCTGTTGACACATTGAGGGCAAATCTCAGCCCGGAGGGCACAGCTTTGCCTACAGGAAGAGAAGACAATGGATCTCTAAGACCTAATTTTATTTTATTTTTTCTCTCCCTTTTTCCCTCTTTCTCTCCCCTTCCAAGTTTTATTGTTCTTTCCATTCTCCTCTATGCTATCTAACTCCCCCTCCTTCTTTCTTTTCAAGAGCACCTTGCTTCCCCTTCCCCCCAACTTTCATCCCAAGCATTACATCCTCCATTTCGTGTAACTGTCTAAATGCAAACAGGTGAATGTTTTGAGGCCGTCTATAGTGCTCCTAAATACCTAGCTACTACCAACAACCTGATCCAATTGACGGTTAGCATCCCCCTTCAGTAGAGCAATCTTCTAAAGTAACCAAGACATACTAACCCTTATACCTTCGTAGCACCTAACCTAAAGTCCTAAGAACAAAAAACAAATCACTATATGCATACAAAATCCGGAAGCCCTTTATAAATTGAATGAATCAGCTCTAAAGTACAATAAAGCCCAACATCTATAGGCATAATCTCCCACCACAAAGGAGAGACAACAGATATAAACAAAGCCAAAACAAATGTATAGGAGAAAGCAGTTACAAAGCAGTCAAACAGAGCTGGAAAGTAACGTGAACAACATGAAAAAACCAGGGAAAAAAGGAGTACAGATAATGAAGGACAACTTAAATCTACAGGAGGACCTAGAAGCATCAGAAATATGGACAGGGAAAGAAATCAAGGCATACCTAACTCAGATGGAACGGAATTTTAGAGAAGACATGAGACAGCAAATCCAAGAATTGAAAGTATATTTTGAAAACCAACTAAAAAAACAAATTCAAATTGCAAAGAACGAGCTTTACCAGGAGATAGAGATCTTAAAAAAAACCAAACAGTGATTTTAGAAATGCAAGAAACCATAAACCAGATTAAAAATGCTAACGAGAATATTACAAATAGACTAGATCAAGTAGAAGTCAGAACATCAGATAATGAAGACAAAGTTTATCAACTTGAAAAGAATATAGTCAATACTGAGAAGATGCTTAAATCTCACGAGCAATCTATCCAAGAGATATGGGATCTCATCAAAAAAAAACAAATTTGAGAGTCATTGGGATAGAAGAAGGCACAGAGATTCAAGCCAAAGGAATGGACAACCTATTGAATGAAATAATCATAGAAAAATTCCCAGAGATGAAAGATGGAATGGATTGCCAAATCCTGGAAGCCTACAGGACCCCAAACATCCAAAACTGTAATAGGCCAACTCCAAGACATATAATTATGAAGATAGCCAACATACAGAACAAGGAGAGAATATTAAAAGGTACGAGGGAAAGGAGGCAGATTACATTCAGGGGTAAACCAATTAGGTTAACGGCTGATTTTTCATCACAGACTTTGAAAGCGAGAAGATCCTGGAACACTGTATTTGAAACGCTGAAAAATAATGGATTCCAACCAAGAATACTGTATCCAGCAAAATTAAGCCTCAGATTTGACAATGAAATTAAAATCTTTCACGATAAACAAAAGCTAAAAGATTTTGCAGCCAGAAAACCAGCACTGCAAAGCATTTTGGGCAAAATTCTACAAGAAGAGGAATGGAAAAACAGTGCCCAAAACCAACAGCGGGAGGTATCTCAGTAAAGGGGGAGGAAAACAACCAAAAAGTAAAAACTAGCCAAACTAAAATAAATAAATAAATAAACATGACTGGAAGTACAAATCATATTTCAATTGTAACCTTAAATGTTAATGGACTAAACTCACCAATCAAGAGACACAGGCTGGTAACCTGGATCAAAAAAACAAATCCAACAATATGCTGCCTTCAGGAGACTCATATGATAGGAAAAGACATACACATGCTGAAGGTGAAAGGTTGGGAAAAATCATAGCACTCACATGGCCCTCGGAAGCAAGCAGGAGTGGCCATACTCATATCGAATAAAATCAACTTCAAACCTAAGTTAATCAAAAGGGATAAAGAAGGACACTATATCCTGTTAAAAGGAACTATTCACCAACAAGACATAACAATTATCAATTTATATGCACCAAATAATGGTGCAGCAATGTTCATAAAACAAACTCTCCTCAAGTTCAAGAGTCAAATTGACCACAACACAATAATTATGGGTGACTTCAACACACCGCTCTCGCCATTAGACAGATCCTCCAGACAAAAGCTGAATAAAGAAACTATAGAACTCAATCACACAATCAATAACCTAGACTTAACCCACATATATAGAATATATCAACCATCATCAAGTGGATACACGTTCTTCTCAGCAGCACATGGATCTTACTCAAAGATAGATCATATATTATGCCATAGGGCAACTCTTAGTAAATATAAAGGAGTGGAGATAATACCATGCACCATTCTGATCATAATGGAATGAAACTGGAAATCAATGAAAAAAGAAGGAAGGAAAAATCCTGCATCACATGGAAAATAAACAATATGTTACTGAATGATCAATGGGTTACAGAAGACATAAAGGAGGAAATCAAAAAATTCTTAGAGATAAACGACAATTCAGACACAACATACCGGAATCTATGGGACACAATGAAAGCAGTTTTAAGAGGGAAATTCATTTCCTGGAGTTCATTCCTCAAAAAAAGAAAAAAACAACAAATAAACAAACTCACACTACATCTCAAAACCCTAGAAAAAGAAGAGCAAAACAACAGCAAATATAGCAGAAGTCAAGAAATAATTAAAATCAGAGCGGAAATCAACGAAATTGAAACAAACAAACAAAAAAAAACCATTGAAAAAATTGATAAAACTAAAAGTTGGTTCTTTGAAAAAATAAATAAGATCGACAGACCCTTAGCCATGCTAATGAAGAGAAGAAGAGAGAAAACTCAAATCACTAACATACAGGATGAAAAAGTCAATATCACAACAGACACTACAGAAATACAGAAGATAATTAGAAAGTATTTTGAAACACTATATTCTAATAAAATAGAAGACAGTGAAGACATCGATAAATTTCTTAAATCATATGAGCTGCCCAGATTGAGTCAGGAAGACACACACAATTTAAACAGACCAATAACAAAGGAAGAAATAGAAGAAGCCATCAAAGACTACCAACCAAAAAAAGCCCTGGACCAGATGGGTATACAGCGGAGTTTTTACAAAACCTTCAAAGAAGAATTAATACCAATACTTTTCAAGTTATTTCAAGAAATAGAAAAAGAAGGAGCTCTTCCAAATTCATTCTATGAGACCAGCATCACCCTGATCCCGAAACCAGACAAAGACACTTCAAAGAAAGAAAACTACAGACCAATATCTCTAATGAACCTGGATGAAAAAATTCTCAATAAAATCCTGGCGAATCGAATACAAAAGCATATCAAAAAAATTGTGCACCATGATCAAGTAGGATTCATCCCTGGGATGCAAGGTTGGTTCAATATATGGAAATCAATAAATATTATTCACCACATCAATAGACTTAAAGATAAGAACCATATGATCGTCTCGATAGATGCAGAAAAAGTATTCGAGAAAGTACAGCATCCTTTTATGTTCAAAACACTAGAAAAACTGGGGATAACAGGAACTTACCTCAACATTGTAAAAGCTATATATGCTAAGCCTCAGGCTAGCATCATTCTAAATGGAGAAAAACTGAAGGCATTCCCGCTAAAATCTGGAACAAGACAGGGATGCCCTCTCTCACCACTTCTATTTAATTTAGTCCTTGAAATACTAGCCAGAGCAATTAGACAGACAAAAGAAATTAAAGCATAAAAATAGGAAAAGAAGAACTTAAAATATCACTATTTGCGGACGATATGATCCTATACTTAGAAGACCCAAAAGGGTCTACAAAGAAACTACTAGAACTAATAAATGAATTCAGCAAAGTGGCAGGATATAAAATCAGCACGCATATATCAAAGAATTCCTCTATATCAGTAACAAAACTTCTGAAATGGAAATGAGGAAAACCACCCCATTCACAATATCCTCAAAAAAATACTTGGGAACCAACCTAACAAAAGAGGTGAAAGATTTATACAATGAAAACTACAGAACCCTAAAGAGAGAGATAGAAGAAGATCTTAGAAGATGGAAAAATGTACCCTGTTCATGGATAGGCAGAACCAACATCATCAAAATGGTGATATTACCCAAGTTCTCTACAGGTTCAACGCAATGCCAATCAAAATCCCAACGGCATTTCTGGTAAAAATAGATAAAGCTATCATGAAATTCATATGGAAAAACAAAAGACCCAGAATAGAAAAAGCAATTCTAAGCAGGAAGTGTGAATCAGGAGGTATAGCGATACCAGATTTCAAACTGTACTACAGAGAAATAGTAACAAAAACAGCATGGTACTGGTACCAAAACAGGCAGGTGGACCAATGGTACAGAATAGAGGACACAGAGACCAATCCACAAAATTACAACTTTCTTATATTTGATAAAGGCACTAAAAGCATGCAATGGAGAAAGGATAGCATCTTCAACAAATGGTGCTGGGAAAACTGGAAATCCATATGCAACAAAATGAAGCTGAACCCCTTTCTCTTGCCATGCAGGTCAACTCAACTTTAGAAGAGGTAATAGCTGCAGCAGATGGAATGTCAGATAAAGAATTCAGGATATACATGCTTCAGATGATCTGGAGTATCAAGGAAGACATTAAACAGCAAAATCAGACAATGAAAGATCACTTCGACAATGAATTACATAAACAAATCCAGGAAGCAAAGGATCAACTATACAGGGAGATAGAGGTTATAAAAAACAAACAAACAGAAATCCTAGAAATGCAGGAAGCAATAAACCAACTTAAAAACTCAATGGAGAATACTACAGCAGAGTAGAACACTCAGAAGATAGAACATCAGACAATGAAGACAAAGTATTTCAACTGGAAAAGAACATAGACAGCTCAGCAAGACTGTTAAGAAAACCATGAGCAGAACATCCAAGAAATATGGGATAACATTAAGAGACCAAACTTAAGAGTCATTGGGATACAGGAAGGTACAGAGCTCCAAACCAAAGGAATGAACAGTCTATTCAATGAAATAATACGAGAAAACTTCCCAGACTTGAAGAATGAGACAGAATCCAAATCCTAGAAGCCTACAGGACGCCGAATGTGCAAAATCATAAGAGATCCACACCTAGACACATTATAATGAAGATGCCCAACATACAGAATAAGGAGAGAATTTTTAAAAGCTACAAGAGAAAGGAAGCAGATTACATTTAGGGTAAGCCAATCAGGATAACAGCTGATCTTTCAACACAGACTCTGAAAGCTAGAAGATCCTGGAATAACATATTTCAAACACTGAAAGAAAATGGTTTCCAACCAAGAATTGTGTATCCAGCGAAATTAAGCTTCAGGATGGAAGATGAAATTAAAACCTTCCACAATAAACAAAAGTTTAAAGAATTTGCAGCTAGAAAACCATCTCTTCAAAACATCCTCGCCAAAGCATTACAGGAAGAGGAAATGGAAAATAACAATGAAAACCAACAGTGGGAGGTAGGACAGTAAAGGGGGGGGGGAAATAATCAAAGAGGAAAACAAACCATGTTTAGTAACAGAAATAAACAAATATGGCTGGAAGAACAACCCATATTGCCGCAGTCTGGCTGGGCACAAATCACGAGCCACTGAAGCAGGAACAAACTTTATTTTTAAACTGCAGGAAAACACTTCACACAGCTCCCGGGGAATCCTCCCAAACACGCCACGAGGCTTGTCCAGGAACCCCAGCCGCAACTATCTCTCCCGGAAATCCTCCTCCTGCACTTCCCCAACCAATGGGAACTCTCGGGGAATCCCCGGAAATCCCCACGGAGAACTCCAAAATAGTGCGAGAACTCAAAAATTTGCGGCAGAGGCGGACAGGCAGAGGCGCCTGTCAATCAATACTATTGGCAAAATGCCAGGGGCCATACAGACTCAGCCGTGGCTCTCAGCAGGTTAGGGTAAGGGTAGGGTTAAGGGTAGTGTTAATGTTAGTGTTAGTGTTAGGGTTAGGGTTAGGGTTAGTATTAGTTTTTGGGTTCAGGTAAGGGTTAGGATTAGAGTTAATGTTATGGTTATGTTTAGGTTTAGGGTTAGGTTAAGGTTAGTGTTAGGTTTAGATTTCATGTTAGTGTTAAGGTTAGTGTAGGTGTAAGCTTTAGGTTTATGGTTAGCGTTACGGTTAGGGTTAGTGTTAGGGTTATACTTTGGTTTAGAGTTAGTGTTAGGATTAGGGTTAGGTTTAGGGATAGCTGTAGGTTTAGGGTTAGGTTTAGAGATATTTTTACGGTTAAGATAGGTTTAGCATTAGGGTTAGGGTTAAAGTTAGGATTATTGTTAATGTTAGGGTTAGTTTAGGGTTAGGGTGAGAGTTTCTTGTAGGGTTAGGGTTAGGGTTACGATAGGGTTTGTGTTAGGGTTAAGTTTAGTGTTAGTGTTAAAATTAAGATTAGATTATGGTTAGGTTAAAATTTAGGGTTAGGTTTAGGGTTATGTTTACAGTTTAGGTTAGTGTAAGGTTTAACATTAGGGTTTGTGTAGGGGTTATGGTTAGGGTTATATTTAGGGTTATGATAAAGGTAAGGATTAGGGTTAGAGTTCGGTTAAGGTTTAGGGTTAGGTTAGGTTTAGGGTTAGGGTTTAGGTTAGAGATAGTGTTAGGGTTAGGCTTAGGGTTATGGTTAGTATTAGGATTAGTGCTAGGATTAGGGTTAGGGTTTCAGTTAAATTAGGGTTAGGGTTAAGGTTATGGTTCGTGTTAGGGTAAGGATTATGGTTTGTGTCAGTTTTAGGTTTAGGTTTAGTGTTAGGCTTAGAGTGAGTGTTAGGATAGGTTTAGGGATACGTTTAGAGTTAGTGTTAGGGTTAGGTTTAGGGGTCATGTTAGTGGTAGAGTCAGGGTTATGGTTAGGGTTAGTGTTACCATTAGAGTTAGGTTAGGTTTAGTGTTTGGGTTAAGTTTAGAATTAGGTTTAGGGTTAGAGTTAGGGTTAGTGTTAGGTTTTGAATTAGGGTTAGGGTGAGGCTTAGGTTAGTGTCAGGGTTAGGTTTAGCTTTAGGGTTATGGTTAGGGTTAGGGTGGTTAAGATTAGTATGTGGTTTAGAGTCTGTGTTAGGGTTAGGGTTAGGATTAGTGCTTCGGTACGGTTTAGTGTTAGAGTTAGTTCGTGTTATGGTTAGGAGTAGGGTTAGGGTTCGTGTTTGGGTTAGGGTTAGGGTTATTGTTAAGTTTAGGGTGAGGGTTAGAGTTAGGGTTAAGTTTAGTGTTAGTGTTTGGTTAGTATTAGGTTTATGGTTAGGGTTAGTGTTAGTGCTAGGTTTAAGATTAGGGATAGAGTTATGGTTAGGGTTAGGGTTAGTGTTAGTGACAGGGTTACAGTTATGGTAAGGGTAAGGTTTAGGGTTAGGTTTAGGATTAGGCTTAGTGTTAGGGTTAGAGTTAAGTTTAAGGTTAATGTTAGTGTTAGTGTTAGGGTTAGGGTTAGGGTTAGTATTAGTCTTTGGGTTAAGTTTAGATTTTGGTTTAGTGTTAGGGTTGGGGATAGTTTTAGGGTTAGAATTATGGTTAGTTTTATGGTTAAGGTTAGAGTTAAAATTAGGGTTAGGTTTAGGTTAGGGGTAGTGTTAGGGTTGCGATTAGGGTTTGGGTTAGGTTTAGGAATAAAGTTTAAGTTAGGGTTAGTGTTACATTAGTGCTGGGTTAGGGTTTGGTTAGGGTTAGGGTTATGGTAATGGATAGGGTTGGGGATATGGTTGCGGTTAGGTTATGGTTAGGGTTAGGGTTAGGGTTAGGGTTTGGGAAAGTTTAGGGTTAGGGTTAGGGTAGGGTTAGGGTTAGGGTTAGTTTTAGGGTTAGGTTTAGTGTTAGGATTATTGTTAGTATTAGGGTTAGGTTTAGATTTGTATTAGGGTTAGGGGTTTGTTTGGTGAGGTTTAGGGTAAGTTTTATGGTTAGGGTTAGGGTTATGGTTAGAGTGAGTGTTAGTGTTAGGGTTAGGTTTATGGTTTGTCTAAGATTAGGGTTAGGGTTGGGATTAGGGGTTAGCGTTAGTGTTATGTTAGGTTTAAGGTTAGGGTTAGGACTAATGTTTGGATAAGGGTTAGATTTAGGTTTAGGGTTTGTTTTAGGATTACTGTTAGTGTTCGTGTTAGGTTTAGAGTTAGGGTTAGGGTGAGGTTTAGGGTTTGGTTTGGGCTTAGGGTTACAATAAGTGTTAGGTTAAAGTTAGGATTTGTTTTAGGGTTAGTTTTAGTGTTATGTTGAAAGTTAATGTTAGGGTTATTTTCAGGTTAGAGTTAGGTTTAGGGTTTGTGTTAAGTTTAGGATTAGGGTCAGTGGTAGCTTTAGGTTTAGTGTGAGGGTTAGAGTTAGTGTTAGAGTTAGTGTTAGTATTAGGTTAGTGTTATGGTTAAGGTTAAGGTTCGTGTTAGGGTAAAGTTTAGGGTTAGAATTTGGTTTAGTGTTAGGGTTATTGTTATATTTAAGGTAAGGTTAGGGTTAGGGTTAAGGTTAGGGTTCGTGTTAGGGTAAGTGTTAGGGTGAAGGATAGCATTAGGTTTATTTTTACGGTTAGGTTTAGTGTTAGGGTTAGGATTAGGTTTAGGGTTAGTTTTAGGGTTATGGGTAGTGTTAGGTTTAGTTTTAGGGTAAAGACTTTGGTTAGGGTTAGGGTTAGGTATATGTTTAGGTTTAATGTTAGAATTAGCGTTAGTGAGAGGGTTATGGCTAGGGTTAGGATTAGTGTTAGGGTTAGGAAGAGGTTTAGGGTTAGTGTTAGGATTAGGGTTAAGGTTAGAGTCAGGGTTCATGATAGGGTTATGGTTAGGTTTAAGATTAGGTTTCATGTTAGGATGTGGTTTAGGGTTATTGATAGTTCTAGGTTTAGGTTTAGTGTTAGGGTTAGTTTTACGGTTAGGGTTAGGCTTAGGGTTAGGTTTAGTGTTTCAGTTAGGGTTAGAGTTTGGTTTAGGGTTAGTTTTAGGGTTAGAGTTAAGTTTAGGGTTAGTGTTAGGTTTAAAGTTAAGGTTAGTGTTAGGGTTCAGATTAGGTTTAGGAGTAAGATTAGGGTAAGGATTACAGTTTGGTTTAATTTTAGGTTTAGGTTTAGGGTTAGGGTTTGTGTTAGGTGTAAAATTACGGTTAAGATTAGAGTTAGTGTTAGAGTTACAATTAGGTTAGTGTTTGTGTAAGTGTTAGGGTAACAGTAGGGTTACAGTTAGGGTTAGGGTTAGAGTTACATTTAGGATTAGGGTTAGGTTTAGGGTTCGTGTTAGGGTTAGGGTTATGGTTATGGTTCCGTTTAGTGTTAGGGTTAGACAGGGTTAGTGTTAGGGTTAGTATTAATGTTAGTGTTAGGGTTATGGTAAGGTTTAGGGTTTTGTTTAGCTTTAGGGTTAGGGTTTTTGTAGGTTTAGGGTTAGGGTTAGGTAAGTTATAGGGTTAGGGTTACGGTTCGGTTTAGGTATCGTGTTGGGTTTACAGTTAGGGTTAATTTTAGAGTTAGGGTTAGGAATAGGTTTAGGGTTAGTGTTAGTGTTAGGTTTATGGTTAGGATTAGTTTTAGTATTAGGGTTAGGTTTAGGGTTAATGTTAGGTTTATGGTTAGGGTTCATGTTAGGGTTAGGATAAGTTTTAGTGTTAGGTTTATGTTTAATGTTAAAGTTATTGTTAGTGTTCGGTTCACACTTAGGTTTAGGTATAGTGTTATAGTAAGGGATAGGTTTTGGTTTAGTTTTAGGGTTAGGGTTAGAGTTACGTTTAGTGTTATGGTTAGGGTTAAAGTTAGAATTAGGAATACTATTAGGGTTAGTTTTAGCTTTACTTTTATGCTTAGTTTTAGTGTTAGGGTTAGGGTTAGTTAAGGGATAGGGTTATGGTTGGGTTAGGTTTAGGGTTATGGTTTGAGTTAGGGTTTGTGTTAGTGTTAGTGTTAGGGTTAGAGGTAGGGTTAGGTGTAGGGTTAGGGTTAGGTTTAGGGTTAGTTTTAGGGTTAGTGTTGGGGTTAGGTTTAGAATTAGTGTTAGGGTTAGCATTAGGGTTATGGTTAGGTTTAGGTTTAGGGTTAGTATTAGGGTTAGGGTTAGTGTTAGGGTTAGGGTTAGTGTTAGTGTTAGGGTTAGGGTTAGTGCTCAGTTTAGGGTTAGGGTTAAAATAAAATTTAGGGTTAGGTTTAGGTTTAAGGTTACGTTTAGTGTTAGGTTTTATTTTAGGGTTAGGTAAGGGTTAGTGTTAGGGTTATGTTACGGTTAGTTTTATGCTTAGTGTTTGGGTTTGTGTTATGGTTAGGGTTATTGTTAGGGTTGGGTTACACTTTAAATTAGGGTTAGGGTAAGGGTTAGGGTTAATGCTAGTGTAAAATTAGTGTTAGGGTTAGGGAAAGGGTTAGAGTTGTGGTAAGGGTTCAGTTCAAGGTTAGTGTTAGTGTTAGGGTTAGTGTTAGGTTTAGGGTTAGTGATAGGCTTAGTGTTTGTGTTAGTGTTAGTGTTAGATTTAGGTTTAAGGTGCATATTGGGTGTAGGGGTAGGGTGAGTGTTAGGGTTAGGGTTATGGTTAGATTTAGAGTAAGGGTTAGTTTTAGTGTTTGGGTCAGTGTTCGTATTAGGGTTATGGATAGTGTTAGGGTTAGGTATAGGTTGAGGATTAGTGTTAGGCTTAGGTTTAGGGTTAGGGTTAGTTTTATGGTTAGTGTTATTCTAGGTTTAGGGTTAGTGTTATGGTTATTTTTAGGGATAGTGTTAAGTTTACATTTAGGTCTAGTGTTAGGGTTAGTCTACTGTTAAGTTAGGGTTAAGGTTAGGATTAATTTTAGTGATAGGTTTAGGTTTGCTGATATGTTTAGGGTTATGTTTATTGTTAGTGTTAGTGATAGGGTTAGGGTTGGGGTTAGGGTTAGTGTTTGGGTTAGGCTTAGGATTAGTGTTAGGGTGAGTGTTATTTTTAGGAATAGGCTTAAGGTTAATGTTAGGGTTAGGGTTAGGTTTAGTTTTAGGTTTAGGGTAAGTGTTAGGGTTAGGGTAAGTGTTAGGTTTAGGGTTACAGTCATGGATATAGTTTGTGTTAGTGTTAGAGTTAGGTTAAAGATTAGTGTTAGGGTTAGGGATAAGGATAGGGTTAGGGTTAGTTTTACTGTTAGTGTTAGGGTTTGTGTTAGGGTAAGGCTTAGGTTTAGGTTTAGGTTTGGGTTAGGGTAAGGGTTAAGGTTTGATTTAGTGTTATGTTTAGGGTTAAGTTTATTGTTAGGGTTATCGTTAGACTTAGGTTAAGGTTAGTTTTAGAGTATGTGTTAGGGTTAGGGTTAGGGTAAGGTTTAGGTTAGGTTCAGGGTTAGGGTTAGGTTAGGGTTATGGAGAGCATTAGGGTTTGTGTCAGTGTGGGGTTAGTGTTAGGATTAGGGTCACAGAAAGGGTTAGTGTTAGGGTTAGGGTTCTGGTTAGGGTTAGGGTTTTGTAGGGTTAGTGTTAGGATTAGGGTTAGGTTTTGTGTTTTGGTTAGGAATAGGTTCAGGGTTACATTTAGGATTAGGGTTAGGGTTAGGGATAGTGTTAATGTTAGGGATAGGTTTAGGGTTAGGTTTAGGGATCATATTAATGATAGGGATAGGTTTAGGGTTAGGGTTTGTTAGGGTTAGAGTTAGGGTAAATGTTAGGGTTAGTGTTAGTGTTAGAGTCAGGGTTAAGTGTAGTTTTAGGGTTAGTGTTAGGGTTAGAGTTTATGTTATAGTTATGTTTAAGTTAAGGTTTATGTTTCTTGTTAGGGATATGTTTAGGGTTAGTGTTATGTTTAGGTTTAGGGTTAGAGTTAGGGTTAGCATTATGGTTGGGTTTAGGGTTTATGGTAGGGTTAGGGTTAGGTTTAGGATTAGGATTTATGTTAAGATTAACATTAGGTTTTGGGTTAGGTTTAGGGTTAGTTTTTGGTTTAATTTTAGGGTTAGCGTTAGTGTTAGGATTGGTTTAGGGTTACGATTGGCATTATAATTAAGTTTAAGATTAGTGTTAGGTTTAGTGTTAGGGTTCGTTTAGGGTTAGGGTTAGTGTTTGGTTTAGGGTTAGTGTTAGTGTTAATTTTAAGGTTAGGATTATGATTAGGTCAAGGTTTAGTGTTAGGGTTAGTGTTAGGTTTAGGGTTATGGTTAGGGTTACTGATTTGTTTATGGTTAAGTTTAGGGTTAGTATTATGGTTAGGGTTAGTGTTTGTGTTAGCGTTAGGTTTAGGGTTAGTTTTAGGGTTAGGGTTAGTGTTAGGGTTAAGTTTACGGTTAGGGTTAGTGTTATGTTTTGGTTATGGTTAGAGTCAGTGTTAATGTTAGCATTAAAATTAGGTTTAGAGTTAGCGTTAGAGTTAGCTTTAGGGTTATGGTAAAGCTTAGGGTTATGGTTAGTGTTAGGTTTAGGGGTACGTTTAGGGTTTGGGTTAGGGTTAGTTTTAAGGTTAGTTTATATTTAGGGTTAAGATTAGGATTAGGTTTAGGGTTAAGGTTATGTTTAGTGTTAGTGTTAAATTATGCATTAGAGTTAGTGTTATGATGAGGTTTAGGGTTAGAGTTAGGGTTAATATTAGGGTTTGGGTTAGAGTTAGGGTCAGTGCTAGTGTTACGGTTAGGTTTTTTATTAAGTTTAGGTTCAAGATAAGTGTATGATTAGGTTTATGGGTAGGATTAAGGTTAGTGTTAGTGTTAGTGTTGATTTTTGCATTAGATTTAGTGTTAGGTTTACTGTCAGGGTTAGGTTTACAGTTAGGGTTAGGGTTAGAGTTAGGTTTAGGTTTAGGTTGAGGGTTATGGTTAGTGCATTAAGTTTAGGGTTTTTGTTAGGGTTAGGGTTAGGGATAAGTTAAGGGTTTTTGTTAGTGTTAGGGTTAGTGTTAGGGTTAGGTTTAGGTTATGGTTAGTGTAAGTGTTACTTTTAGGGTTAGGTTTATGTTTAGTGTTAGTGTTTGGTTTAGGGTTAGGCTTAGTATTAAAAATAGGTTTAGGGTTAGGGAAATGGTTTAGAGTTAGTGTTAGGGTTAGGGTTAGGGTTACTGTTATGATTAGGGTTAGGGTTAGGGTTAGGTTTAGTGTTAGTGTTAGAGTTAGTGTTAGTCTAAAAATTAGGGTTAGGATTAATGTTATTTTTAATGTTGGGGTTAGGTTTAGTTTTAGGGTTAGTTTTAGAGTTAGGGTTTGAATTAGGTTTAGGGTTAGTGTTAGGTTTAGTGTTAGTGTTAGGGTTAGGATTTGTGATAGGGTTAGGGTTAGGTTTAGGTTTTTTGATAGGTTTAGGGTTAGGGTAAGTGTTAGGTATATGAATAGGATAAGGATTAGTTTCAGGGTTAGGGTTTTTGTTATGTTTAGTGTTAGGGTTATAGTTAGGTTTAGAATTAGGTTTAGGGTCCCTGTTAGGGTTAGGTTTAGTGTTATGGTTAGGATTAGAATTAGTGATAGGGTTAGGGTTGGGGTTTGTTTTAGTGTTAGGTTTAGGCTTAGGGTTACTGTAAGTTTTAGTGTTAGTGTTAGTTTTAGGGTTAGGGTTAGGGTTAGTGTTAGGTTTAGTGTTAGATTTAGATTTAGGGTTAGGGTAAATGTTAGGGTTAGTATTAGAATAGATTTAGGCTTTGGTTTTGGGTTGGGTTTAAGGTTAGGGTTTTGTTAGGTAAGTTTCAGGTTTAGGGTTAGTGTTAAAGTTAGGTTTATGGTTAGAGTTATTTTTTAATTTTAGGGATAGGGTTAGTGTTAGGGTTAGGTTTAGGTTTTGTGTTATGGTTAGGGTTAGGGTTATTGTTAAGTTTTGTGTTAAGGTTAGGTTTAGATTTATAGTTAAAATTATGGTTAGGGTTAGGTTTACGGTTAGTGTTAGGGTTAGGATTAGGGTTAGTGTTTGTGTTAGTGTTTGGGTTAGTGTTAATATTAGTTTTAGGGTTAGAGTTAAGGTTAGGGTTCGGTTTAGTTGTATGGTTTGTGTTCGGGTTTGTTTCAGGTTTGTGGTTGGCGTTAGGGTTAGGATTACAGTTAAAATTAGATTTAGGTTTGGGGTTAGGGTTTAGGTTATTGTTAGCGTTAGCATTAGGGTTAGATTTAAGGTTAGTGTTAGGGTTAGGTTTAGTGTTAGGGTTAGTTTTAGAGTTAGGGTTAGATTTAGGGTTAGTTTTAGGTTTAGGGTAAGAGTTAGGATTAGTTTTATATTTAGGGTTAATTTTTGTGTTAGGTTTAGGATTAGGGGATGGTTTAGGTTTTGTGTTAGTTTTAGGTTTAGAGATAGGGTTAGGGTTGCAATTAGGATTTGGTTAGGCTTAGGGTTAGGTTTAGTGTTAGGGTTATTTTTAGGTTTTTTGTTAGGTTTAAGGTAGGTTTAGTGTTAGTTTAGGTTTATGGGTAGGATTAGGCTTATGGTTAGGGTTAGTGTTAGTGTTTGTGTTTATTTTCAGGTTAGTGTTAGGGTTAGTTTTCTGGATTTGGTTTATGTTTTGGTTAGGGTTAGTTTTAGGGTTAGGGTTATTTTTAGGTTTAGGATTAGGGTCAGGATTAGGATTATTGTTATGTTTAGGGTTATGGTTAAGGATAGGGTTAGGATTCGGCTTATCCTTAGGGTTAGGTTTAGGCTTAGTGTTACGGTTAGCATTAGGGTTAGTGTTAGGGTTAGCAATAGGGAACTGTTTAAAGTCAATGTTAGGGTTAGCCTTAGTGTTTGGGTTAGGGTTAGGGTTAAAGTTTGTGTTAGTGTTAGTGTTACGGTTAGGTTCAGTATTAGAGTTAGGGTTATGTGTTGGGTTAAGGTTAGTGTTAGGGTTAGGTTTAGGGTTAGGGTTATGGTTATGGTAAGTGTTAGTTTAGGTCTATGGTAAAATAGGGTTAGGATTAAGGTTAGTGTTCTTGTTAGGTTTTGTGTTAGGGTTAGTGTTAGGGTTGGTGTTGGTGTTAATGTTATGGTTAAGTTTGGATTAGGGTTAGTTTAGGGTTAGGTTTAAGGTTTGTGTTAGGTTTAGGATTAGGTTAAGGATTAGTTTTAGGGTTAAGGTTAGGGTTAGTGTTAGGGTTATTGTTAGGTTTAGAGTTAGGGTTCGTGTTAGGTTTAGGGTCAGGGTTAGGGTTAACAATAGTGTTAGGGTTAGGGATAGGTTTAGGGTTATTGTTAGGGGTAGGGTTAGTGTTATGTTTAGGTTTAGGCTTAGGGATAGGGTTTGAGTTAGTATTAGTGTTAGGGTTAGGCTTAGCTTTAGTGGTAGGGTTAGCATTCGGGTTAGATTTAGGGTTACTTTTAGGGTTAGTGTTAGAATTAGGGTTAGTATCAGGGTTAGGGTTATGGTTAGGATTAGGTTTCGTGTCAGGTTTTGGGCTCAAGTTTGCATGAGGGTTAAGGCTACAATTAGGGTAATGATATTTTTAGGGTTAGGTTCTGGTTAGTTTTAGGGTAATGGATAGGTTAGTTTTAAGGATAGTGGAAGGGTCAGGCTGAGGATTAGCATTAGGTTTAGGCTTAGGGTTAGGTTAGTGGATACAGTCTGAGCTAGGGTTAGAGCTAGGGTTATGGTTAGAGTCAGGGCAAGGTGTAGGGTTAGGTTTAGGTTTGGTGCAAGGATTAAAGTTAGGGTTAGGTTTAGCGTAAGGGGTAGGTCTAGGTTTAGGGTTCGAGTTAAGGTTAAAGCTAGGGTTGGGAATTGGATTAGGGCTAGGTTTTCAGTTACGTTAGTGCTCTTTTTAGGGATATAGCTATTGTAAGAACTAAGGTTATGATTAGGGCTAGTTTTAGGGTTACATTTAGGACTGAGTCTAGTTTTAGGATTATGCTTAGGTTTAGGGTGATGTTTTTAACTAGGGTTAGTGTTAGGGTCAGCATCAGAATCACGATTCATTTTATGGTTAGGGATAGGACTCAAATTAGGGGTAGGCTTAGGGCTGGATATAGGGTTAGGACTTGGTTTAGGTTAAGGTTTAGCATTATTCCTATGGCTCGGTTTTGTTTTAGGACTAAAGCTACAGTTAAGAGTAGTTTTATGATTAGTGTTAGTGTTATTGCTACTGATAGGGTGAGTTTTGGCTTAGGAGTAGATTTAGAGTTATGGTTAATTCTAGGGTTAAGGCTATGGCTAGTGTTAGAGCTAAGATTAGGGCTAGTGTTTGGGTTATGGTAAAGGATAGGGTCAGAACTAGGAATAGGGCTATGGCAAGAGTTAGAGTTAGTCTTTAGCCCTAAGAGTTTGGGTTAGGGTTAAGGCTAAATTAGGGCTTGGATTAGGTCTACAATTTGTGTTAGGCTTAGGCTTAGGATTATGGCTTTTTTATGGTTAGGTTTAGGGTTAGGTTTAGGGGAAGAGCTGCCTGTTTGATATCCACCTCCATTTCCATTTACCCATAGGTGTCAAAATGAAATGAAACCTTAAAATACAAAGTGTTCATGAGAGTGAACCATTGAATTGAGAAGAACATACCTTGGGAGCATAATAAGGCTAGATAAAAGATGACTCCTGCCCAGTATAAAAGAAATTTGACAAAATTAACTCTCACCCTAACATTACCTCTAACTCTAGCCCTAACTGTAACCCTAAACCTAACATTAACCCTAACCTGATTAGAGAATCATTGATCCTAGAATTTCCACCATTGGGGAGTCTTTTGGGGCAAGCTAAGTGATGAATCCTACACAATATCAAAAAAATCTGACCACATAATTATGGGAGGTATTTCAGTACATGCATATTTTCCTATTTTCTCCTAAAGGGGTCTCAGATTAAGTTGATTTTGCATGCATAAGCATAGGCCTACTTTTACAAGGAAAATACCAGAGTCCCTACAGAGAACTGATGGAGTGTGTGAAGTTTCAAGCAGCTAGCACAAACCCTGTTTGATTTTCAACTCCATTAACTTTCCTGTATAGAACAAAATGAACTGAAACTTTAAAATACAAACTGTTCCTTAGAGTGAACCATTGAACCTAGGAGGCCCAAACATGTGGAGTATAGTAAGGTTAGGAGAAAAATGAATTCTGCCCAGTATCAAAGAAATTTGAACAAAACTAACTCTAACCCTAATACTAGCTCTAACACTAGCCCTAACACTATTCTTAACACAAACACTAACCTGATTGAAAACTGTTGATCCTATAAGTCCCAAACTTGGGGAGCCTAGTGGGCTAAGCTACCAGATGAATCCTAAGCAGTATCAAAGAAATATGACCAAATAATTAATGTGGTATTTCAGTTCATGCATATTTCTATGTTTTCTGCTAAAGGGCTCTTGGATAAAGTTGTTTTTGCCATCTTCATCTTAGGGCTACTTTCACAAGGAACACACCAGAGAGTTCCCACAGAGAACTGATTCCGTGTTTGAAGTTTCAAGCAGCTAGCACCATCCCGGTTTGATTTCAGCCTCCATTTTCATTTATCTATATAGGTCAATATGAAGTGAAATGTTAAAATACAGAGTGTCCCTATTAGTGAACCATTGAAATGAGAAGTCCCAAACCTGAGGAGCATATTAAGGCTAGGTAAAAGATGACTCCTTCCTAGTATCAAAGAAATATGTACAAAACTTACTCTCACCCGAAAACTACATCTCACCCTAGCCCTAACCCCAAACCTAGCACTAACCCTAACCTGATTAGAGTACCATTGATCCTAGATGTCCACACTTGGAGAGCTTTGTGGGACAAGCTAAATAATGAATCCTACGCAGTATCAAACAAATCTGACAAAATAATTATGGGAGAAATTTCAGTGCACGCATATCCCCTACATTCTCCTAAAGGGCTCTTGGATAAAGTTATTTTTGCATGCTTCAGCTTAGGCCTACACTCACAAGGAACATACCAGAGTGTCCACACAAAGAATTGAGGGTGTATGTGCAGTTTCAAGCAGCTAGCATAAACCCTGTTTGATTTCCAGGTCATTTACATTTACTCATATAGGTCAAAATGAAGTAAAATGAAAATATTAACTGTTCCGGACACCAAACCATTGAACCAAAAGGCCTCAACCTGGGAAACAGAATAAGGTTAGTTAAAGATAAATCCTGGATTGTATCAAAGAAATTTGAATAAAGTAACTCTTATCATAACACTACCTCTAAACTGAGCCCTAATCCTAACCTTAAACATTAATGTAGCCCTATCCCTAACCCTAACTTTAAACCTAATTTTAACTGTAACCATTGCCCAAACCCTAGCTCTAAATCTATACATTACCATAACTCTAACCCTAACCCTAATGCTAAATGTAGCCCTAACCCTAACATTTACCCTAGACCTGCTCTAAACCTAATCATTGCCCTAGCCCTAAATCTAGCTCCAGCCATAACACTTACCCTAAACCTAAACTTAACCCTAGGCCTAACCCTAACCCTAACCATAACCATAACACTAGCGCTAATCCTAACCATAAACATAGCCCTAACCCTAGCTGTAATCCTGTCTTTTACCCTGAACTTAAGCTTAACACAAATGCTAACAATAGGACTAAACTTAACTGTATAGCTATCCCTAAGGCTATTCAAAACCCTAAACCTAACCTGAACCCTAAACCTAACCATATCCATTACTCTAATCCTAGTGCTAATTTGATCTTTAACCCAAAACCTTAACCAAAACCCATCCCTAATCCTGACCCTGATGGTAATAACACACCTAGCTCTAAACCTGACCTTTACCCTAAACCTAAACTTTACAGTAGACCTATTCAAAACCAAATCCTGCAACTACCCTTAACTGTAATGCTAGATGTGATATTAGCCTTAGCCTTAATCCTAGCACTAGCCCTAACACAAACCATCATCCGAGCTGTAAACCTAGCCTTAATCCTAACCCTCACCCTAACCTTAAACCAAGACCTAATCCTAACCATAACCCTACCCCTAAACTTAACTATAACTTTATCCTTTACCCTAAACATAACCCTTATCCTAATGTTAACCCTAAGATTAACCCCAACCCTATCAATATCCCCAAAACTATCAATTACACTAAACGTAACCTGAACCCTAACCCTCACCATATCTTTACTCTAACCCTAAACCTAACTCTAATTTGAGCCATAACCCTAAATTAAAACCTAAACCAAGCCCTAACACTGACCTAATAATTCCCCTAGCTCTAAACCTGACTCTTACCCTATACCTAACCATTACAATAGACCTAGCCATCAAACTTTCCCTAAAATTATCCCTAACTGTAACCCTAGACCTGACATTAGCCCTAGTCATAATTCTAGCCCTAACCCTAACACAAACCCTAGCCCTTATCCTAGGCCTAAACATAGCCTTAATTACAATACTAACCCAAACTCTAGGCCTAACCTTGACACTAATCCTAGACTTAAACTTAGCCCTAATCTTAGCCCTAATTTAGCCCTATCCCTATCAATAGTCCTAAGACTATCTCTAACTCTCACATTAGACCTTTCACTAATTCTACCCCTATCCCTTACAATAACCCTAACCCTAGCCCTAACCCTTGCCCTATCCTTTGCCCTAGCATTAACCTTAGACAAAACTTAACTCTAAATCGAGCCCTAACCCGAAATCTAGCCAAACCCTAACACTTGCCCAAACCCTACACTAATCCTAAATCTAGTCCTAACCCTAGCCCTAGCCCTAAAACAAAATCTAGCAATAGCTATAACCCTAACCCTTAACCTAAACCAAACCCTAACCTTAAACCTAGCCCTAACCCTAGCCCTAATATGAGTTGTAAGCCGAACCCTTAAACTAACCCTGAACCTGACACCCTAAAACTACTAGCTCTAAACAACATTCTAACCCTAAACATAACCCTAACACTAACTCTAGCCCTAAAACCCTAAAATTAGCCCTAAACACCACTGTAGCACTTACATTATCAATAACCCTAACCCTATCGCTAACTTAACCCAAAACCTAACCCTAATCCTAGCTTAACCCTAGCCCTATTCATAACCATAAACCTAGCCCTAAACTGATCTCTAACTCTCTCCATTATGATAACAAAAACCATAACCCAAATGGTGACCCTAGGCATGAACTCTTATCTTAACCCAATCTATTACCCTGAACCTAACCTGAACCTAAACCTAACAATATCATTACCCTAACCCTAACACTAACACTAATTCAAGCCCTAACTTTAAACCTTAACCTATCCAAAACCCTAATCCTGACCTTGACCCAAATAAAACCCCTAGCTCTAAATTTGAACATAACCCTAAACCTAACCCTTACCCTAGACCTAGCCATAATCCTAACCCTAAAACTATCTATAACCAGAATTCTGGAACTGAAATTAGACCTAGCCCTAATCCCAATTCTAATACTAAAATAAACCATTGCCCTCATCCTAGTCCTAAACTTAGCTTTAATCATAACCCTAACCCTAACCCTACCTCTAACACAAATTGTAACCCTCACCCTACCTTTATACCTAGCTATAATGCCAACTCTTACCCTAAACTTAAACCTAATCCTAACCCTAACTCTAGGCTTAAGCCAAACAATAAACCTAGCCCTAATCCTAACATAAATTTATCCCTATTTCTAACCCTAACACTAACCCTAGCCCTATGGCTCACTCTAACTCTCACCCTATACCTATCCCTAGTTCTAACCCTATCCCTTACCATAACCCTATCTCTAGCTCTAACCCTTGCCCTATCCTTAGTCCTAGCCCTAACCCTAGATCTAACCCTAACTCCAAATCTAACCCTAACCCTAAACCTAAGCTTAACACTTACACTATCCCTCAACCTAACCCTAGGACTAAACCAAAAGCAAGCAATAGCCCTAACCCTAAACATTAACTTAAACAAAACCCTACCACTAAACCTAGACCTATCCCTAGCCCTAATTCAAGTTCTAACATTAACTTTAAAACTAACAATGGCCCTGACTCATATCCTAACACTCAACCTAGTTCTAAACACCGCCCTTACCTTAAACCAAATACTAAGAATAACCCTAACAATAATTTGAGTTCTATCCCTAACCCTAAAATGAACCCTGACCTGACTCTTATCCTAACACAAACCCTAGCTATCAATATCACCCTAAACTTAAACCTAACCCTAACACTAAACCTAACCATAACACTAAAACTAACCTAAATTTAACTCTAGTTCTTACATTAGGTGTGGCCCTAATCCTATCCCTAAACCTAACACAAACACTAGCCCTAATCCGAGCCCTAAACCTAGATTTAACCATAACTATAACCCTAACCATAGCCCTAAACCTAGCTCTAAACAAATTCCTTACCCTAAGAAAACCCCTAAACCTAAGGGTAACCCTACACCTATCCCTAATTCTTAGGCTAACCAAAATCCTAACTCTATTAGTACCCCTAAACCTAGCTCTTATTCTAGCTCTAATCCTATAAAAAATTTGAACCCTAATACTGACCCTTATACTGACCATACCACTAATCCTAGGTCTAACTCTAACCCTAACTCTAACACAAACCTATGGTCATCCTATCCTTAGTCCTAACCCTGAAGCTAAATCCCAGCTTAGCCCTAACCATACCTCTGAATCTAACCCTTATGCTAAACATAACCCTAAACCTAACCCTAGATCTAACCCTCAACCTAACCCTAACTCAAGACCTAATCCTAAACCTAACCCTAGCCATAAGCTTAACTCTAACTGTATCCATTACTTTAAACATTACCCTTACACTAATGTAACCTTAGGCCTAACCCTAACCCTATCACTATCCCGCAAATTGTCAATTGCCCTAAACCTAACCTGAACCCTAAATCTAACCTTATCATTACCCTAAAGCTAATCCTAATGCTAATTCAAGCCCTAACCCTAAACTCAAAGCTAAACCAAAACCCAACACTGACCCTGACATTAATAATTCCCATAGTTCTAAACCTGACTATTACCCTATACCTAACCCTTACACTAGACTTAGCCATAAACCTAACCCTAAAATTATCCCTAACCATAACCCTAGACCCGACTTTAGTCCTAGTCATAATCCTAGCCTTAACCCTAGCACAAACCCTAGTCCTTAACCTAGCCCTAAACATAGCCTTAATTATAACCCTAACCCTAACCATAGGCCTAACCATAACATTAAACATAGGCATAATCTTAGCCCTAATTTAGCCCTATCCCTAACCCTAACCCTAACCCTAACCCTAGCCCTAACTTAACCCAAATCCTAGCCATATTCAGAGCCCTAACCCTAACTTTAACCCTAAACCTAACTCTAACCCTATCATAAATTGTAACCATAACACTAGCTGTAACCCTAGCTCTAACCCTATTCATTACCCTAACCATAACCCTAACCATAACGCTAACCCTAGGCCTAAACCTAACCCTATCCCTAAACTTCACCCTATCCATCACCCTAAATCTAACCTGAAACCTACACCTAAACCTATCATTATGGTAATCCTAAACTTAATGCTAATTCGAGTCCTAACTTGAAACCTTAACCTATGCAAAACACTAACCATGACCATAACCCTAATAATATCCTTAGCTCTAAACCTGACCTTAATTCTAAACCTAATGCTTACACAAGGTGTAGCCATAAACCTAACTGTAAACTATCTTTAACCGTAAACCTAGACCTGAAATTCACCCTAACTGTAATCCTAGCCCTAAACCTAGCCTTAATTTTAACCCAAACCATAACCTGAGCACTAACCCTAATTCTAATCCTCACCCTAGCCCTAAACCTACCTATAACCCCATCCCTTACCATAAATTTAACCAAAACCTTAAACTTAACCCTAACTCCCGCCCTAACCCTAGGCCTAATTCTAACACTAAGCCTAGTTCTAATCCTTGCCCTAATTTAATCCTATCCTAAACATAATGCTAGCACTAAGACTAACTATAACTCTTGCCCTAGCCCTAGCCCTCATTCTATCCTTAGCCCTATCCTAATTCTAGATCTAAACCTATCTCTAAATCTAAACCTAACTCTAAATTTAACTGTAATCATAAGCCAAACCAAACCCTAACACTACCCCTAACCATAATGCTAATCCTAAAACTTGCCCTAGCCCTGGCCCTAGCCATAAAACAAATCCAATCCATATCCCTAACCCAAACCCTTAACCTAAACCAAACCCAAACCTTACACCTAGCCCTAACCCTAACTCTAAAAATTACTCTGACCCTGACCCTAACACTAATCCTAGCTCTAATCAATACCCTAACTTAAATTAACCCTAATACTAGACCTAGCCTTAACCATAACCCTAAAACTAGCCTTAATCATAACCCTAGTTCATACATTAGTAATTGCCATAACACTAGCCCTAACCCTAACACAAATCCTACCACTAATTCTAGTCCTAACCCTAGCTTAAACCCTAATCTGAACCTTAACACTAGCCCTAACTCTAACCCTAACCTGAGCCCTAACCGTAGGTGTAACCCTATCCCGTACCCTAAGCCAAACCCTAAACCAAATGCTAAACCTAGTCCTAACCCTAATGCTTAGCCTAAATTAAACACTAACAGTATTACTAGTTTTAACCCTAGCCCTCATTCTAGTTCTAACCCTAACCCTGACCCTCATCTGACCCCAAAAATAACCCTAGGTCGAAACCTGACCCTAAACCTAAACCAAAATCTAACACTAGACCTACCAGTAACCCTATTTGTACCTAAGCCTAACACTGGACCTAGAGCCAAAGCTAATCCTAAATATAGCTATAACTCTAGCCCTAGACCGAAGCAAATTCCTAGCACTAGCCCTAACAATAACCCTTAACCTAAACCAAACACCCTATCCCTACACCTAAACCTAGTCCTAAATCTGGCTCTAACCCTAAACCAAACCCTATCCTGAACACTGACCCTGATCCTAACACTTAAACTAGCTTTAAACCTGAACTAACCCCAAACCTGGACCTAACACTAGACTTAGACATAACCCTAAACCTAAAACTAGCCCTAAACATAACCCTAGCTTTTACATTACCCATAGTCATAACCTTAGCCATAAACCTAACACAAAACCTAGAGCTAATCCTAGGCCTAAACTTAGCTCTAAGCATAAACTTAAGCCTAACACTAACCCTAACCCTAACTCTAAACCTAACCCTCTCCCTAGACCTAAACCTAGCTCAAAGCCTAACCCTTACACTAAACATAACCCTAGCACTATTCTAAACTCTAATCCTAACCCTAGCCCTAATCCTAAACTTAAACCTAGCCCAACCTTTAGCTCTAACCATATTCATTGCCCTAACCCTAACCCTAATCCTAATTAAAACCCTATACCTAAAACTAAACCTAACTCTAACAATAATCTTGAACTCAGAACTGAACCTAAACCTAACCCGTGCACTAGCCCTAACCCTAGCTCAAACATTAACACTTATCCTAACCTAACCATAACCTTAACCCTAAACTTACACTTACCCTAGCCCTAATACTTACCCTAAACCAAACTCTATCCCTATCCCTAAACCTAACCCCAATCTTAGACTTAATCCAAACCATAATCTAACCCTAACCCTAGCTCTAAAACTATCCATTACACTAAACACAACCCTCACCCTAATGCTAACCCTAACCCAATCACTGAAACCTAACCCATCCATTACCTTAAACCTTAACTAACACCTAAAGTAAACCCTTCCATTACCTTAACTCTAAACCTAACCCTAAAGCTAATTTGAGCCCTAACACCTTAACCTTGATGTAAACCAAATGCTAACCCTGACCCTGACCGTGACACAAATAATAATTCTAGCTCTAAAGCTGACCTTTAACATAAAACTAACCCTTACACTACACCAAGCCATAACCTAATCCTAAAACTATCATTAACTATAACCCTAGACCTGATGTTATCCCTAGCCTGAGTCATAGCCAAAACCCAATCTGAAAACCTACCCCTCATCCTAGGCCTAATTCTAGACTTAACCCTAATCTGAACCATAACCCTATGCCTAATCCTAATTCTAGGCCTCACCCTAGCCCTAAACCTAGCTGTAACCCCACCCATTCCTCTAAACTTAACCCTAACCCCAGTGCTAACCATAACCCTAGCTCTAACACTAGGCTTAATCCTAACACTAACCCTAGTCCTAATCCTAGCCCTAATTTAGCCCTAACCCTAACCCTCACCCGAAACCTACTCCTAAGAATAACTCTAATTCTCACCCTAGATGTATCCCTAGTTCTAACCATATACCTTCCCAGAACCCAAACCCTAGCACGAGCCCTAACTATACATCAACCCTAATGCTAAATCTAACCCTAACCCTAAGCCTAAACTTCACTCTAACACTAGCCCTAACCCTGATGCTCATCCAAAATCTAGCCTTAACCCTAGCCCTATCTCTAAAACAAAACTCAGCCATAGCCCTAACCATAACACTTAACCTAAACCAAAACCTAACCCTACACCTAGCATTAACTTTAGCCCTACTTCAAGTCCTAAACCTAACCCAAAACCTAACTCTAACCTTCACCTTTATTCTGACCATAACAATAATTATAAGCCGAAACCTGACCCTAACCCTAAACTGAACCCTGAAACTAGCTCTACCAGTTAACTTTTACCTAAACCTAACCCTAACACTACCACTGGACATAAACCTAATCCTAAATCTAGCATTAACTCTAGCCATAGACCTAAACAAAAACTTAGTCCTAGCCCTAACAATAACCCTTAACCTAAACCAAACAATAACACTACCCCCAGACCTAACCCTACACCTGATTCTGGCTTTCACCCTAACTCTAATCTGAACATTGACCCTGACACTAACAGTAAACCTAGCTCTAAAAATGACTGTAAACAAAAATCTAAACCTAACACTAGTACTAGCCATAAGCCTAACCCTAAAACTAGCCCTAAATAGAACCCTAGATCTTTCAATACCCATAGCACTAACCCTAGACCTAAACATAACACAAAACATAGACCTAATCCAAGCCCTAAAACTACCATAAGCAGAACCCTAACCCTAATCCGAGCCCTAACCCTAAGCCTAACCCTCACCATAGACCTAACCATAGCTCAAAGCCTAATCTTTGTCCTAAAAATAACCCTGGCCTTATCCCTAACAATAACCATAACCCTAGCCCTAAACCTAAACTTAACCCTAACCCTAACCCTATACATTACCCTTATGATAACCCTATTCCTAATGCTAACCCTAGGCCTAACCCTAACCCTATCGCAAACCCTAAAACTCTCCATTACCTTAAATCTACCCTGAACCCTAAACCGAACCCTATTCATTACCCTAATCCTAACTCTAACCCTAATGCTCATTTCAGCCCTATCCCTAAATCTTAACCTAATACAAACCATAACCCTGAACCTAAAAATATCCCTAGCTCTAAAACTGACCCTTACCCTAAGCCTAACACTTACACTAGACTAAGACATAGACCTAATCCTAAATCTACTCCTAACTGTAACACTAGACCTCACATTATCCCTAGCCCTAATTCTAGACCTAACCCTACAACAAACCTTAGCCCTCATCTTAGCCCTAAACCTAGCCTTAATCATAACCCTAACCCTAACTCTAGCCCTAATCCTAATTCTAACCCTCACTCTACATCTAAACCTGGCTATAACACATCTCTTTCCCTAAACTGAACCCTAAACCTAGCCCTAATGCTAGGCCTAAGCTGAAAATTAACCCTAGTTCTAATCCTTGCCCTGATTTAGCCCTATTCCTAAAACTAACCATAACCCTAGCCCTAAGACTAACTCTAACTCTCACCTTAGCCTTATCCCTAGTTCTATCCCTATCGTTTACCATAACACTAAACCTAGCCCTAACCCTTGCCCTATCCTTTGACCTAGCCCTAATCCTAGATCTAACCCTAACTACAAGTCTTTTCCTAACCCTAAGACTAAGACTAACACAAGAACTAGCCCTAATCCTAATGCTAATCATATAACCTATGACTAAAACAAAACTGAGAAATAGGGGCTGAGGATGTGGCTCAAGAGATAGCACATTTGCCTGTCATGTGTGGGGTGCTGGGTTAGATCCTCAGCAACAATAAAAATATAATTAATAAAAAGATGTTGTGTCCACTAAAAAATAAAAAAAAAATATTAAAAAATTATCTCTCTCTCTCTCTTTCTAAAAAAAAAAACAAAACAAACAAACAAACAAAAAAAAAAAACTGAGCAATACTCCTAATCTTAAACCTTAACTTAAACCAAACCCTAACACTACACCTAGAAATAAACCTATCTATAATTCGAGTTCTAACCATAACCTTAAACTAATCCTGACCCCGAATCATATCCTAACACTCACCCTAGGTCTAAACACCACCCTAAACTTAAACTGAACCCTAACAGTAACCCTAGCCTTAATTCGAGTCATAACCCTAACCTTAAAACTAACCCTGACACTGACAAATATCCTAACAGTCACCCTAGCTCTAAAGACCGCCCTCACCATAAACTGAACCCTAAAAGTAATCCTAGCCCTTATTTGAGTCCTAACCCTAAACTAACACTGTCTCTAAATCATATCCTAATACTAACCTAGCTATAAATATCACCCTAACATTAAACCTAACCCTAACGCTAAACCTACCCCTATCCCTAACCCTAATTGTAAACTAGTACTTAGATTATCCTTGCCATAACATTAGCCCTAACCCTAACACAAAAATTAGCCCTAATATGAGCCCTAAACTTAGATTTATCCCTAACCCTAACCCTAAATCTAGCCCTAACACTAGCTATAAGCCTATTCCTTACCAAAAGTGAAACCCTAACCCTAATGGTAACCCTAGACCTATTCCTAATCCTTAAGCTAACAAAAGCCCTAACCCTATTAATAGTCATAACCCTACTCTAACTCTATATCTAACCCTATTCCAAACCATAATGTTAACACTGACCATTATTTTGACCCTAACACTAACCCTACGTCTAAACCTGGACCTAAAACTAGACGAAATCATAACACTAGCCCTAGACCTAAAACAAATCCTAAATGTAGCCTTAACTCTAGCCCTAGACCTAAACAAAAACCTATCCCTAGCCCTTAAAGTAACCCATAAACTAACACAAACACTAACCCTACACCTAGACCTAAACCTAGTTCTAATTCTGGCTGTAACCCTAACTCTAACTCGAACCCAAACACTGACCCTGCCTTTATGAGTAAACCTACCTCAAAACCTGACCCTAACCAAAAATCTAAACCTAACACTAGACCTAGCCAAAATCCTAACCTTCAAACTAGCCCTAATCATATACCTAGCTCTTACATTACCCACAGCCCTAACCCTAGGCCTAAACCTAACACAAAACCTAGAGCTAAATCAAGGCCTAAGCATAACCCTAACCCTAACCTAACACTTGATTAGTCCTAACCCTAGCTCAAAGTCTGAACCTTATCCTAAACATAAACCTACACCTATCCCAAAATATACCCCTCACACCAGCCCTAATCCTAAAGTAAACCCTAGCACTAAACTTAGATCTAAACCTACCCATTACCCTAAAACTAAACCTAAACCTTTTGATAATCCTAGGCCTAACCCTAAACTTAAAACTAACCAGAAAACTAACACTAGATCTAACCCTAAACCTCACACTTGCCATAGACCTAATTCTAGCTCAATCCCTAACCCTTACCATAAACCTAAACATAACCATAGCCCTAATCCTAAACCGAAACCTCAATCTAACACTAACCATAACCCTATGCCTACATCTAACCATATCCATGACTCTAACCCTAACCTTACCCCTAATGATGATGCTATCCCTAATCCTATCCTACCCCTAAACATACTCTAATCTTATCCCTTGACCTAACTCTAAACCTAACCCTCGCCCTAGCCCTAACCCTAGCTCAAAACCTCACCCTTATGCTAAACATAACCCTAACACTAACCCTAGTTCTAATCCTAAACCTAACCCTAACCGAAGACTTATTCCTAACCATAACACTAGCCCTAAACTTAGCTCTAACCCCATCCATTACCCTAATCATTACCCTTACCCTAATGCTAACCCTAGGCCTATCTCAAACCCTATTGCTAAAACTAAACCTATAAATTACTGTAAACCTAACCTGATCCCTAAACAAAAACCTATCATTACCCTAACCCTGACCCTAATGCTTATTTGAGCCCTAACCCTAAACCCTAACCAAAACCAAATTCTAACCTGATCCTGACCCTAATAATTCCCCTAGCTCTAAACCTGACACTTAACCATAAACCTAACCCTTAAAGAAGACCTAATCATAAACCTAATCCTAAAACTGTCTTCTCCTCAACCGTAACCCCACACCTGACATTAGCCCTAGGCCTAATCCTAGCCCTAACCCTAACAAGAACCCCAGCCCTTATCCTAGCCCTAAACCTAGATTAATCCTAACCCTAACCCTAACTTCAACCCCAATACTAACCCGAGCCCTAATCTTAGCCTTAATTTCAACCTATCTTTAAACCTAACCATTACCTTAGACCTAAGAATAAATCTAACTTTCACACTAGCCCTACCCCTAGTTCTAAACCTATCCCTTAAAGTTACTCTAACCCTTGTCCTAAACTTAGTCCTAACCCTTGCCCTATTCATAGCCCAAGCATTAACTTTAGATAATAATCTATCTCTCAATCTAACCCTGACCCAAAGCCTAAGCCTAACCCTAACACTAGCCCTAACCTTAACACTAATCCTAAAACTAGCCCTAATCCTAGCCCTAACCCTAAAAAAACGAGCCATAAGCTCTATCCCTAAACCTTAAACTAAACCAAACCCTAACCATACACCTACCCCTAACCCTAGCCCTAATTAGAGTTTTAAGCCGAACCCTAAAACTAACCCTGACACTGACTCCGACACTAACACTAAACCTAGCTCTAAATATCACTCTAATCCTAAAACTAACCCTAACACTAAACCTAGCCCTAATCTTAACTCTAAAATTAGCCCTAATCATAACCCTTGTATTTACATTAGCCATAATCCTAATCCTAGCAGTAACTTAACCCAAATCCTAGCCCTAATCCAAGCCCTAACCTGAGCTTTAACCCTAACCCTACACCTAACACTAGCCCTAACCCTATAAATTACCATAACAATAACCCTAACCCTAATGCTAATCCTAGGCCTAAACCTAACCCTATCTCTTATCCTATTACTATCCATTTCCCTAAACGTAACATGAACCCTAATTCTAAGCCTATCACTACCCAAACCCTTACCCTAATGTTAATTCAGCCCCTAAATTTAAGCCTTAACCTATTCCAAACCCTAACCTAGACCTTCACCTTAATAATACCCCTAGCCCTAAACCTGATCCTAACTCTAAACCTAAACCTTACACTAGACGTACCCATAATCCTAACCCTAAAACTATCTTTAAACATAATTCTTGACTTGAAATTAGCCATACCCCTAATCCGAGCCCTAACGCTAAAACAAACACTAGCACTTATCCTACCCTAAACCTAGCCTTAATCATAAACCTAAACCTAACCCTTATTCTAAACATCACCCTATCTAAAACTAGCATAACACCATCCCTTACCCTAAACTAAATTCTAAATCTAACCCTAATTCTATGCTTAAACTGAACACTAAACATAGACCTAATCCTAGCCCTAATTTAGCCCTATACCTAACCCTAACCTTAGCCCTAAGACTAACAATAATTTTTACACTAGCCCTATCACTAGTTCTAATCCTATCCCTTACCATAACCCTAACCCTAGCCCAATCCTTAGTCCTAGACCTAAACCTACGCCTAAGCCTAACGCTAACACTAAACCTAATCCTAATGCTAATCATAAAACTAGCCAAAACCCTACCACTAGCATTAAAACAAAACCGAGCAATAGCCTTAACCCTAAACCTAACTTAAACCAAACCCTATCACTACACCTAGACCTAAGCATAGCCTTAATTTGAGTCCCAATCCTAACCTTAAAAGTATAACTGACACTGACTCATATGCTAAACTCACCCTAGCTTCAAACACCATCCTAAACTTAAACCAAAACTTAACAGTAACCCTAGAACTTATGTGAGTCCTAACATTAAAACCAGACCCTGACTCATATCCTAAAATTAACCCTAGATCTAAATATAACCCTAACCTTAAACTTAACCAAAAAAGTTAGACTACCCCAACCCGAACACTAACCCTAAAACTAACCCTAATTGTAACCCTAGTTCTTATATTAGCGATTGCCCTAGTGCTAATCCTAACACAAAACTTGCCCTAATCTGAACCCTAAACCTATCTTTAACCCTAACCCTACCCTAACTTTAACCCTAAAACTAGCTCTAACACTCTCCCTTACCCTAAGTGATACCATAACCCTAATGGTAACCGTAGATCTATCCCTAATCCTTAGGCTAACCAAAATCCGAACCCTATTAATAGTCCTGACCCTAGCCCTCATTCTAGCTCTAATCCTATCCCAAACCCTTACACTAATGCTGACCCTTATTCTGAACCTAACACAAACCCTAGGTCTAAAACTGACCCTAAACCTAGAGCAAACCCTAACATTGGCCATACTGCTAACTTATACCTAAACCTAGACCTAACCCAATCCCTAAGACTAACACTAACTCTCACACTATCCCTATTACTAGTTCCAAGCCTATCCATTACCATAACCCTAAACCTAGCCCTAAACCTTGCCCTATCTTAGACCTATCCCTAACCCTAGATCTAACCCTAACTCGAAATCTAACCCTAAACCTAAGCCTAAGCAAAACACTAAAACTAGCCCAAACCCTAATGCTAATGGTAAAACTAGCCCTAACCCTATCCCTAGCAGTAAAACAAACTGAGCAATAGCCCAAACCATAAACCTTTACTTAAACCAAACCCTAAGACTACACCTAGACCTAATCATAGCCTAATTCACATCCTAAACCTAACCTTAAATCTAACCCTGACCCTGACTCATATCCTAACACTCACTCTAGCTCTAAACACCCTCCTAACCTTAAACTAACATCTAAAATTAAACCTATTCTTAATTCGAGTCCTAACCTAAACCCTAACTCTGACTCATATCCTAACACTAAACCTAGCTCTGAATATCATCCTAACCTTAAACCTACCCTAACCTAGACCTACCCCTAATCTAAATGCTAAAACTAACCCTCATTGTAACCCTAGTTCTTTACATTAGTCATTGCCCTATCATTAGCCCTAAACCTAATCCAAAAACTAGCCCTAATCCGAGCCATAAAACTAGATTTAACTCTAACCCTAACTCTAAACCTAACCCTAGCTCTAAGTCTATCCCTTACCCTATAAATAATGTTAACCCTAATGGTAGCCCTAGACCTATGCCTAATCCTTAGGCTATCCAAAATCCTAACCTTATTAATAGTCCTGATCCTAGCCCTCATTCTAGCTTTAATCCTACCCTAAATCCGAACATTAACCCTGACCCTTATTCTGACCCTAACACAAACCCTAGTTCTAAACCTGAACTTAACACTAAAACCTAACACTAAAACCTAACTGTAGCCCTGAACCTAAACCTAATCCTAAGTCTAGCCTTAACTGTAGCCCTAGACCTAAACAAAAACCTAGTCCTAGGCCTAACAATAACTCTTATCCTAACACAAACACTAACACTACCCCTAGACCTAAACCTACTCCTAATTCTGGCTGTAACCCTAACTTGAACTCTAACCCAAACACTGACTCTGCCTTTAACACTAAACCTACTTCTAAACCTGACCTTAACTGAAAATCTAAACCAACCACTAGATCTTGGCATAACCCTAACCCTAAAACTAGCTCTAATCATAATTCTAGCTCTTACATTACCCTCAGCTTTAACACTACGCCTAAACCTAACACAAAACCTACAGCTAATACTAGGCCTTAACCTAGCCCTAAGCATAACCCTAACCCTAACCCTAGCCCTAACCCAAACCTAACCTCGCCTTAGTCCTAACCCTACCTTAAAACCTAACCCTTACTATAAACATAAACCTAGAACTATCCCTGAATCTAATCCTAAACCTAGTCCTAATCCTAACCTTAACACAAGCCCTAACCCTAGCTTTAAACTTATCCTAAAGCTAACACTAAACCTAATTGCAACCCTAGCCTTTACCCTAACCATAATCCTAACCCTAAACAGAAAACTAACCCTAGACCTAACCCTAAACTAATATACACTATAGCCCTAACCATAAATCAAAACATAAACATTACCATAAACCTAAACATAACCATAGACCTAACACTAACCCTAAACTTAAATTTAGCCCTGTCCCTAACCCTAAATCTACATCTTACCATATTTATTACCCTAACCCTAACCCTAAACTTAATTATAACCATTCCCTTAACCTTAACCCTAACCCTATACCTACTGTAATCCTATTGTAAATATAATGCTGAATCTAACCCTTGCTCTAACCCTAATAGTAGCTCAGAACCTAACTCTTACACTAAACATAACACTAACCCTAATCCTAGTTCTGACCAATACCCTTACACTAACTCAAGACCTAATCCTAACCATAAGTCTAGCTATAAACTTAGCTCTAACTGTATCCATTACCCTAATCATAATCCATACCCTAATGCTAATTCTAGGCCTGACCCTATCTCAACACCTAATCCTGACCATACCCTAGCCCTAACCTTAACTCTAACTGTATCCATTACCCTAAACATAACCCTTTCCCTAATGCTAACCCTAGGCCTAACCCTAAACCTATCACTAACACCAGCCCTATCAATTACCCTAAACTTGACCAGAACCCTAAATCTACCCCTATCATTACCCTAACCCTAACCCTAATGCTAATTTGAGCCCTAATCCTAAACTCAAGCCTAAAAGAAACCCTAACCATGACCCTGACCCTAATAATTGCCCTAACTCTAACCTGACCCTTACACTGAACCTAATCCTTACATTAGACCTAGCCAAAACCTAACCCTAAAACTATCCATAGCCATAACCCTAGACCTGACATTAGCCCTAGATATATTCCTAGCCCTAACCCAAACACAAACCCTAGCCCATGTTAACACTAAACATAGCCTTAATCATAACCCTAACCTTAAACCTAGGCCTAACTTAAAACCAACCCTATCCCTAATCTTAGACCTAACTTAGCCCAATCCCTAACCCTAACCCTAGCCCTAAAACTAAGTCTAACTCTCTCCCTAGCCCTAAAACTAGTTCTAAGCCTAACCATTACTGCAACTCTAAACTTAGCCCTAACTGTAGGCCTAAACCTAGCCATTTCCTTAGCCCTAGCCCTAACCCTAGATCTAACATTAACTCTAAATCTAACCGTAATGCATAATGTAAGCCTAAACCTAACCCTAACCCTAACCCTACTCGTAAAACTAGCCCTATCTCTAGCCCTAGCCCTAATACAAACTGAGCCATAGTCCTAACCCTAACCCTTAACCTACACCAAACCCTAACCCTACACCTAGCCCTAACCCTAGCCCTAATTCTAGTTTTTAAGTAGAACCCTAAAATTAACCCTAACTCTGATTCTGATGCTAACACTAACCCTAGCTTTAAACATCACCCTAAACGTAACCGTAAACATAACACTAAACCTAGCCCTAACCCTAACCCTAACGCTAAAACTAGCCCTAATTTTAACCCTTGTACTTACATTAGCCATAACCCTAATACTAGCCCTAACTTAACCCAAAACCTTGCCTAATCTGAGCCCTAAACTGAGCTTTAACCCTAACCCTAACCGTAACCTTAAACCTAGCACCAATAATAACCATAACCTTAGCTCTAACCCTAGCTCTAACCCTATCCATTACCTTAACCATAATCCTAACCCTGATGCTAATCCTAGGCCTAAACCTTACCATACCCCTTATCCTAACACTATCCATTACCCTAAACTTAACTTGAAACCTAAACCTAACTATATCATTACACTAATCCAAATCCTATGCTAATTCGAGCACTAAATTTAAACCTTAACCTATCCCAAATACTAATCACGACCCTGACCCAAACAATATTCTTAGCTCTAACCCTGACCCAAACCCTAAACCTAACCCTTACACTACATCTAACCTAACCCTAAACTATCTTTAACTGTAAATCTGGACCTGAAATTAGCCCTAGCCCTAATTCTAGCACTAAATATAGCCTTAAAATTCTAACCCGAACCATAACCCGAGGTTTAACCCTAATTCTAACCCTCTCTCTAGCCCTAATCCTAGCTATAACCCCAACCCTTACCCTAAACCTAACCATAGCCTAAACCTAACCATTATCTTAAACCTAACCATAACCCTTGCCCTAACCCTAGGCCTAACCCTAACACTAAGCATAGCCCTAACCCTAATTTAGTCCTATCCTAACCCTAAACCTAGCCTTAAGACTAACTCTAACTCTTGCACTTGCCTTATCCCTATTTCTATCCTTAGCCCTAGTCCAACCCTGGATCTAAATTAAATTCTAAATTTAAACCTAAATCTAAATTTAACCATAAACATAATCCTAAACCAAACCCTAACACTAGCCCTAACAATAATGCTAATCCTAAAACTTGTCTTACCCCTAGCCCTAGCCTTAAAACAAAACCAAGCCATATCCATAACCCTAACCTTTAACCAAAACCAAACCATAGGTAGCCCTTACCCTACCTCTAAAAATAACCCTGACCCTGACACTGATCCTAACATTAATTTTAGCTCTAAACATCACCCTAACCTTAAATTAATGCTGAAACCATACCTAGCCTTAACCCAAATCCTAAAACTAGCCCTAATTGTAACACCCGTTTATACATTCATCATTGTCATAACCCTAGCCCTAACCCTAACACAAATCCTACCTCCAATTCTAGTCCTAACCCTAACTTAAACCCTTATCTGAACCCTAACACTAGTCCTAATCCTAACCCTAACCCGAGTCCTAAACCTAGCTCTAACCCTATCCCTTACCCTAAGCCAAACCCTAAAACAAATGCTAAACCTTGTCCTAACCCTAATCCTTAGCCTAAATTAAATACTAACAGTATTACTAGTCCTAAGCCTAGCCCTCATTCTAGTTCTAACCCTAACTCTGACCCTTATTCTGATCCTAACAATAACCCTAGGTCTAAACCTGATCCTAACCCTAAACCAAACCCTAACACTAGCCCTACCGGTAAGACTATACCTATACCTAACCCTAACATAGATCTAGACCCATAATTAATCCTAAATATAGCTATAATTCTAGCCCTAGACCTAAACAAAGTCCTAGCTCTAGACCCAATAACCCTTAACCTGAACTAAACACGTACCTACCCATAGACCTAATGCTAGTTCTAATTCTGGCTCTAACCCTAACCCAAATCCTATCTGGAACAGTGACAGTGACCCTAACGTTAACCTATATCTAAACCTGACCCCTAACACTAGACCTAGCCATAACCCTAATCCTAATACTAGCCCTAAACATAACCCTAGCCCTATCCCAATTTTAAACCTAACATTAAACCTAACAGTAGCCCTAACACTAACCATAGTCGTAACCCTAGCCCTAAACCTAACACAAAACCTAGCCATAATCCTAGGCCTAAACATAGCCCTAATCCTAACCCTAACCCTAACCCTAGCCCTAACACTAACCCTATCATTAACCCTTTCTTAGATCTAACCCTAGCTCAAAGCCAGACCCTTACCCTTAACATTACCCTAGCCCTATCCTAAACCATAACCCTAACCCTAGCTCTTATCCTAACCTTAATCCTACCTCGAACTTTAGTTCTAACCCTGTCAATTACCCTAATTATAACACAATCCCTAACACTAAACCCAACCCTAACCATAAATGTATGCCAAAACTTAACCATAAACTTAAACCTCACCATAGCCCTAACCCTAGTGGAAATATTAAGTCTTACACTAAACCTAATCCTAAAACTACCACTAACCCAAACCTTAACCCTAACCCTAAATCTAACATTATCCATTACCCTAAACCTAACCTTAACTGTAATGAAAACACTAGCCATGACCTGAAACCTAAACCTTAACCATAAACACATCCCTAGACCTGAACGTAAACCTAACCCTTGCCCTAGTCATTACCCTAGCTCAAACAGTAACCCTTACCCTAACCTAAACATAACCCTAGCCCTAAACCTTACACTTATCGTAAACCAAACCCTAGCCCTATCCCTAAACCTAACTCTAATTTTAGACTTAATCCAAACCATAATCTAGCTCTAACCCTAGCTCTAAATCTATCCATTATACTAAAAATAATCCTAACCTAATGCTTACCTTAACCCTATTGCTAAACCTAACCCATCCATTACTATAAACCTTAACTGAAACCTAAACCTAACCCTATCCATTACCATAAACCTAAGCCTAAACCTGACACTAATTCAAGCCCTAAACCTAAACTTTGACTGAAACCAAATGCTAACCCTGACAATGGCCCTAATAATACCCCTAACTCTAAACATGACCCTCACCCTAAACATAGCTCTGACACTAGACCTAGCCATAATCTAACCCTAAAACTATCCTTAATCATAACCCTATACTTGACATTAGCCCTATCCCTAGTTCTAGCCCTGAAGCTAACAGAAATCCTAGCCCTAAACCTAGGCTTAATCCTAACGTGAAAAGTAACCCTAGCCCTAATCCTAATTCTAACCCTCTCTCTAGCCCTAGAGCTAGCTAAACCACACCCATTCCCCTAAATATAATCCTAACCCCAATGCTAATCCTAAACCTAGCCCTACACCTAGGCCTAACCCTAACACTAACCCTTCCCTAATCCTAGTGCTATTTTAGCTTTAACCTATCCCTAAACCTAAGCCTAGTCCTAAATATAAATGTAACTCTCGTTCTAGCCATTTTTCTAGTTCTAACCCTATCCCTTACCGTAATACTAACCCTAGACCTAAACCTAATGCTGGATCTAACCCTAACTCTAAATCTAAACCTAACTCCAAGCCTAAACCTCACCCTAACACTAGCCCTAAACGTGACACTAATTCAAAATCTAGCCCTAACCTTAACCCTAACCTTAACCCATAGAAGTCAAGATGAAGTGAAACCTTAAAACACAAACTAAACCTGACAGCAAACCTTGAACTGAGAAGGCCCAACCTGGGAAACATAGTAATGCTAGGTAAAAGATGAATCCTGACCAGTTTCAAAGAAATTTGAACAAAACTAACTCTAACCCAAACATTAGTTATAACCCTAGACTTAAACCTAATCCTAAAACTAAGCCTTTTCTGTTCATAGAGCTTGAACATAAAAGTCAAAAACTTGGGGTGCCTAGTAGGGGAAGGTAACAGATGAATCCTGCCCAGTATCAAAAATTCTGTCCAATAATTGGGGAAGGTGTTTCAGTACATGCCAATTTTCACTGTTTTCTCCTAAAGTGCTCTTAGATAAATTTTTTTTTTCATGATTCAGCTTAAGGTACTTTCACAAGGAGCAAACCAGAGCATGCCCACAGCGAAGTGATTGAGAGTGTGAAGTTTCATGCAGCTAGCAACAACCATGTTTGATGTTCAGCTCCATTTCCATTCACACCTATAGGCCATAATGTAGTGAAAACTCAAAATTCAAACTGTTCCTGACACTGAACCATTGAACCTTGAAGGCCCAAACTTGGGAAGCCTACTAAGGTTGGTCAAAGATGAATCCTGTACAGTAACAAAGTAATCTGACAAAAAAATTCAAAGTTCTTCCAGTACATGTGTATTTTGCTTGCTTCTAAAATACTCAGAGATAAACTTGTTTCTTTCTACTTCAGCTTAGGGATATTTCACAGGAAACAAATCAGAGAATGCTCACTGAGAACTGATTGAGTGTGTGAAGTTTCAAGCAGCTAGCCCAAACCCTGTTTGATTTCCAGCTTCATTTCCATTCACCCCCATAGGGAAAAAAAGAAGAGAAACATGAAAATTGAAACTGTTCCTGAGAGAAAACCCTTTTAGTAGGAGGCCCAAACATGTGGGGTATAGTAAAAATAGGAAAAAGGTGAATCCTGCCCAGTATCAGAGAAATTTTTAAAAAACTAACTCTAAACCTAACACCAGGTCTCAACCTAGTCCTAATACTAAATCTAACACTAAACCTAATCTGTTTAGAGAACCTTTGATCATAGAATTTTCGAAATTGGGGAGTCTAGTGGGGAAAGCTTAGAAATGAATCATGGGTTGTTTCAAAGAAATCTGACAAAATAATTGGGGGAGCTATTTCAGTACATGCATATTTCCCTGTTTTCTTCTAAAGTGTTCTCAGATAAATTTGTATTGCATGCTTCAGCTTATTATTAATTTCACAAGGAACAAACCAGAGAGTGCCCACAGAGAATTGATTGAGAGTGTGAAGTTTCAAGCTGTTAGCACCAACTTTGTTTGATGTCCAGCTCCATGTCCATTTACCCATGTAAGTCAAAATGAATTGAATCCATAAAATAAAATTTTTCCTGTCAGCAAAGAATTGAACCCAGGTGGCCAAATCCTGAGGAACATAGTAAGGCTAGGTAAAAATGTATCCTGCACAGTATCAAAGAAATTTTAATAAGACAAACTCTAACCCTAACACTAGACCTAACTCTAACCTAACCTGTTTAGAGAACCTTTGATCATAGAAGTCTCAAATTTGAGGAGCCTAGTGGGGCAAGCTAACAAAAGAATCCTGCCCACTATCAAAGAAATTTGACCAAATGATTGGGGGAGGTAGTTCAGTACATGCATATTTTCCTTTTGTCTCCTAAAATGCTCTCGCATAGTGTCGTTTTTGCATGGTTCATCTTTGGGATACTTTAACAAGGATAAAACCAAAGTGACCTCACAGAGAACTGATTGAGTGTGTGAAGTTTAAAGCAGCTAGCAAAAACCCTGCTTGATTTCCAGCTCCATTTCCATTTACCCATATTAGTCAAAATGAAGTGAAATCTTAAAATATAAACTGAAATACTGAGAGTAAACCAGTGAATATAGAAGTCTGAAACCTGGGGAACATAGTAAGTCTACGTAAAAGATAAATCCTGCCTAGTATCAAAGAAATTTGAACAAAACTACTGTAAACCTAACACTAGATCTATCCTTAATCCTAACCCTACAGCTCACCCTAGCCTATTTAGAGAACCTTTGATCATAGAAGTCCCAAACTAAGGGAGCCTAGTGGAGCAAGCTAACAGATGAATTCTGCACAGTATCAAAGAAATCTGAGCAAATAATTGGGGGAAGTGTTTCAGTACATGCATATTTCCTTGATTTCTCCAAAAGTGCTCTGGGATAAAGTTGGTTTCAATGTTTCAGCTGAGGGTAACATTCATAAGGAACAAATCAGAGAGTTCCCACAGAGAACTGATTGAGTGTGTGCAGTTTCAAGCAGCTAGCACCAACCATGTTTGATTTCGTGCTCCATTTTTCTTCCAAAAAATAGTTCAAAATAAGGTGAAATATTTAAATACAAACTGTTACTGACAGCGAACCCTTGAACCAAGAAGGCCCAAACCATGAAACATTGTGAGGCTAGGTAAAAGATGAATCCTTCCCAGTATTAAAGATACATAAACAAAACTTACTCTAACCCTAATACTGGGTTTAAACCTAGCCCTTCCCCTAACCATAAACCTAACACTAATCTGTTTAGAGAACCTTTTATCATAGAAGTCCCAAATGAAGGGATCCAAGTGGGGCAAGCTAACAGATGAATCTTGTGCAATATCAAAGAATTCTGACCAAATAATTTAGGGACGTAGTTCACTACGTGTATATTCCCCTGTTGTCTCCAACAGTATATTCGGATAAAAATGTTTTTGCATGCTTCAGCTTTGGGAAACTTTCACAAGGAAGAAACCAGAGTGCCCAAATAGAACTGATTGAGTGTGTGAAGTTTTAAGCAGCAAGCACCAACCCTGTTTGATTTCAAGTTCCATTTCCATTTACCCGTGTAGGTCAAAATGAAGGAAACCTTAAAATACAAACTGTTCTTGACAGCAAACCATTGAAGGGAAAAGGCCCAAACCTGGGGAAAATTGTAAGGCTAGGTAAAAGATGAATTATGCCAAGTATCAAACGAATTTGAACAAAACTCACTCTAACTTTAACACTAGATCTAACCCAACCCTAACCTAATTCTAACCTGTTTAGAGTATCTATGATCATAGAAGTCCCAAACTGGGGAGCATAGTGGCACAACTTAACAGATGAGTCTTGTGCAGTATCAAAGAAATTTGATGAAAAATTAGGGGAGGTATTTCAGTACATTCATATTTCCCTGTTTTATTCTTAAAGTGCTCATGGATAAATTGTTTTTCATGCTTCAGCTTAAGGTACTTTCACAAAGAGAAAACAAATAGTGCCCATAGAGAGCTGATTGAGTGTGTGAAGTTTCATGCAGCTAGCACCAATCCTGTTTGATTTCCAGCTCCTTTTCATTCACACCTATCAGCCATAATGAAGTTAAACCTAAAAATTCAAACTGTTTCTGACACTGAACCATTGAACATTGATGGCCCAAACTTGGGGAGCCTACTAAGGCTAGGTCATGGATGAATCCTGTAAAGTATCAAATTCATCCAACCAAAAAAAAATTGAAGCTCTTTCAATACATGGGTATTTTGCTTGCTCCTAAAGCACTCAAAGATAAAGCTGTTACTTTCTACTTCAGCCTATTGCTACTTCCATGGCAAATACCATATTTTGCTCACTGAAAATTGATGGGGTGTGTAAAGTTTCAAGCAGCTAGCCCAAACCCTGTTAAATTTTCAGCTTCATTTCCATTCACCCCTATAGGGCAAAAAGAAGAGAACCATGAAAACTGAAACTGTTCCTGAAGGCAAACCCTTTATGTAGGAGGCCCAACATTTGGAGTATAGTCAAAATAGGAAAAAGATGAATCCTGCACAGTATCATTGAAATTTGAAAACAAAACTAACTCTTACCTTAACACTAGGTCTAATCCTAGTCCTAAAACTAACCCTAACACTAATCTTAACCTGTTTAGGGTCCTTTTGATCTTAGAAATTCCACAATTGGGGAGCCACGTTGGGTAGGCTAACAGATGAATCTTTCACAATATCAAAGATATCTGACCAAATAATTGAGGAGGTAGTTCAGTACATGCATATTTCCTTGTTTTTTCCTAAAGTGCTCTCACATAAAGTTGCTTTGCATGCTTCAGCTTAGGGCTACTTTTACAAGGATTAAAGCAGAGAATGCCCATAGAAAACTGATTGAGTGTGTGAGGTTTGAAGTAGCTAGCACCAACCCACTTGGATTTCCAGCTCCATTTCCATTTACACACATAGGTCAAAATTAAATGAAAACTTAAAATACAAACTGTTCAGGAGAGCAAACCCTTGACCCAAGAGGCCCGAACCTAAAGAATACACTAAGGCTAGGTAAAAGTTCAATCCTGCCCAGTATCAAAGAAATGTGAACAAAACTATATCTAACAAAACACTAGCTGTAAACCTAGCACTAAACTAATACTAAATCTAACCTAACCTGTTTAGAAAACCATTGATCATACTAGTCCCCAAATAAAGGAGACCAGTGGGGCAAGCTAACAGATAAATCCTGTGCAGTATTAAAGAAATCTGACCAAATAATTGGGGGCGGTATTTCAATACGTGCATATTTCCCTGTTTTCTCCTAATGTGCTCTTGGATAAATTATTTTTTCATGCTTCAGTTTAAGGTACTTTCACAAGGAACAACCAGAGAGTGCCCACAGAGAGCTGATTGAGTGTGTGAAGTTTCAGGCAGCTAATATCAACTCTGTTTGATTTCCAGCTCCATTTTCATTCATGTCTATAGGTCATAATAAAGTGAAAACTAAGAATTCAAACTGTTCCTGACAGTGAACTGGAAAACCTTGAAAACCTAAACTTGGGGATCCTACAAAAACTAGGAAAAGGATGAATTATGTACAATATCAATGTAATCCATGAAAAAAATTGAAGCTTGCTCTTAAAGTGCTCACAGATAAAGCTGTTTCTTTCTAATTCAGCTTTGGTCTACTACCACAAGAAACAAATGAGAGAATGCACTGAGAACTGACTGATTGTGTGAAGTTTCACGCAGCTAGCACAAACCCTTTTTGAGTTCCAGCTCTATTTCGATTCACCCCTATAGGGAATAATGAAGTGAAAGATGAAAATTAAAACTGCTCCTGAGAGCAAACCCTTTTACTAGGAGGCCCAAACATGGGGAGCATACTAAGAATAGGAAAAAGATAAATCCTGCCCAATATCCAAAAGGTTGAAAAAACCTAACTCTAACCCTAACACTAGTTCTAACCCTAACTCTAACTATAACCCTAAGCCTAACCTGTTAAGAGAACCTTAGATCATAAAAGTTTTAAATTTTGGGAGACTAGTGGGGCAAGCTTATATATGAATCCTGCACAGTATCAAAGAAATCAGAACAAATAATTGGGGGAGGTATTTCAGTATTTTCATATTGCCCTGTTTTCTCCTAAAGTGCTCTTGGATAAACTTGTTTTGCATGCTTCAGCTTATCGTTACATTTACAAGGACGAAAGCAGAGAGTGCCCACAGACAACTGATTGAGTATGTGAAGTTTCACCCAGTTAGCACCAACCCTCTGATTTCCAGCTCCATTCTCATTTACCCATATAAGTCAAAATGAAGTGAGACATTAAAAACAAACTATTCCCAACTGCGAACCATTGAACCAAGAAGGCCCCAAACTGGGTAACATAGTAAGGCTAGGTAAAAGATAAATCTTCCCAGTATCAATGAAATTTGAACAAAACAAACTCTAACCCTAACACTAGCTCTAAAGCTAGCCCTAACACTAACCGTAACACTAACACTTACCTGTTTAGAGAAACATTGATCCTAGAAGTGCCAACCTTGGGGAGCCTAGTAGAGCAAGCTAAAAGATGAATACTGTGTCGTATCAAAGAAATCTGATCAAATTGTTGGGAGACTTATTTCAGTACATACATTTTTCTCTATTTTCTCCTTAAGGGCTCTCGGATACAGTTTATTTTGTATGCTTCATCTTTGGCCTACCTTCAAAAGATAGAATCCAGAGAGTGTCCACTGAGAACTGATGGTGTGAAGTTTCAAGCACCTCCTGCCAACCATGTTTGATTTTCAGCTCAATTTTCATTCACATCAATAAGCCATGATGAAAGGAAACCTTAAAATTCAAACTGTTCCTGACAGCAAACCATTGAACCGACAAGGCCCAAACCTGTAGAGCATAGTAGGATAAGTAAAAGATGAATAAAAGATGAATAAAAGATAAGTAAAAGATGCCCAGTATCATAGAAATTTGAAGAAAACTAGGGCAACATGGGTTCTCTCGGTGCAGATGGAAGGCTGGGCTGCGCAGTTTCTCTCAGTGCAGACAGCAGTCTCAGCCACACAGACGCTCTCTGCACAGACGGAAGGCAGCACAGAACACAGAGGCTTGGATTATGGGTCACCAGTCTGAGCTCTAGACACAGCACAAGGTCACTTCAGAACCATCAACCTCACCAAACACCATACATGGGTAATAGATGGAATCCATCTTGCATAACCTTACTTGCCATCTATCAGTGGGCGTGACTACCAGCTTGGTTCTGCAGCTGATCATGTACCCGGTTTCCAACTCCCCTACATCCAGCTGTGATAACAAGATATTCCTCACAAGCTTTTTGGGGGTGTAGCTATCAATGCAGAACAGCAACTGTACAGGCACCTGGTTTCCAATTCAGAGACTAAGAGTAGGGAGGCTCCAGGTAGAAGCTCAAGCCCTCTCACCCTGGCTACCTCCACCACCCTGAGCACAGAGACTCAAGCTAGGAATAGACAACTCCACCTACTGCAAGAAAAGAAAAGAGAGTTCTGAGAGACTTTTCTTTCTTTCTTTCTTTTCTAGCTCTTCTCATCCTTTTTCATCTACGCTTCCCCCTCTGGTCCTCACAACTTCAACATATGTGAAACCAAGAACTTTCCATGAAATTGGACTTTAAGAACTGAATCACTAAAATTGTATAATATAGAGGAATTGTGTAGGCCCCACCTCACGACCTCTTTATTTGCTTTTATTTTCTTTCTCCCTCTCTTTCTTTCTTTCCTTGTTATTTTTTCTTCTTTTTTCCTTCTCCCTCTATCCCATTTTCAGCCTCCTAACTTTTACTATTTATACATAGGGTAATTTTATGAGTACAGATAAGGAGTTTGAATTTATACCTTCTTCCATAAATTCCCCCTGTCTATTCGTTAGAGTTCTCCTCCAAATTTGCTGTTAAATTACGCACATACCCTCATTCCTTTCCTCCCTTAACATAGCATCCTACCCTGACCCTAAGTTCTCTATATGCCACCAGAAATGTTAGGCCTTTTATGAAACTAATTACTATATACTAAATAATAATTGAAGCCAAAATCTATAGACACAGAGTCTAAATATAAATGTATTTATAAAGGTTAGGCTTAGGTTTCAGGTTAGGGTTAGGTTTAGAGTTAGGTTTTGACCTATGGTTAGGGCTAGGACTAAGGATAGGGCAAGGTTTTGGACGAAGCTTTGGGTTATGTTTAGGATTATGGTAAGGGATAGGGTTAGAACTAGTGATAGGTCTAGTATGAGAGTTAGAGTTAATCTTAGGGCTAGGATTAGGGTTAGGGTTATAGTTATGGATAGGGCTAAATTAAGGCTATTGTTAGTGTTAGGTTTAGGCCTTGGGCTAGGGTTAGAGTTAGGATTATGTTTAGGGTAAGGTATTGGGTTATAGCTAGGTTGAGGGCTAGGGTAAGGGTTAGGTTTAGGGTTATGATTAAAGCTAGGTTTAGGGCTAGGATGAGGGCTAATGTTGTGCTAGGGTTAGGGCTAGTATTAGGGCTAGGGCTAATGTCATGTCTAGGGTTACAGTAAGGGATAGATTTAGTGTTAGGTTTATGGCTTGGTCTAGTGTAGGGGTTAGGTTTATAATAAGGGTCAGTTTTAGAGCTAGGGTTATTATTAGGGTCAGGATGAAGGTGAGGGTTTGGGTTAGGTTATGGTTTAGGTTTAGGGCTTGAATTATCATTAGGGTTTCTGGTTAAAGTAATGAAAGTGTTAGGTTTAGGGTTTAGGTGTTGTTTAGTGTAATGGATAGGGCTAGGGTTAGGCCTAGGGTTAGCATAATGGGTTATCATTAGTGTAATGGATAGGGATAGACCTAAGATTAGGGGTAGGGTTATGTATAGGATTAGGTCTTTTGTTTGGGTTAGGGTTAGGGTTTAGGTGTGGTTTAGTGTAATGGATAGGTTTAGGGATAGGCCTAGGATTAGCATAATGGGTTATCATTAGGGTAATGGATAGGGTTAGACCTAAGATTAGGGGTAGGGTTATGTATAGAATTAGAGCCTTTTTTTGGGTTAGGGTTAGATTTACATTTAGGGTTAAAGCTAGGTTTAGAGGCTGGGGATGTGGTTAAAGAAGTAGTGTGCTCGCCTGGCATGCGCAGGCCACTGGATTCAATCTTCAGCACCACATACCAATAAAATAAAGATGTTGTGTCCACCGAAAACTAAAAAATAAATATTAAAAATCTAGGTTTAGTACTCGTATTAAGGCTAGGTTTTGGGTTAGGTAAAAGCTAGGGTTAAGGCTATGGCTATTGTACAAAGTAGCGTTATGATTAGAGCTAGTGGTGGGGTCAGGGTTAGGGCTATGTCTAGAGTTAGGGTTAAATTTACGGTTATGATGATGTTTAGAGTTAGGTTTAATGTTAGGATCAGAATCAGGGTCCTAATTAGTTTTCAGGTTAGGGTTAGGACTAGAATTAGAAATAGGATTAGGGGTTAAGTTTTGGTTTAGGTAAAGTGTTAGGGTTAGGATTACAATTTGGTTTTGTTTTAGGGCTAGGGGTAGAGTTAGGGCTAGTTTTAGGATTAATGTTAGGATTAGGGCTAGTGTTAGTGTGAGGTTCAGGCTTAGGTTTAGGGTTAGATTTAGAGTTAGGTTTAGATCTAGGCTTTGACCTAGGGCTAAGGATAGGGCTAGAATTAGGGCTAAGTTTAGGGCTAAAATTAGGGTGATGGTAAGGGATAGGATTAGAAATAGGTATAAGGCTAGGGCGAGAGTTTGAGATAGTCTTAGGGTTAGGGTTAGGGTTGAGTTATTGATAGGGCTAAATTAGGGCTGGGATTAGGACTAGGGTTTGTGTTAGTATTAGGCCTAGGTTTAGGGCTAGGTTTAGTGTTAGGGTTAGGGTTAGTGTTAGGTTTAGGTTAAGGGATAGGATTATAGCTACTTTTAGGATTAGAGTGAGGATTAGAATTAGGGTTATGGTTAGGGTTGAGGTTTATCATTAAGGCAAGGTTTATGGCTAGGATGTGTTATAAGGTTTGTGTTAGGATTAGGACTAGAATTAGAACTAGGGCTAATGTCAGGTCTAGGGTTACAGTTAGGGAGAGTTTTAGGGTTAGGTTTATAGCTATGTCTATTGTAAGGGTCAGGTTTCTTGTTAAGGTCAGTTTTAGATCTATGGGTATTATTGGGGTCAGAGTCAGGGTTAGGGTTTTTATCAGATTAAGGTTTAGGTTTAAGGCTCGAGTTATCATTACAGTTAGGGATAGGTTAATGATAGTTTTAGGTTTAGAGTTCAGGTTCGGTGTATGGTAATGGATAGGGTTAGGGTTAGGGATAGGATTACGGTTCGGCCTAGGGTTAGCAGAAGCATTAGGGTTATCATTAGGGTAATTGATAAGGTTAGAGCTAGTGATAGGAATAGTGTTATGTTAAGGGTTAGGTCTAGGGTTAGGCTTAGGTTTAGGTTTAGGGCAAAGGTTAGGGTTATGGTTAGCTTTAGGGTTAAATCTAGGGTAGGGCTTGGGTTAGAGTTAGGTTTTGCAATAGGTTAGGGCTATGGCAAATGTAAGAACTTTGTTATGATTAGGGCTAGTTTTAAGGTTAATGTTAGAGCTAAGTATAGTTTTAGGGTTAGGTTTAGGGTTAGGGTTATGTTTAGAGCTAGGGTTAGTGTTAGTGTCAGTTTAGTGTTCAGTTTAGGGTTATGGTTAATCGGAAAGCCAGAATTAGGACGAGATTTAAGTCTAGGTGAAGGGTTAGGGTTTGGCTTTAGCCTAAGGGTTACTATTAGGGCTAGGGCTAGATTTTTCTTTAGGTCTAGGGCTAGAGTTATGGATAGATTAGGATTAGGCTTAAATCTAGGGCTAGTGTTAGGGTTAGGTTTAGGTATAAGGTTACCAGTAGGGCTAAAGTTAGATTTTGGTTCAGGGTTAGGTTCAGTTTTAGACCTATGATTAGTGTTAGGGTCAGAATAAGGCTCATGGTTAGGGTTAGGGTTTGGGTTATGGTTAGAGCAAGAATGAGGAAGAGGGTTAGGACTACTAATAAATTTAGGGTTTTGGTTAGCTTAAGGATTAGGATTAGGATTAGCATTAGGTTTAGGTTTTGGCATAGCGTAAGGGATAGAATTATAGCTAGGGTTAGGGCTAGGGTTAGGGTTAAAGCTAGGTTTGGGGCTCATATTAGGGCTAGTTTTTGTGTTAGGGTTATTGCTAGGGTTAGAGAAATGGCTAATGTAAGAACTAAGGTTTAAGGGTTAGTTTTAGGGTTATGGTTAGGGGTTAAAACTCTAGTGTTAGGATTAGGTTTAAGGTTAGGGTGAAATTTAGAGCTAGTGTTAGTGTTAGGTTAATAATAGTCAGGGTCAGTTTTAGTTTTAGGGTTAGGGTTAGGACTCGAATTAAGGCTAGAGTTACTATCAGCATTCAGTTTAAGGTCAGGGTGGTGTTTAGAGCTAGGGTGAGTGTGAGGATATGAGTCAGAGTTAGGGTTAGTATTAGGTTAAGATTAGACTTGAATTAGGGCTAGGGTTAGGTATAGGTATAGTGTTAAGGTTTGGTTTAAGTTAAGGTTTAGGGTTAGGGCTATTGTTAGGTTTTGTTTTACTGCAAGGGTTAGGGTTAGAGCTAGTTTTATGATTAGTTTTAGGGCTAGGGCTAGTGTTAATGTTAGGCTTAGGCTTAGGGTTAGTGTTAGATCTAGAGTTAGGACTAGGAATAATGATTAGGCAATTATTATGGCTATGTTTAGGGCTATGTTTAGGATTACGGTAATGGATAGGGTTAGAAGTAGGGATAAGGCTGGTGTGAGAGTTAGAGTTATTCTTAGGGCTAGGGTTAGGGTTAGGGTTAGGAATAGGGTTAAATTATGTCTAGGATTAGGGCTAGGGTTAGTTTTCACCTTAGGCCTAGAGTTAGGGTTAGGGTTAGGATTAAGTTTAGGGTAAGGAATGGCATTATAGCTAGGTTTAGCACTAAGGTGAAGGTTAGAATTAGGGTTAGGGCTATGGTTAGTGTTAGGGTAATGATTAAGGCTAGGTTTGGGGCTAGGAAATGGGCTATGGTTTATTTTAGTGTTAAGGATAGGATTAGGTCTAGGGCTAATATCAGATCTAGGGTTATTGTTAAATATATTTTTAAGGCTAGGTTCATGGCTACATGTTATGTAAGGGTTAGGGTTAGGGTTAGGGTCAGGTTTAGAGCTAGGGGTATCATTAGGGTCAAGGTCTGGGTTAGAAATTTGGGATAGGTTAAGGTTTAAAGTTAGGGATCCAATTAGCATTATGATTAGTGTAATGATAGGGTGAGGTTTAGGGTTTAGGTTTGGTTTAGAATAATGCATAGGTTTAGGATTAGGGATAGGGTTAGGTTTAGGCCTAGGTTTATGATTATGGCAATAGATAGGCTTAGAGCTAGGGTGAGAGCTAGGGTTATTGATTTGATTAGGGCTAGGGTTAGGATTAGGGTTACGGTGAAAACTCCAGTTAGGGCTTGGATTAGGGCTAGGTTTTGGGTTAAGTTAGTGCTAGTGTTAGGGGTAAGGCTAATGTAAGTACCAGGGTTACAATTAGGGTTAAATTTAGGGTTAGGTTTAGTGGTAGCTCTAGTGTTAGGTTTAGGGCTCGGGTTAGTGTAATGTTTAGACTAGGGTTAGTATTATGGTCAGAGTCAGGGTCAGTGTTAGTTCTAGTTTTCAGCTTAAAACTAGAATTAGAGCTGAGTTTAGCTTTAGGGTTAGGGTTTGGTTTGGGTTAAGGGTTAGGGTTAGGGTTATGGCTCAGTTTTGTTTTAGGGCTAAGGTTAATGTTAGATTTAGAGTTAGGGTTAGGGTTAGAATTAGGCTTAGGCTTAGGGTTTGATTTAGAGTTAAAATTAGTTCTAAGTTAGGGCTAGAACTAATGATAGGGCTAGGGTTAGGGCTAGGGTTATGGCTAGGATTAGTTCTGGTAAGGAATAGGATTAGAACTAGGGATCGGGATAGGGTGAGAGTTAGATTTAGTCTTAGGGCTAGGGTTAGGGCTAGAGTTAGGAATAGGACTACATCAGGGCTAAGGTTAGGGCTAGGCTTAGTATTTTGTTTAGGCCTAAAGTTAGGTGTAGGGTTAGAATTAAGGTTAGGTTTAGGGCTAGGATAACGCTGGTGTTTGTGTTAGGTTTAGTGCAAGGATTAGGGCTATGGCTAATGCCAGGTCTAAGTTTACAGTTGGGGATAGTTTTAGGATTAGGGTTATGGCTAGGTCTAGTGTAAGGGTTAGTTTAGTGTTAAAATCAGCTTTAGAGCTAGGAGATTTATTAGGGTCAGGGTCAGTGTTAGAGTTGTTTGAGGTTAGGTTTTATGGTTAGGGCTTGAATTAGCACTAGGGTGTGGGTTAGGGTGATGATAGGGTTTTGTTTAGAGTTCACATTAGGTTTAGGGTAATTGATAGGGTTAGGGTTAGTGATCCGGTTAAGGTTAGGCCTAGCGTTCACATTAGGGTAAGGGTTATGGTTAGTATAATGGATAGGATTAGAGCTAAATTTAGGGCTAGGTTTATGGTTAGGAATAGGTCTTGAATTAGGGTTAGGATTAGGATTAAAACTAGGGTTAGATTTAGGTTTATGTTTAGCATAAGGGTTAGGTTTTGAGCTAGGGTTAGGGCTAGGGTGTGTGTTAGATTTAGGGTTACTTCTAGGGATAAGATTATAGTACTCATATGGTTAGGGTTAAATTTAGGACTAGTCACATCATTAGGGATAGGGTTAGGGTTAGGGTAATGTATATAATTGGATGTAGATTTAGAGCTATGTTTAAAGTTAGATTGAGATTTAGGCTTAGAGTTAGGGCTATGCTTATGTTTAGTTTTATAGTAAGGGTTAGGGTTTGAGCTAGGATTAGGTATATGGCAAGTATGAATTTTAAGATTAGGTCTAGTGTTTGTTTTCCAGTTAGGATTAGGTTTAGCATTAAGCCCAGGATTATCAAAAAGGTTAGGTTTAGATTTAGAGTAATGGGCAAGTTTAGAGCTAGGTTTAGGGCTAGGGTTAAGGTTAACATTAGGGATAGGGTTAGGGTTAGATTGAGGGACAGGTGTAGGTTTATCTTTAGAGTAATGTTTAGGCTTTGAGCTTGGATTAGGACTAAGGCAAAGGTTAGGTTAGGGTTATGGTTAGGGTTATGCTTAAGGCTTTTTTTAGGCCTAGGATTAGCTCTTGGTTTTGTGTTAGGTTTAGGCCTAGGGTTAGGGCTATGGGTAATGTAAGAGCTAGGGTTATGTTGAGGGCTAGTTGTAGGGTTAGGGTTATGGCTACGTCTAGTGTTAGGATTAGATTTTCTGGTAGGGTCAGATTTAGAGATAGGTTTACTTAAAAGGCAGGGTCAGTGTTTGTGTTAGAGTGAGTGTTAGAGTTACAGCCAGAATTAGGACTATGTTTAGGTCTAGTGTTAGGGTTAGTGTTTGAGATAGGTTAAGGATTATTGTTAGGGCTAGAGCTAGGTTTATGCTTAGGTCTATGGTTAGAGTTAAGGCTAGATTGAAGATTTGGTTTAGGTCTAGGGCTAGTGTTTAGGGTTTGGTCTAGGGTTAGGGTCAGTTTTAGACCTAGGGTTAGTGTTAGGGTCAGAATAAGAGTCAGGGTTAGCATTAGGGTTTGGGATAGGGTTAGAGCTAGAATGAGGGCTAGGGTTAGGAATATTATTAGGGTTTGGGTTTTAGTTAGCCTAAGGATTAGAGATAGGTCTAGGGTCACCATTTGGGTTAGGGTTTTTCTTAGGTTAAGGGATAGCCTTAGAGCTAGGGTTAATGCTATAGTTAGAGTTAGGGTTAGGGTTAAATATAGGTTTAGAGCTCGGATTAGGGCTAGTTTATTTGTTAGGGTCAGGGCTAGATTTGGGCATTGGCTAATGTAAGAGCCAGGGTTACAATAAGTGTTAGTTTTAGGGTTCGGGTTAGGGGTGGGTCTAGTGATAGGTTTAGGTTTAAGGTTAGGGTAATATTTAGAGCTGGGGTTATTAGGATATGAGTCAGCATCAGTGTTAGTTTTAGATTTAGGGTTAGGAATCAAATAAGGGCTAGGGTTACTGTTACTGTTCGTTTTAAGGTGAGGGCTGTGTTTAGAGCTACGGTGACTGTTAGGATATCACTCAAGGTCAGGGTTAGCTTTAAGATTAGGGTTATGACTTGAATTAGGGCTAGGGTTACTGTTAGGTTTTGGTTTAAATTTAGGGTGGTCTTTAGAGCTAGGGTCAGTGTTAGGATATGAGTCAGGGAACGGGTAAGTTTTAAGGTTGGGGTTAGCACTCAAATTAGGGCTAGTGTTACGTCTTGGTGTAGTGTTTGGGTTTTGTTTATGTTAAGGTTTAGGGTTAGGACTGTTACTGAGTTTTGTTTTAGTTCTAGGTTTAGGGTTTGGGCTAGTTATAAGATTAGCATTGGGTTAGGGCTACTGTTAGTGTTAGGCTTAGGCTTTGGGTTAGGGTTAGATTTGGATTTAGCATTAGATCAAGGATTAGGGCTAGGTCTCACTATAGGACAAGGGTTAGGGCTAGGGTTATGGTTATGGGAACAGATAGGGTTAGAACTAGTGCTAGGGCTTGGGTGAGAGTTAGAGTTAGTCTTAGGTCTAGGGTTTTGGTTAGTTTTATGGATAGGGTTAATGTAGGCTGGGATTAGGGCTAGGGTTAGTGTCCAGTTTAGGCCTAGTGTTAGGCCTAGGTTTATAGTTAATTTTAGGGTAATATATGGTGGTATAGCTAGGTTTAGAGGTAGGGTGAGCATTAGAATTAGGGTTAGGGCAAGGATTAGTGTTAGGGTTATGATTAAGGCTAGGTTTGGGGCTAGGATGAAGGCTAGGGTTTGTTGTAGGGTTAGGTTAGAATTAGGGCTAGGGCCTATGTAAGGTCTAATGTTACATTTTGGGGTACATTTAGGGTTAGGTTTGTGTCTATGCCTAGTGTAAGTGTTAGGCTTCGGGTTAAGGTCAGATTTAGAACTAGGTGTATTTTTAGGGTCAGGATCAGGGTTAGGGTTTGTTTTAGGTTAAGGTTTAAGGATAGAGCTCAAATGAGCATTAAGTTTAGAGTTAGGGTTAGGGTAATTGACTGGGTTAGGTTTAGGTTTCAGGGTAGGTTTAGGGCAATGGAGAGCTTTAGGGTTAGCAAAAGGGTTAGGGTTATGCCTAAGGTTAGAATTTGAATTAGGTTATCATAAGGAAAATATGTAGGTTTAGATCTATGATTAGGTCTAGGGTTTGGTTAGGATTAGGGCTAGAGTTAGGTTAGGTTTTGGGTTAGGGCTAGTAATGCTAGCTTAGGGTTAGGGTTCCGGTTATATTTAGGGTAAAGGTTAGGTTTTGAGCTAGGGTTAGGTCTAGGATGAGGGTTAGGTTTAGTGTTATGGTCAGGGTTAACTTTAGGGTTAGGGCTAGGTTTTTCATTAGGGTTAGGATTAGGTTTAGTATAATAGATTGGGTTATGTAAGTTTAGCTTTATGGTTAAGATTAGGTTTAGGTTTAAGTTTAGTTTTAGTGCTAGCTTTATTGTTGGTTTTAGGGTAAGAGTTAGGGTTTGAGTTAGGGTTAAGGCTATGACAAGGTTTAGGATTAGGGTTGGGTCTAGGGTTAGGTTTATGGTTTGGGTTAGGGTTTTGGTTAGGGTTAGGGATAGGGTTATCATTAGTATAAGGGTTAGAGTTAGGGTAATGGCTTGGGTTAGAGCTAGTGTTAGTTCTAGGGTTAAGGTTAAAATTATGGCTACAGTTAGGGTTATGATTAGGGATAGTGCTAGGGTTACTAGGGTAGCATTAGGGTGAGGGTTTGGCTAAGAGTTATTAGGCTTTGAGCTAGGGTTAAGACGAAGGTGAGGGTTAGGGTTAGGGTTAGGACTAGGGTTAGGTTTAGGGTGAGGGTTATTCTTAGGGTAGGTTTAGGCCTCGATTAGGTTTAGGGTTATTTAAGTTTTGTGTTAGCTTTAGGCCTAGGTTTAGTGCTATGTGTAATGTAAGATCTAGGGTTCTGATTAGAGCTAGTTTTAGGGTTATGGCTAGGTCTAGTGTTGTGTTTAGTTTTTGGGTTAGCGTCAGGTTTAGAGCTAGGTTTAATGTTAGTGTCAGGGCCAGTGTTCAGGTTAAGTTTAGGGTTAGGGTGAAACCAAAATAGGACTAGGCTTAGGTCTAGTGTTAGGGTTAGTGTTTGTTTAGTTTAAGGGTTATTGTGAGTTCTAGCACTAAGTTTTTGTTTAGGTAAATGGCTAGAGTAATAGCTAGATTTAGGATTAGTTTTAGGTCTAGGGCTAGTGTTAGGGTTATGTTTATGTATAAGTTTACTGGTAGGGCTAGTTTCAGGTTTAGGTTTTGGTTTAGGTTCAGGTTTAGACCTATAATTAGTGTTAGGGTCAGGATAAGGGTGAAGGTTAGGGTGAGGTTTTGGGTTAGGGTTAGATCTAGAATTAGGTCTAGTGTTAGGACTAGTAATAGGGTTAATTTTGGGTTTGGCTAAGGATTAGGATTAGGACTAGAACTAGCACTATGAATAGGTTTTGTCTTAGAGTAATAGATAGGATTAGAGCTCATGTTACGTGTAAGATTTCGGTTAGCATTAGGGCTAGTTTTAGGGTTAGGGTTAGGGTTAAATCTAGTGTTACTGCTCTGATTAGGGCTATTTTTGTGTTAGAGTTAGGGCAAGGGTTTGGCTAAGGCCAAACCCTAGGATTACGATTAGGGTTAGCTTTAGGGTTAGGGTTTCGGCTAGGTCTTTTGTTAGCATTAGTTTTAGGGTTAGGTTGATATTTAAAGCTAAGGTTTGTGTTTGGATATGAGTCAGGCTGAGGGTTAGTTTTAGGCCTAGGGCTCGAATTAGAGCTCGGGTTATGGCTTGTTATGGGTTAGGGTTTGGTTTAGGTTAAGGTTTAAGGTTAGAGCAATGGCTCGGTTTTGTTTTAGGGCTAGGGCTTGGATTAGGGCTAGATTTAGGACTGGCAATAGTGTTAGAGCTAGTTGTATAATGAGGTTTAGGCTTAAGATTAGGGTCAGGTTTAGACTTATGAGTAGATCTAGGGTTAGGGCTATGGCTAGGGTTAGGGCTCAGGTTAGGTCTATTGTGAGGGTTATGGTAATGAATAGGGTTACAAATAGAAATAGGGCTAGGGTATGAGTTAGAGTTAGTCTTAGGGTTAGGATTATGGGTAGGTTAAGTTTAGGCTTCAAATAGGGCTAGGATTAGCACTATGATTAGAGTTAGATTTAGGCTTATGATTAGGGCTAGGGTTAGGGTTAGTTTTAGGGTTGGAAGGGATGGGGTTATATAGCTAGGTTCAGTGCTAGGGTGAGGGATATATTTAGGGATAGGGATAGGGTGAGGTTGAGGGTGAGGGTTAGGATTAAGTCTAGGTTTAGGGCTAAGATGAGGGCTAGGGTTTGTGTTAGGGTTAGGGCTAGGGATAATGTCAGGTCTAGGGTTATGGTTAAGGATAGTATTAGGGATAGGTTTATGTATAGGTCTAGTGTAAGGGTTAGGTTTAGTGTAGGGGTCAGGTATAGAGCTAAGTTATTATTAGGGTCAGAGTATGGGTTAGGGTTTGGTTTGGGTTAAGGTTTAAGGTTAAGGCTCAAATTAGCATTAGCATTAAGGTTAGGGTTAGAGTAATCGATAAAGTTAGGTTTGCAGTTCAGGTTAGGTTTAGAGTAATGTATAGGGTTAGTGTTAGGGATAGGGTTATTAGAGCTAGGCCTAGGGTTAGCATTTGGTTTAGGCTTATGTTTAGTGTAATGAATAGGTTTAGTGCTAGTGTTAGGGCTTAGGTTAAGGTTAGGATTAGGCTAGGTTTTGGGTTACTCCTAGGGTTAGTGTTAGGGTTCGGTTTAAGGTAAGTGTTAGGTTTTGAGCTAGGGTTAGTGCTAGGTTGAGTGTTAGGTTTAGAATCAGGGCTACGGTTAGGGTTAGGATTAGGGTTAGGGTTAGGTTTAGGGCTAGGGTTAGAATTAGGGTAAGGGATATGTTTAAAGTAATGGATAAAATTAGAGCTAGAATTTGGGCTATGGTTACACTTAGGATTAGTGATAGGGTTAGGGTTAAGTTTAGAGCTATGGTTATGTTTAGATTAAGGGTTAGAGTTTGAGCTAGGTTTAGGGCTAGGACAAGTATTAGGTTTAGGGTTTGTGATAGGGTTAGGGTTAAGGTTATGTTTAAGTCTAGGTTTAGGGCTTGTATAAGGGCTAGGTTTTGTTTGAGGTTTATGGCTAGTGGTAGGACTATGGGTAATGTAAGATCTAGGGTTATGTTTATGGCTAGTTTTTTTGGTTAGGGTTATACATGTGTCTATTGTTAGGTTTAAGTTTTGGGTTAAGATAAAGTTTATAGCTAGTGTTGTGTTAGGGTAACTGTCAGTATTCGGGTTAACATTGGGTTTATGGTTAGGGCCAGAATTAGAACTAGGTTTAGGTCTAGGGCTAGGGTTAGCCTTTGCGTTAGGTTAATGGTTATTTTAGGGCTAGGGCTAGGTTTTTGTTTAGGACTAGGGCTAGAGTTATGGCTATATTTCGTATTAAGTTTAGGTCTAGTGCTAGTGTTATGGTTAGTTTTAGGTATAGGTTTACTGGTAGGGCTAGTGTTAGGGTTTGGTTTAGTGTTAAGGTCAGGCTTTTACCTAGGGTTAGTGTTAGGGTCAGAATAAGGGTAAGGTTTAGGCTTAGGTTTCGGGTTAGGGTTAGAGATAGAATGAGGTCTAGGGTTAGGACTAGTAATAGAGTTAGTGTTTGGGGAAAGCTAAGGATTAGTGTTAGAACTAGGGTAGCATTAGGGTGAGAGTTTCACTTAGGGTAAGGAATAGGTTTACAGCTAGGGTTTGGGTTAGTGTTAGTGTTAGGGTTAGGGTTAAGATTAGGGTTAAAGCTAGGGTTGAGGCTCAGATTAGTGCTAGGTTTTGTGTTAGAGTTAGGGCTGTGTCTAATGTAAGAACTAGCTTTACAATTAGGGATATTTTAGTGTTAGGATTAGGGCTAGGTCTAGTGTTTGGGTTAGGTTTAGGGTTAGGGTGATGTTTATAGGTAGGGTTAGTTTTAGGGTAAAAGTCAGGGTCAGTATTAGTTGTAGGGATAGGGTTAGTACTAGGTTTAGCATTAGAATTTGTTTTTGGTTAAGGGGTAGGATTAGGGCTATAGCTCAGTTTTGTTTGTGGGCTATGGCTAGGGTTCGGGCTAGTTTTCAAATAAGAATTATGGTTAGGGCTAATGTTAGGGTGAGGTTTAGGTTTAGAATTAGGAATAGATTTAGAGTTAGGTTAGTTCTAGGTTTAGGACTATGGCTAGGGTTAGGACTAAGGTTAGGGCTATTCTTAGGGTTAGGCAATAGATAAGGTTGGTACTAGATATATGTCTAGGGCTAGGGTCTTAGGGCTAGGAATAGAGTTAGGGTTACAGTTAGCAATACATTAGGGCTAGGATTAGAGCTATGTTTAGTGTTACAATTAGGCCTAGGTTTAGGGCTATGGTTAGTGTTATTGATAGTGTTAGGGTTAGGGTTAGGGAAAGATGTGATTATACCTAGGTTCAGAACTAGGGTGAGTTTTGAAATTAGTGTTTGGGCTAGGGTTAGGGTTTGAGTTAGGATTAAGGCTAGTTTTAGGGCTAGAATGAGGGCTCAGTTTTGTGTTTGGTTTAAGGCAAGAATTAAGTAGAGTGCTAATATCAGGTCTGGGTTATGGTTAGGGATACATTTAAGGTTAGTTTTATGACTACATCTAGTTTACAGGTTATGTTTAGGGTAAGGGTCAGGTTTAGAGCTAGGTGTGTTATTAGAGTCAGTGTCTTCCTCAGAGATTGGGTTAGGTTTTGGTTTAGTTTTAGGGTTCAAATTAGCATTAGGATTAGGGTTAGAGTAATTGATAGGGTTAGGTTTAGTGTTCAGTTTAGGTTTAGGTAAGGATGAGGTTAGTGTTAGCGATAGGTTTAGGGTTAGGCCTAAATGGATATGGTTAGATTTAGGTATAGGACTAGGGTTAGTGTTAGGTTTAGTGTAACTGTTAGAGTTTGAGCTAGGATTAGGACTATGTCAAGGGTTACATTTACGATTAGGTCTAGGGTTAGGTTTACAGTTAGGGTTAGTGTGGGTTTAGGGTTAGGACTAGGGTTAAGTTTACAGTTAGGGTTAGAGTAGATTTACGGTTGGGGCTAGTGTTATCATGATGTTTATAGTTAGGGTTAGGGTAAAAATGAGTGGGGTTAGAGCTATGTTTAGAGCTATGTTTGGGTTAGGATTATGTTTAGGGTAATGGATAGGTTTAGGGCTAGTGTTATGGTTAGGATTAGGGCTAGATTAAGGGTTATGCCTAGCATTAGTGTTAGGGTTAGGTTTAGGGTAAGTGTTAGGGTTTCAGCTCTGGTTAGGTCTAGGGTGACGGTTAGGTTTAGTGTCAGGTCTAGGTTTGGGATTAGGGTTAAGTTTAGGGCTAGGGTTATCATTAGGGTTAGGGTTATGTTTAGGGTAATGGATAGGGTTAGAACTAGAGTTAGGCTAGGATTATGGTTAGGATTAACTCTAGGATTAGGTTTAGGATTAGGGCAAGTATTAGTGCTATGATTAGGTTTAGGGTAATGGTTAGTGCTAGGGTTATGGTTATGGTTATAACGAGGTGTAGGACTCAGCTTAGGGATAGGTTTTGGCTTTGGTTAGGGCTAGGATTAAGGCTATGACTAATGTAATAACAAGAGTTATGAGTAAGGCTACTTTTAGGGTTACGGTTAGGGCTAGTTCTAGTTTTAGGGACAGGTATACTATTAGGGTGATCTTAGCACTAGGGTTAGTGTAAGGTCAGAGTCACGCTCAAGGTTAGTTTTAGGGTTAGGTTAGGAATGAAATTAGGGCTAAGGTTAGGGCTAGGTGTAGGATTAGGTTTTGGTTTAGGTAAAGGGTTAGGGTTAGGGCTATGGCTCAGTTTTGTTTTAGGGGTTGAACTAGTTTAGGGCTAGTTTTAGGATTAGTGTTATTGTTAGGGCTAGTGTTAGTGTGAGGTTTAGGATAGGGTTAGGGCTAGGGCTAGTGTTAGGGCTAAGGTTAGTGCAAGTGTTAGGGTTATGGTAAGGCATAGGGTTAGATCTAGGAATATGGCTAGGGCAAGAGTTAGAGTTAGTCTTATTGCTAGTGGTAGGTTTAGGGCTAAATTAGGGATAGAATAAAGTCTAGGATTAGTATAAGGGTTAAGACTATAGTTAGAGTGAGGTTTAGCTTTGGGGGAAGGGATGGGGATATAGCAAGATTCAGAACTAGGGCAAGGGATAAAATTAGGGATAGGGCTAGAATTAGGGTTCGGGTTATGATCAATGCTAGGTAAAGGGCTAGGATGAGGGGTAGCATTTGTGTTAGGGTTATGACAAGAATTAAGGCTAGGGCTAATATAAGGTCTAGGGTTGCCCCATGCTAAAACTAAATATTCAAGGACATGAATTTAATGGGCTACTGGATACAGGTGCAGACTTTAGCATCATCTCTCGTCAAGAATGGCCAAAACATTGGCCATTACAACAAGCCACTCAAATGTTTCGAGGCCTAGGAGTGACGACTAATCCCCATAGAAGTGCAATGGTATTAGATTGGAAGGATCCTGAAGGATGTGAAGGAACTATACAGCCATATGTATTGAATCATCTTCCCGTAAATTTATGGGGACGAGATGTCCTAGATCAATTAGGTTTGACATTAACAAATAACATCAACGAAAATGCACCCACTATTATGGCTAGACAAAGTTTTAGAAAAGGAAAAAGATTAGAAAAACAAGAACAAGGTATAGCAGCACCAATACAAATAGATCAAGGAACAGACAGACATGGGTTGGATTTTCAGAAAGGACCACTGAGAGATTAAAAATTTACTTGGAAATCAAAAGACCAGTATGGGTTCCTCAGTGGTCCCTGACTAAAGAAAAGATACAAGCAGCCCACTATTCTTACTGGGTATCCTGAGGCTGTAGGACAATTAATATTCAAAGGAATAAAAGCAGCAAACGGAGTGTTTGGAATTTCTCCCAATAAAATTATTACTCCATATACTATGGGTCAAATTCATTAGTTAGCTAATGAGTTAAATACTTGGGCAATAATCATGTGCAAATCTAATGTTTCATTTGATAACCACTTACCATCTAATCCTTTATTGTCTTTTGGGTCATCGCATCCTGTAATTTTTCCAAAAATGACAAGAAAAACACCTATTATGAATGCCCCAAATATATTCACTGATGGGACAAATAATGGTACAGCAGTAATAGTTACACCTGATCAAACTTTTACATTTTTAGTACCCAAACAATCAGCTCAAAAGGTAGAGCTTAATGCAGTATTACAAGCTTTTGTGATGTTTAAAGTTTCTGTATTTAATTTATTTTCCGATAGTCAGTATATAGTTAATGCTATAGTATCCCTCGAAGATGCTGGTAGGATTTCCCCTTCCTCTACAGTTTTCTCTTTGCTTTCCACTATACAAAGTCTAATCTGGGACAGAAAAGATCCATTCTTTATAGGACATATCAGGGCACATACAGGATTGCCTGGAGCCCTTAGTTTGGGCAATGATTTAGCAGATAAAACTACACATGACATACATATTTTCTCTACACTAGAAGAAGCTACAAATTTTCATAAAAAGTTCCATGTCAATGCTAATACTTTACAAAAGCATTTTAAAATAACTAAGGAACAAGGTAGACAAATAATAAAACAATGTCAAAATTGTGTGACCTTTTTACCACAAGTTAATCTTGGAGTCAATCCTAGAGGATTGATACCTAACCATATTTGGCAGATGGATGTCACACACGTGCCAAATTTTGGAAAATTAAAATATTTGCATGTTACTGTTGATACTTCTTCTGGATTTTTGATGGGCTCCCTTTATGCTGGAGAAAAAACAAAGATGTTATAGCTCATTGCTTACAAAATTTTGCCACTGTGGGCGTTCCAAAACAGTTAAAAACAGATAATTCCCCTGGTTATATTTCTACCTCTTTTAAACAATTTTGCTCAACATTTGGCATTACTCATATAAAAGGAATCCCATACAATCCACAGGGACAAGGCATAGTTGAAAGAGCTCATCAAACTATTAAAATGTACTTATTAAAGCAAAAGGAAGGAATTGGGAAGGGATATATATTCCCCAAAGATAAACTTAAAATAACCCTTTTTACTCTAAACTTTTAAAATTTGGATTCATCAGGGCTTAGTGCTTCAGAAAGGCATATGTATCCAAAAACTGTACATAAGCCCAAGGTACTTTGGAATGATATTCTAACAGGATAATGGAAAGGTCCTGACCCAGTAATTATCTGGAGTCGGTGGTCTGTTTATGTGTTTCCACAGGGAGAACAGCAGCCTATTTGTATTCCAGAAAGATTAACTAAAGCGATTTCTACAGACCAAAAAGAAGATGATTTGGCTCAAATCCATAACAGTTGATATCCAGAACTCCAGTTTTGCTACCCTTACATCTGAGACAGAACCAGGATGCTTTTTTCAATATCTATTTTATTATTGCCATTTCCCATATCATGAAGTACTATTTTGTTTTTTGAGCTCATACAGACCTAGGTTAATGTTTTGCTGATCAGTCCTATTTTTTTGACTATAGAGTTTTTAAACATTGCAATGGAGATTTCACCTGTAAAAAGTTTTAAGGCCTTTACTGTTATGTTATATGTTGTGTGCACACTTGTGTTTTATGTTGTATGTCTGTATGTACGTATGTCCATATATCATATATGATGAGCACTTATGAAATAATGGATCCAAATATATTTTTTTTTATTCATGTGATTTAAATGGTTTAATTTAAATTGGGTAAACAACTGTTGAGGATTGTTTTAATATGTTAACAAAAAGGAGGTTAACAGATCTGTTTGTTTACTTTCACCTTTCCTTTTCATTATATTTAATAATTCTCTTCAAGATAATGTAAATTGTTAAGAAAATTGTTTTCTTTTAGTTCCTTCTGGAATGTTACATATTTTTTCTTTAGTCATTATTGCCAGAATTCCTATCTTCATCCCAGTTCCGGTGAAGACAAAGATAAAACCAGTCTACAACTTCTGCAATAGCCATCACTGAACTGCTTGCAGAACTTGCCTGGACTATGTATCACTTGTATGCATTGTGAACTCACCTGTATGCATTGTGAACTATCTGTTGGTGCAGCGACTTGTGGTAGTGTTGGGGTATTTTTGCTGATGATGTCATCGGTGGTACAATTTTTTTCCAAAAGGAGCCATCAATTGGCTTGGTGTATCTTCCTCCCTTCTGCTTGTCATGATCGTTCAGCTAAAATTTGGGGGCCAATAGAGGTGAGGCAAGGAACCTCAACCCCGCTGGTACAAAGACCTATCCACAGGTGTGGCTGTATACTGGACCAGTAGTCAGTGATGGGTAAGATCCAATTGCAATTGTACCAACCTAAGACAGGAGGCTGATGCCTTGAGGTCAGCTCATCCCATAACGGGTAAGGACAATATGTATTATTGGACAACCTAAGGCAGGCATGGTCCCTAAGCCACATGCTTGTTGTTTAAACAGAGAGGGGAGATGTTGAGAGCCACAGCCGAAGGGGACCCAACAAACTTTCAGACTGCCAGCTGATGAATGGCTCACAGCGGCCCCAGCAACTTCTAGCTGATTGGCTCCTCTGTGGTGATGCTCATTGAGCTGTTACCCCGCCCTTTCAGACTGCCAGCTGATGATTGGCTCACAGTGGCCCCAGCAAATTCTAGCTGATTGGCTCCTCTGAGGTGATGCTCAATGGGCTGTTTCCCCTCCCTTTCAGACTATGGAGCTGCTCATTGGGGAACTTCTTTTGGCTCCGCCCTCACTACCCAGCCAATCAGCCTCAAGAGCAGGAGGATTGGGGGAGGTTGAGAGGCTTGTGGGAAGCTGGTGGTGGCAGTTGGGCTCTGAAGTGTTTTCCTGAGGAGCTGTTTTGTTTGGCTTGTGTGGTTCTAAAAATAAAGTTTGTTTCTTTTGACAAGTGGCTCCTGAATTGTGCCCAGCCAGACTGTGGCATAGGGTTATGGTTGGGGATAGTTTTTGGGTAAGATTTATGGCTAGGTCTAGTGTCAGAGTTAGGTTTAGCGTGAGGTTCAAGTTGAGAGCTAGGGGTATTGTAATAGACAGAATCAGGTTTTGGGTTTGGGTTAGGTTGACGTTTAGGGATATGGCTCAAATTAGCATTAGGTTTGAGTTAGGGATAGGGTAATGGATAAGGTTAAGTTTAGGCTTCAGGTTAGGTTTAGGGATCAGGTTAGGTTTAGGGTAATGGATAGGGTTAGGGTTAGGCCTAGGATTAGCATTAGGATTAAGGTTATCATTAGGGTAATGGATAGAGTTAAAGCTAGAGTTAGGGCTAGGGTTATGTTTAGGATTAAGGCTAGAGTTAGGTTTAGTGTTAGGGTTAAGGCTAGGGTTAGGTTTAGGGTAAGGGTTAGGGTTTGAGCTAGAGTTTTAGCTAAGGATAGGGTTAGGTTTAGGATTAGGTCTAGGGTTAGGATTAGGGTTAAGGTAATGGACAGGTTTAGATATCAGGTCAGGGTTAGGGTTAGGTTTAGGTTTAGGACTAGCATTAGTGTTAATTTTAGCATAATTGTTAGAGTTTGAGCTAGGGTTAGGACTACGGCAAAGGTTAGGTTTATGTTTACGTCTAGGGTTATTTTTATAGTTAGGGTTAGAGTAGGTTTAGGTTTAGGGCTAAAGTTATCATGACATTTATGTTTAGGGTTAGGGTAATTGATGGGGTTAGAGCTAAGTTTAAGTATAGTTTTAAGTTTAGGATTAGGGCTAGGTTTAGTGTTAGGGTTAGGTTAGGCTTATCATTTTCTTATGATTAGGTTAAGGGTAAGGGTCAGAGATTGAGTAAGTGTTAGGCCTAGGTTGAGGCTTCAGGTTAGAATCAGGGCTATGGACCGAGTTTGGGTTAGGGTTAAGGTAAGGGTTAGGGCTAGTTTCAGCATTAGGTTTAGGGTTATGTTTAGAGTAATGGATAGAGTTAGAGCTAGAGTTTGGGCTATGGTTATGGTTAGGATTAGGACTAGGATTGGTGTTAGTGTTTGGGCTAGGGTTACTTTTAGGGTAAGGGTTAGGGTTTAAGCTAATGTTAGTTCTAGTGTCAGTTCGAGGATTAGTTTCAGCCTTAGGTCTAGGGACAGGAATTATGGTAGGTTTAGGGTTAGGTTTAAGATTAGGGCTAGGGTTACATTAGGGTTAGGATAAGGTTTAGGGTAATGCATATGGATAGATGTAGGTTTAGGTTTAGGTTTAGGTTTACTATTAGATTTAGTTTTAGGGTTAATGTTAAGCTATGGTTATGTTTAGGTTTATGATTCGGGTTAGGTTTTGAGCTAGGGTTAGGGCTATAGTGAGTGTTAATTTAAGGCTTAGGTCTATTGTTAGTTTTCTGGTTAGGGTTAGAGTTAAGGCTAGGGTTATCAATACAGTTAGTTGTACGGTTAGGTAAGATGTAGATTTAGAGCTAGGTTTAGGGATATGGTTTAAGTTTTGGGTTAGGGCTAGGGTTAGGTTTGAGAGTAAGGTATAGGTCTAAGTTTATATTTATGGTAAGAGTTAGGCTTTGAGTAAGGTTTAAGACTAAGGCTATGGTTAGGTTTAAGGTTAGGGTTAGGGCTAGGGTTAGGGTTGTGTTTACGCTTAGGGCTAGTTTTAGGCCTAGAATTCGCTCTAGGTTTTGTGTTAGGTTAAGGCATAGTGTGAGGGCTATGGGTAATGTAAGAGCTAGGATTATGATTAAGGCTAGTTGTAGGGTTATGGTTATGGCTATGTCTAGGGTTAGGTTTAAGTTTTCGGTTTGCATAAAGTTTAGAGATAGGTTTAGACTTAAAGACAGTGTCAGTGTTCAGGTTACAGGAAGAGTTAAGATTAAAGCCAGAATTGGGCTAGGTTTATGTTTAGGGGTAGGGTTAGTCTTTGCGTTAAGTTAAGGGTTATTGTTAGGGCTAAGACTACATTTTTGTTTAGGTCTAGAGCTAGAGTTAAGTCTGAATTTAAGATTAGGTTTAGGTCTAGGGCTAGTTTTAGGGTCTGGTTTAGGTATAAATTTATTTGTAGGGGTAGTGTTCCTGTTTGGTCTAGCATTATGGTCATTTTTAGACCTAGGTTAGTGTTTTGGTCAGAATAAGGGTCATGGTTAGGGTTAAGGTTTGGGATAGGGTTAGAGCTAGAATGAGGGCTAGGGTTCGGACTATTAATATGGTGAGAGTTTTGATTAGGCTGAGGATTAGAGATAGGTCTATTGTTACCATTAGAGTTAGGGTTTTTCTTAGGGTTAGGGATAGGGTTAGATCTAGTGTTAGGGGTAGGATCAGGGTTAGGCTTAGGGCTAAAGCTAGGTATAGGGCTCAGATTAGGGCTAGTTTTTGTGTTAGTGCTAGGGCTAGCGTTAGGGCAACTGATAATGTAAGAACCAGGGTTACAATTAGGATTACAATTAGTGTTAGGGTTAGGGGTAGTTAGTTCTAGTGTTAGTGTTAGATTTAAGGTTAGGGTGATATTTAGAGCTAGAGCTATTTTTAGGAGAGGAGTCAAGGTCAGGGTTAGTTTTAAGGTTAGGGTTAGGACTCAATTAGGGCTAGGATTAGTTCTGGTAGTAGTTTAGGGTTTGGTTTATGTTAAGGTTTAAGGTTAGGTTTATTGCTCATTTTTGTTATAGTCCTAGGGTTAGGGTTAGGGCTAGTTTTACAATTAGTATTAGGGTTAGGGCTAGTGTTAGTGTTAGGCTGAGACTTAGGTTTAGGGTTACATTTATAGTTAGGTTTAGATCTAGACTTAGGCTAGGATTAAGGATAGGGCAAGAGTTAGGGCCAGGGTTAGAGTTATAATAAGGGTTAGGGTTAGAACTAGGAAAAGGGCTAGTGTGAGAGTTAGAGTTAGTGATAGGGCTAAAATTAGAGTTACAGTTTGGGATAGGGTTAAATTAGGACTAGGATTAGGGCTAGGGTTAGTGTTCAGCTTAGGCCTAGCTGTAGGGATAGGCATAGGTTTAAGTTTAGGATAAAGAATGGCATTATAGCTAGGTTTAGACGTAGGGTGAGTGTTAGAGTTAGGGTAAGGGTTAGGTTTGTGGTTAGAGTTTAGGGCTAGGATGAAGCTAGTGTTTGTTTTAGATTCAGGGCTAGGATTACTGCTAGGGCTAATATCAGGTCTAGGGTTATGGTTACAGATAGTTTTAGGGTTAGGCTTATGGCTATGTCTAATGTAAGGGTTAAGTTTCGGGTAAGGGTCAGGTTTAGAGCTGGGGGAATTATTAGGATTAGGATTTGGCTTAGGTAAGGATTTAGGTTTACATCTCAAATTAGCATTAGGGTTAGGGTTAGGGAATAATTAGGGGTTGTTTTACAGTTCAGGTTTGTTTTAAGGTAATTGGTACAGTTAGCATTAGTGATAGGGCTAGGGTTAGGCTTAGGGTTAGCATTAGGGTAAGAGTTATGTTTAGGGTAATTTATAGGGTTAGAGCTTAGGTTAGAACTAGAGTTATAGTTAGGAATATGCCTTTAGTTAGGGTTAGAGTTATTGTTAGAATTAGGGTTAGGGTTAGGATTAGGGTTATGTTTAGCATAAAGGTTAGGTTTTGAGATAGGGTTAGGTCTAGGTTTAGGGTTAGGTCTAGGGGTAGGATTACAGTAGGTTTAGGTTTAGGGTTATATTTAGGGCTAGGGTTATCATTAAAGTTAGGGTTAGTGTTAAGGTAACAGATAGTGTTAGGTTAGGTTTAGATTTTGGTTTAGAGTTAGAATTAGTGATAGGGTTAGGATTAGAGCTATGTTTATATTTAGGTTTATGGTTCGGTTTATATTTTGATCTAGATTTAGGGCTATCCTGATTGTTAATTTTAGGGTTATGCCTATGGTAAAAGTTTTCCAGTTAGGGTTAGGGTTAACATTAGGGTTTGGCTATGATTATCAATAAGGTTAGGTTTAGGGTAGGTTTAGAGCTAGCTTTCGGGTTAGGTTAAGTTTAGGATTTGGGGAGGAGATCCAACATGGCGGCAGGCGCAGAGAGATCAAGTCTCTGACCTCTTCAGCTGTGCGGGCATAGGGAGTCATAAACCATCTAAATGCTGTTTGCTCAGAATCACTAGGCAATGCTGAGCTGATGTGGATCTGGGGCGAACAGTCTGGTCCTCTCAGAGCACACACCAAGCCCGGATCTGCTGAATTCAAGCTCCCATTCACCTGCTTCTCGCAGACAAACTGCTGTGACTCAGCACTAAACAATCCGGCTAAAACAAGTGATCAGCCCTTCTGCACCTACAGAGGTAAATGCCAACCGAGCCTTCATAGGCAGTGGCCACAGGATTGAAACGGGGCTTGTGAGAGCCAGTCAGGACCCACCGGTTGCATTGGTCACCCGGCAAAGGGAAACCAACTGTAGCCATTTACATGGGATACCACCATGGCAGAGAACTGCCGTCACCAGAATGCAGCGGAGGAGATAACATCATTGAAACCAGCGGCGACAGGTGTGTAACCCCCTAACCTTCCCTCTCCACACAGCAGGGAAACCTGAAGGGCCCCTCCCAGCTCTCCCATGAGCGCGATAGCCAGACCGAGGGAATCAGGAGTGGCGCGGGACCCGCAGCGCGGTACTCCTGGCTACCACTCGCACCAGTGCTGACAACTGAGGTCTCTTGCACCAGCTATCGGGGGCGTGGCAACCGGAGAGCAAGCAAATTTCGCTGAGCGTTCTCAGCCCCAATCTCTACGACCTTAGGGTCTAAGGGAATGGCAAACAGGGAGAGTGTGCCAAGTCGTTCATGAAAACAGGGCTCCGGGGAGTAGCAAACCTGGTGTGTAGCCAGAATTGTGGTGAGCGTCACCAGTGAGCGGAGTCTGGCTTGAGGAAAAGTGGGGAAGTGACTAGACACCAGAGAAGGCCCTTGGCACTCAGGATTGGAGACCCGCCCAGTCTGGGAGGAGGAGCTGCTGCACAGTGATTGGTTCCTGCGTACCGAGAGGAGAAGCTTGGCCCGGTGGGCACAGATCCACCTCCTGGAAGAGAAGTTAATCACACTCTAAGACTGCATTTATTAATTTTTTTTTAATTTGTTTTTTTTTTTTTCATTTTCATTTTTTGTTGTTGGTGTTTTTAAAATTTCTTTTTTTAAATTTTTTTAAATTTAAATTTTTATTTTATTATTTTTTTAAATTTTTTAATTTTCTTTTTTTTCTTTAGTCTTTTCATTTCTTTTTAATTTTCTTATTCCCCCTTCCTTGAATTCTACCTGCTTACTCTCATTCACTTTAGTGACTTCTTCCCTTCCCTTCTAATACCTTTCCTCCCAAGCATCAAATAAATTTATAGGAGTAAACAGTAACTCAGGAGTCAAACAGAACAAGAAGTAACATGAGCAGCATGAAAAAGCAAGGAAGAAAATGAGTACAAACAATGCAGGACAGCCTAAATATTCAGGAGGACCTAGACTCATCAGAAAAATGGTCATATAAAGAACTCAAGGAATACCTTAGACAGATGGAATGGAACCTTAAAGAGGATATGAGACAGCAAATTCAAACAGTGAAAGAACACATTGAAATTGAATTACATAAACAGGAGATAGAGATTATAAAAAAATCAAACAATAATTCTAGAAATGAAGGAAACTATAAACCAAATTAAAAACTCAAATGAGAGTATCACTAACAGAGTGGAGAAAGTAGAAGCCAGAACGTCAGATAATGAAGACAAAATATATCATCTTGAAAATAGTCTAGCCAACTCAGAAAGGCTGGTAAAAAATCACGAGAAAAACATCCAAGAGGTATGGGATAACATAAAAAAAAACAAACTTAAGAGTCATTGGGATAGAAGAAGGTATAGAGATTCAAACCAAGGGAATGAGTAACCTGCTGAATGAAATAATTACAGAAAACTTTCCAGAAATAAAAAAAAAAGGAAATGGATATACAAATTGTAGATGCATACAGGACACCGAGTATACAAAATCAAAGTAGACCAAGGCCAAGACACATTGTTATGAAGATATCAAATATACAGAACAAAGAGAAAATATTAAAAGCTACAAGAGAAAGGAGGCAGATTACATTCAGGGGTAAACCAATAAGGTTAACAACAGATTTTTCATCACAGATGCTGAAAGCGAGAAGATCCTGGAACAACATATTTCAAACACTGACAGACAATGGATGCTAACCAAGAATTTTGTATCCACAAAATTAAGCTTCAGGTACGACAACAAAATAAAAATCTTTCATGATAAACAAAAGTTAAAAGAATTTGCAGCCAGAAAACCAGCATTGCAAAACATCTTGAGCAAAACACTACATGAGGAAGAAATGAAAAACAATAACCAAAACCATCAGTGGGAAGTGCCTCAGTAAAGACAGAGGGCGGGGAGAAAGCTAATCATGGAGAAACAAACTAAATTAAAAAAAAGAAGATAAATAATCAAACATGGCTGGAAGTACAAACCATATATCAATAATAACTCTAAATGTTAATGGCTTAAACTCTCCAATAAAGCGACATAGGCTGGTAACATGGATTAAAAAAAAAAAATCCAACAATATGCTGCCTCCAGGAGACACATCTGATTGGAAAAGACATGCACAGGCTGAAGGTGAAAGGTTGGGATAAAACATACCACGCACACGGTCCTCATAAGCAAGCAGGGGTAGCCATCCTCATATCGAATAAAATTGACTTCAAGACTAAGTTAATCAAAAAGGTAAGGAAGGACATTATATACTGTTAAAAGGAACCATTCACCAACAAGACATAACAATTATCAATATTTATGCACCAAATAATAGTGTTGTGATGTTCATAAAACAAATTCTCCTCAAGTTCAAGAATCAAATAGACCACAACACAATAATTACGGGTGACATCAACACACCTCTCTCACCATTGGACAGATCCTCCAAACAAAAGTTGAATAAAGAAATTATAGAACTCAATATCACAATCAATAACCTAGACTTAACTGACATATATAGAATATAATAACCATCATCAAGTGGATATACTTTTTTCTCAGCAGCACATGGATCCTTCTCAAAAATAGACCATATATTATGCCATAGGGCAACCCTCAGTAAATATAAAGGGGTGGAGATAATACCATGCATTTTATCTGATCATAATGCAATGAAACTGGAAATCAATGATAAAAGAAGGAAGGAAAAATCCTACATCACATGGAAAATGAACAATATGTTACTGAATGATCAATGGGTTACAGAAGACATAAAGGAGGAAATAAAAAAATTCTTAGAGATAAATGAAAATACAGACACAACATATCAGAATCTATGGGACACAATGAAAGCAGTTTTAAGAGGGAAATTCATCACCTGGAGGTCATTCCTCAAAAAAAGAAAAAACTAACAAATAAATGAGCTCACACTTCATCTCAAAGCCCTAGAAAAGGAAGAGCAAAACAACAGCAAATGTAGCAGAAGGCAAGAAATAATTAAAATCAGAGCAGAAATCAACCAAATTGAAACAAAAGAAACTATTGAAAAAACTTAACAAAACTAAAAGTTGGTTCTTCAAAAAAATAAATAAGATTGACCGACCCTTAGCTATGCTAATGAAGAGAAGAAGAGAGAGAACTCAAATTACTAACATACGGGATGAAAAAGCAATATCACAACAGATGCTACAGAAATACAGAAGACAATTAGAAATTATTTTGAAAACCTATATTCCAATAAAATAGAAGATAATGAAGACATCGATAAATTTCTTAAGTCATATGATTTGCCCAGAATGAGTCAGGAGGATACACACAATTTGAACAGACCAATATCAATGGATGAAATAGAAGAAGCAATCAGAAGACTACCAATCAAGAAAAGCCCAGGACCGGATGGGTATACAGCAGAGTTTTACAAAACCTTTAAAGAAGAATTAATGCCAATACTTTTCAAGTTATTTCAGGAAATAGAAAAAGAGGGAGGTCTTCCAAATTCATTCTATGAGGCCAACATCACCCTGATTTCGAAACCAGACAAAGACACCTCAAAGAAAGAAAAGTACAGACCAATATATCTAATGAACCTAGATGCAAAAATCTTCAATAAAATTCTGTCGAATCGGATACAAAAACACATCAAAAAAATTGTGCACCGTGATCAAGTAGGATTGATCCCTGGGATACAAGGATGGTTCAATATATGGAAATCAATAAATGTTATTCACCACATCAATAGACTTAAAGATAAGAACCATATGATCATCTCGCTAGATGCAGAAAAAGCATTCCACAAAGTACAGCATCCCTTTATGTTGAAAACATTAGAAAAACTAGGGATAACTGGAACTTACCTCAACATTGTAAAAGCTATTTATGCTAAGCCTCAGGCTAGCATCATTCTGAATGGAGAAAAATTGAAGGCATTCCCTCTAAAATCTGGAACAAGACAGGGATGCCCTCTCTCTCCACTTCTATTCAATATAGTTCTCGAAACACTGGCCAGAGCAATTAGACAGATGAAAGAAATTAAAGGCATAAAAATAGGAAAAGAAGAACTTAAATTATCACTATTTGCAGGTGACATGATTCTATACCTACAAGACCCAAAAGGGTCTACAAAAAAACTACTAGAACTAATAAATGAATTCAGCAAAGTGGCAGGATATAAAATCAACACGCATAAATCAAAGGCATTTCTGTATATCAGCGACAAAACTTCTGAAACAGAAATGAGGAAAAACACTCCATTCACAATATCCTCAAAAAAAAAAAAACCTTGGGAATCAACCTAACAAAAGAGGTGAAAGATTTATACAATGAAAACTACAGAACCCTAAAGAGATAAGTAGAAGAAGATCTTAGAAGATGGAAAAACATACCCTGTTCATGGATAGGCAGAACTAACATCATCAAAATAGCGATATTACCAAAAGTTCTCTATAGGTTTAATGCAATGCCAATCAAAATCCCAACGGCATTTCTTGTAGAAATAGATAAAGCAGTCATGAAATTCATATGGAAAAATAAAAGACACAGAATAGCAAAAGCAATTCTAAGCAGGAAGTGTGAATCAGGCAGTATAGCTATACCGGATTTCAAACTTTATTACAGAGCAATAGTAACAAAAACAGTATGGTACTGATACCAAAACAGGTGGGTGGACCAATGGTACAGAATAGAGGACACAGAGACTAATCCACAAAGTTACAACTATCTTATATTTGATAAAGGGGCTAAAAGCATGCAATGTAGGAAGGATAGCATCTTCAACAAATGGTGTTGGGAAAACTGGAAATCCATATGCAACAAAATGAAACTGAATCCCCTCCTCTCGCCATGCACAAGTTAATTCAAAATGGATCAAGGAGCTTGATATCAAATCAGAGACTCTGTGTCTGATAGAAGAAAAAGTTGGCTACATATTGTGGGGTCGGGCTCCAAATTCCTTAATAGGACACCCACAGCACAAGAGTTAATAACAAGAATCAACAAATGGGACTTACTTAAACTAAAACGTTTTTTCTCAGCAAGAGAAACAATAAGAGAGGTAAATAGGGAGCCTACATCATGGGAACAAATTTTTACTCCTCACACTTCAGACAGAGCCCTAATATCCAGAGTATACAAATAACTCAAAAATTAGACAATAAGTTAACAAATAACCCAATCAACAAATGGGCCAAGGACCTGAACAGACACTTCTCAGAGGAGGACATACAATCAATCAACCATTACATGAAAAAATGCTCACCATCTCTAGCAGTCATAGAAATGCAAATCAAAACCACCCTAAGATACCATCTCACTCCAGTAAGATTGGCAGCCATTATGAAGTCAAACAACAACAAGTGCTGGCGAGGATGTGGGCAAAAGGGAACTCTTGTACATTGCTGGTGGGACTGCAAATTGGTGCGGCCAATTTGGAAAGCAGTATGGCGATTTCTGGGAAAGCTGGGAATGGAACCACCATTTGACCCAGCTATTGTCCTTCTCAGACTATTCCCTGAAGACCTTAAAAGAGAGTACTACAGAGATACTGCCACATCGATGTTCATAGCAGCACAATTCACAATTGCTAGACTGTGGAACCAACCCAGATGCCTTTCAATAGATGAATGGTTAAAAAAATGTGGCATTTATACACCATGGAGTATTATGTAGCACTAAAAAATGACAAAATCATGAAGTTTGCAGGGAAATGGATGGCACTATAGCAGATTATGCTAAGTGAAGTGAGCCAATTCCTAGAAAACAAATGCCAAATGTCTTCTTTGATATAATGACAACAACTAAGAACAGAGCAGGGAGGAAGAGCAGGAGGATAAGATTAACATTAAACAGAGACATGAGGTGGGAGGGAAAGGGAGAGAAAAGGGAAATTGCATGGAAATGGAAGGAGACCCTCATTGTTATACAAAATTACATATAAGAGGTTGTGAGGGGAATGGGAAAATAAACAAGGAGAGAAATGAATTACAGTAGATGGGGTAGAGAGAGAAGATGGGAGGGGAGAGGAGGGTGGATAGTTGAGGATAGGAAAGGTAGACGAATACAACGGTCACTAATATGGCATTATGTAAAAATGTGGATGTGTAACCAATGTGATTCTGCAATCTGTATTTGGGGTAAAAATGGGAGTTCATAACCCACTTGAATCTAATGTATGAAATATGATATGTCAAGAGCTCTGTAATGTTTTGAACAACCAATAAAAGAAAAAAAAGTTTAGGATTTGGGCTAGGGTTAGGGTGAGAGTTAGGGATGGGTCTAGGTTTATATTTAGGGAAAGGGTTAGACTTTGAGCTATCTTAAGACTAAGGCAAAGGCTAGGGTTAGGTATAGGGCTTTTGTTAGGCTTAGGGTTATGCTTAGGGCTAAGTTTAGGCCTAAAATTAGCTCTATGTTTAGTGTTAGGTTTAGGCCTAGGGTTAGGGCTATGGATAATGTAAGATTTAGGATTATGATTAAGGCTAGTTTCAGGGTTAGGGTTATGGTTGGGTCTAGAATTAGGTTTAGGTTTTGGTTAGTTTCAGGTTTAGAGGTAGGTTTAGTGTTAAAGGCAGGGTCAGTGTTTGGGTTAGAGTCAAATTTAGGGTTAAAGCCAGAATTAGGACTAGGTTAAGGTCTAGGGGTAGAGTTAGTGTTTGGGTTAGGTAAAGGTTTTTGTTAGGGCTACAACTAGGATTTTGTTTAGTTCTAGAGCTAGAGTTCAGGCTAGATTTAGGATTAGGTTTAGGTCTAGAGCTAGTGGTAGGGTTAGGTTTAGGTATAAGGTTACACATAGGGCTAGTGTTAGGGTTTGGTTTAGGGTTAGGGTCAGGTTTAGACGTAGGGTTTATGTTATGGTCAGAATAAGGGTCAGGGTTAGGGTTAGGGTTTGGGATAGCATTAGAGCTAGAATGAGATCGAGTGTTAGGACTATTAATAGGGTTAGGATTTGGTTAGCCTAAGATTTAGGGATAGGTCTAGGGTTACAATTAGGGTTAAGGTTTTGCTCAGGGTAAGGCATAGGGTTAGGGCTAGGGGTAGGTTTATGGTTAGGATTAAAGCTAGGTTTAGGGCTCAGGGCTAGTTTTTGTGTGAGATTTAAGGCTACGGTTAGGGGAACGGCTAATATAAGAACTAGGGTTACAATTAGTGTTAGAGGTAGGGGTAGATAAAGTTTTAGGGTTAGGTTTAAGATTAGAGTCATATTTATAGCTAGGATTAGTGTTAGGATATCAGTCAGGTCAGGGTTAATTTTAAGGTTATGACTAGGACTCAAATTAGGGCTTGGGTTAGATCTAGGTGTAGTGCTAGTTTAAGTTAAGGTTATTGTTAGGCCTGTTGCTCGGTTTTGTTTTGGTGCTATGGTTAGGGTTAGGGCTAGTTTTATGATTAGCTTTGGTTAGGGCTAGGGTTATGGTTAGGTTTAGGATTAAGGCTAGATTTAAGTCTAGGATTAGGGATAGGTTTTGTGTTAGGTTTAGGGCAAGAATTAGAGCTAGGACTAATGTCAGGTCTAGGTTTATAGTTAGTGATATTTTTAGATTTAGGTTTAGGTCAAATTAAAGTGTTATGTTTAGGAAAAGGGTCAGATTAAGAGCTGGGGTATTATTAGGGTCAGGATCAGGCTGCAGGTTTGGGTTAGGGTAAGGTTTAGGGTTAAGGCTAAAATTAGCATTAAGGTTAAAATTAAGGTTATGGTAATGGATAGTGTTAGGTTTAGAGTTCAGGTTAGGTTTAAGGTAATGGATATGGTTAGGGTTTGTGATAGGTTTAGGGTTAGGCCTAGGGTTAGCATTAGGGTTATGGTTGTCTTTGGGGTAATTTATAGGTTTAGATCTAGGTTTAGGGCTAGGGTTATTGTTAGGATTAGGGCTAGAGTTAGGGTTAGGCTCAGGGTTAGTGTTAGGGTTAAACTTAGGATTAGGTTTAGGGTACGGTTTTGGGTTTGAGCTAGAATTTTTGATATGGCTAAGGATAATTTAGGGTTTTGTCTAGGGTTATGGTCATGGTTAGTGTTACGTTTAGGGATAGGAATATCATTAGGGTTAGGGTAATATGTTTCCATGTCAGGTTAAAGATAGGGTTAGGATTAGGTTAGCGTTAGGTTTAGGTTTAGGATTAGGGTTAGGGTTTGAGCTAGCTTAGATTTAGGGTTAGGGTTAGGTTCATTGTTAGTTCTAGGTTTAGGTTTATGTTTAGGGTTAGGGTCGGTTTAGCTTTAGGTCTAGTGTTATCATTAGGGTTAAGTTTAGGGTTAGGGTAATGGGTAGGGTTCGAGCTAGAGTTAGGGCTAGGATTAAGGTTAGGATTAGGGCTGGGGTTAGTGTTAAGTTTAGGCCTTGGATTAGTTTTAGTGTTAGGTTAAGTGTAAGGGTTAGGGATTGAGCTAGGTTTAGTGCTTAGTTGAGGGTTAAGTTTACACTCTGGGCTTCGTAGGGTTAGGGTTAGGTTTAGGGCTAGGGTTAGCATTAGTTTTAGGGTTATGGTTAGTGTAATAAATAGAGTTAGAGCTTGGTTTTGGGCTATGGTTACAGTTAGGATTAGGGCTAGAGTTAGGGTGAGGTTTGGGGTTTGGACTAGGGTTATATTTAGGATAAGTTTTTGGGTTTGAGCTAGGGTTAGGGCTAGAATGATGGTTAGGGTTAGGGTTCCGTATAGGGCTAGGTTTAGGGTTAGAGTTATGCTTAGGGTTAGTTTTAGGGCTGTAATTAGGGCTAGGTTTTGTGTGAGGTTTAGGGCTAGTGTTAGGTATATGGGTAATGTAAGAGCTAGAGTTATGGTTATGGCTAGATTTAGAGTTCATCTAGTGTTAGGGTTAGTTTTGGGGTTAGGACAGGTTTAGAGCTAGGGTTTTTGCTAGGGTAAGTGTCAGGATTCAGGTTAGGGTTAGGATTAGGTTAGGTCCAGAATGAGGACTAGGGTTAGGTCTAGGTGTAGATTTAGTGTTTGGTTTATGTTAAGGGTTATTGTTAGGGCTAAGGGTAGGTTTATGGCTTTTTTTAGGATTAGGTTTAGGACTAGGGCTACTGTTAATGTTAGGTTTAGGGTTAGGGTTACTGTTAGGGCTGGTGTTAGGTTTCAGATAAGTGTTAGGGTCAGGTTTAAACCTAGGTTTAGTGTAAGCATCAGAATAAGGGTCAGCGTTTGGTTTGGGTTTTGGGTTAAGTTTAGAGCTAGAATGCCGGCTAGGGTTAGGACTAGGAATAGAGTTAAGGTTTGGGATAGGCTTAGAATTAGGTTTAGGACAAGCGTAGCAATAGGGTGAGGGTTTTATGTGAAAAAGAGGGCTAGGGTTAGGGCTAGGGTTTGAGTTATCATAAGGGATAGGGTTAGAACTAGGGATAGGGCTAGGGCGAGATTTAGAATTAATCTTAGGGTTAGATTTAGGGTTGCAATTAGGGCATAATTAGGGCTAGGATTAGAGCTCAGGTTAGTATTAAGGCTGAGCCTATGTTTATAGCTAGGGTTATGGTTATGGTTATGGTTTGGTATAATGTTATAGCTAGCTTTAGAACTAGGGTGAGGTTTAAAATTAGGGTTAGGTCTATGGTTATGGTTAGGTTTAGGATTCAGGCTAAGATTAGGGCTAGGATTCAGGCTAGAGTTTGTTTTAGGTTTAGGGCTTCATTAGGGCTAGGATTAAAGTCAGGTCTAGGGTTATGGTTAGAGATAGTTTTAGGGTTAAGATTATTAAGGTTAGGATTAGGTTTATGAATATGGTTAGGTTTAGGGTTCAGGTTAGATTTAGAATAATGTATATGTTTAAGGTTAGGATGAGGATTAGGGTAATGGATAGGGTTATAGCTGGGGTTAGGGCTAGGTTTATTGTTAGGATTAAGGCTAGGTTTAGGTTTTGGGTTATGGCAAGTTTTAGGGTTAGGATTAGGTTTAGGGTAAGTGTTAGGACTAGAATTAGGGTTATGATTAGGGTTAAAGGTAGTGTTAGGGCTCCAATTAGGGATAGGTTTTGGGTTAGGTTAGGGCTAGGTTTAAGCCTACAGCTAATGTAAGCACTAGGGTTACAATTAGAGCTAGTTTTAGGGTTAGGGTTATGGCTATGTCTAGGGTTAGGGTTAGGTTTAGGTTTTGAGTGATGTTTAGATGTGGGGTTAGTGTTAGGGTCAGAGTCATAGTCAGGGATTGTTTCAGGGTTAGGGATAGGACTCGAATTAGAGCTAGGTTTAGGGCTAGGTGTAGGCTTAGGGTTCCGCTTATGTTAAATGTTAGGGTTAGGGCTCTGGTTCAGTTGTTTTGTAGGGCTAGGGCTAGGTTAGGGCTAGTTTTAGGATTAGCATTAGTGTTATGGCTTGTGTTAGTGAGAAGTTTAGCTTAGGGTTTGGGTTAGATTTAGAGTTAGGGTTAGTTATAGGATTAGGGCTAGGGCTAGGGTTAGGGCTAATGTAAAAGCAACTGATAGGATTATGGTAAGGGATAGGGTTAGAGCTAAAATTTGGACTAGGCCAAAAGTTAGAGTTAGTCTTAGGGCTAGGGTTAGGTTAAGTTTAGGGCTAAATTTGGGCTAGGATTAGATCTCGAGTTTGTGTTAGGGTTAGGCCTAGGTTTAGGTTTAGGGATAGGGTTAGGTTTAGGGGATGGGATAGGGTTAGAGCTCGTTTCATAGCTAGGTTGAAGGTTAGAATTTCAGTTAGGGCTAGGGTTATGGTTTGGTATAGTAATAAGGCTAGGTTTAGGGCTAGGATGAGGGCTAGGGTTTATTTTAGGGTTATGGAAAGAAATAGGGCTAGGGCTAGTGTCAGGTCTAGACTTACATTAGGGATAGATTGAGGGTTAGATTTATGGCTAGGTCTAGTGTAAGGGTTAGGTTCAGGGTAAGGGTCAGGTTTAGAGCTAGGGGTATTATTAGGGTTAGAATTAGGTTTGCGGTTTTGTTTAGGTTAGGGTTTAGGTTTAGAGCTTGAATTAGCATTAGGGTTTGGTTAGGATAATGATAAATTTAGGTTTAGAGTTCCTGTTAAGTGTAGGGTAATTGATAGGGTTAGAATTAGCAAAAGGGTTAGGGTTAGGCCTAGGGTTAGCCTTAGGGTTATGGTTGTGCTTAGGGTAATGAATAGGGTTAGGGCTAGGGTTATGGTTAGTATTCTGGCTAGAGTAAGGTTTAGGCCTAGGGTTAGGTTTATGTTTAGGTTTAGGATATGGTTTAGAGTTTGAGCTAGGGTTAGCACTAGGGCAAGAGTTTGCTTCAGGGTTAGGTCTAGTTATAGTTACGGTTAGGGTCAAAGTTAGTGTTAAGTTTAGGGCTAGGGTTATCATTAGGTTTAGGATATTGGATAGGGTTTGATGTTCTGTTCAGGTTTGGGATAAGGTTAGATTTCCGCGTAAGGTCAGGGTTAGGGATGTTTAGGGTTAGGTTTAGAGTAATCATTAGGGTTTGCGCAAGAGTTAGCTCTATGGCAAGGATTAGGTTTATGGTTATGTCTTGGGTTAGGGTTAGGGTAGATTTCGGGTAAGGGCTAGGTTTATCATCAGAGTTAGGGTTAGGATAATGGGTAGGGTTAGAGCTAAGATTAGGGCTAGGGTTATCATTAAGGTTATGGTTAGAGTTAGGGTAATATGTAGGTTTAGAGCTAGGGTTAGGCATGGGGTTAAGGTTAATATTAGGGCTAGGGTTAAGGTTAGGTTTAGGTTTAGACCATGGGTTAGTGTTAGTGCTATGTTAAGTTTAAGGGTTAGGGATTGAGCTAGTGTTTGGACTAGGATGAGGATTAGGTTTAGAGTCAGTGTGAGGGTTAGGGCTATGGTTAGCATTAAGGTTTAGTGTTAGATTAGGGTAATGGATAGAGTTAGAGGTAGGTTTTGGCCTATGTTGATGGCTAGTTTCAGGGTTAGTGATATGGCTAGGTATAGTGTTAGGGTTATGTTTTCTGTTAGGATAAGGTTTAGAGCTAGGGTTTGTGTTAGGGCAAGGGTCAGTGTTCAGTTTAGGGTTAGGTTTAGTGTTAGGGTCAGCGTTAGGACTAGGGTTTGGTTTAGTGGAAGTGTTAGTGTTTGGGTTAGGTTAAAGATTATTATTAGGGCTAGGACTAAGTTTTTGTTTAAGGATACACCTAGATTTATCACTAGATGAAGGATTAAGTGTAGGTCTAGGTCTAGTGTTAGGGTTAGGTTTAGGTATAGTGTTACAGGTTGTGCCAATGATAGGCGTCAGTTTAGGGTTAGGGTTTAGACCTATGGTTAGTGTTAGATAGGTTTTATTTTAGACATATTGTTAGTGTTAGGGTCAGAATAAATGTCACAGTTAGGGTTAGGGTTTGGTACAGTGATAGAGCTAGATTGAAGGTTAGGGTGAGGACTAGTAATAGTGTTAGGTTTTGGGTTAGGCTAAGAATTAGGTTTAGGACTAAGATAGCTTTAGGGTTAGAGTTTGGCTTAAGGTAAGGGATAAGGTTAGTGCTAGTGTTAGGGCTAGTGTTAGGGTTAGGGTTAGGGCTAGGGTTAGGTTTAGGGTTAGGGTTAAAGCTAGGGTTAGAGCTTGGATTAGGGCTAGGCTAGGTTTTGTGTTAGCTTTAGGGCTACGGCTAATGTAAGAACTAGGGTTACATTTAGGGCTAGTTTTAGGGTTAGTATTACATCTAGCTTTAGTGTTTGGTTAGGTTTAGGGTTAGGGTTATGTTTAGGGTAATGGATAGGTTAGGGTTAGTGAATGTGTTAGGGTTAGGCCAAGGGTTATCATTAGGGTTAGGATTATGGTTAGGGTTAGTGTTAGGGTAATGGATAGGTTTAGAGCTAGAGTTGGGGCTAGGGTTATGGTTAGTGTTAGTGTTAGGGTGAGTGTTAGTTTTAGGGTAGGTGCAAGGATTAAAGTTAGGGTTAGTTTTAGGGTAAGGGTTGGGACTTGGTTTAGGTTTAGAATTAGGGTTAAAGCTAGTGTTTGGGCTTGCATTAGGGCTAGATTTTGGGTTACATTAGGGCTTGTGTTAGGGATACAGCTAATGTAAGAAATAGGGTTATGATTAGGGCTAATTTTAGGTTTATGGTTAGGGCTAAGTATAGTTTTATGTTTAGGTTAAGTTTGGGGTGATGTTTTGAGCTAGGATTACTGTTAGGTTCAGAGTCAGGGTCAGAGTTAGTTTTAGGGTTGGGGATAGGATTCAAATTATGGGTAGGCTTAGGGCTAGATGTAGGGTTAGTATTTGGTTTAGGTTAAAGGTTAGGGTTAGTGCTATGGCTTGTTATGTTTTAGGGCTAAGGCTAAAGTTAAGTGTGGTTTTATGATTAATGTTAGTGTTATTCATAGTGATAGGGTGAGTTTAGGTTTAGGGGTACATTTAGAGTTATGCTTAATTCTAGGGTTATGGATGTGGCTAGGTTTACAGCTAAGGTTAGGTCTAGTGTTTGGGTTATGGTAAGGGATAGGGTTAGAACTAGGAATAGAGCTAGGGCGATAGTTAGAGTTAGTCTTAAGACTAGGTTTATAGTTTAGTTTAGGGCTAAATTAGGGCTAGGAATATGTCTAGGATTGGTGTAAGGCTTAGACCTAGGGTTAGGGCTATGTTTAGGATTAAGTCTAGGGTTAGGTTTAGGGGAAGGGATGGGGTTATACCTAGGTTTAGTGCTAGGTCTTTGATTAGAATTAGGTTTAGTATTAGGGTTAAGTTTGTGTTAGAATTAAGGCTAGATTTGGGATTAGGATGAGGGCTAGGGTTTGTGTTAGGGTTATGACAAGTTTTAGGGATAGGGATAATGTCAGGTTTAGGGTTATGACTAGGGATAGTTATAGGGTTAGGTTCATGGCTATGTGTAATGTTAGATTTAGGGTAAGGCCCAGGTTAATGGTAAGGTGTATTTTTAGGGTCAGGGTTAGGTTTCGGGTTTGTGTTAGGTTAATTACTAGGGTTAGGTCTCAAATTAGTGTTAGGGTTAGAATTAGGGTTAGGATTATGGATAGGTTTAGGTTTAGAATTCAGATTAAGATTAGGGTAATTGGTAGGTTTAATGTTAGTGGTAGGGTTAGGGTTAGGTCTAGGGTTAGTATTTGGGTTAGGTTTATTTTTAGGGTAATGAATAGCATTAGAGCTAGAGTTAGGGCTAGGGATTTGGATATAATTAGGGCTAGAGTTAGTATTATGGTTAGGGTTAGAGCTAGGGTTAGGGTTTGGGTTAGGTTTAGGGTACAGTTTAGGTTTTGAGCTAGTGTTAGAGCTAGGGTGAGGATTAAGTTTAGGATTATGTCTGGGGTTAGATTTACTGTAAAGGTTAAGTTTAGCGTTAGGGTTAGGGCTAAGGTATCTTTAGAGTTAGGTTAATTGATAGGGTTAGAAGTTGGGTAAGGGTTAGGGGTAATTTTAGGTTTAGGTTTAGTGTTAGGGTTGGGCTAAGATTATCATTAGAGTTAGGGCAAGGGATAGGGTTAGATGTCAGGTTAAGGCTAGGGGTAGTTTAAGGTTTAGGGTTAGTATTAGAGTAAGGGTTAGAGATTAATCTAGGGTTAAGTCTACAATGAGGGTTAGGTTAAGTTTAGGTCTAGGATTAGGATTACAATTAGGATTAGAGCTAGTGTTATCATTAGGGTTAAGGTTCGGTTTAGGGTAATGGATAATTTTAGAGAAAGTATTAAGGCTAGTGTTAACATTATCATAAGGGCTAGGATTAGGATTAGGTTTAGGGATAGGGATAGGGTCATGTTTATGGTTCGGTTTTGGGTTTTATCTAGGGTTAGGTCTAAGGCGAGGGTTAGGGTTAACATGAGGGTTAGGCTTAAGGTAATGGATAAGGTTAGGTTAGGGTTAGGTTTACGCTTTGGTCTAGATTTAGGCCTAGGATTAGCTCTAGGTTTTGTGTTAGGTTTAGAGTTAGTTTTAATGCTATGGTAATGTAAGGGTTATGTTTATGGTTATGACTAGGTCTAGTGTTAAGTTTAGCTTTCGGTTATGGTCAGTTTTATAGCTAGGGTTAGTGTTAATGTCAGGGTCTATGTTTGGATTAGGGTTAGAGTTAGGGAGAGAGCCAGAATTAGGATTGGTTAGGTATAGAGGTAAGGTTAGTGTTTGTCTTAGGTTAAGGGTTTTCATTAAAGCTAGGGCTAGGTTTTTGTTTTTTTTTTTTTTTTTTTTTTTTTTGTGTGTGTGTGTGTCTCCATTAAAGATATAGCTAGGTTTAGGATTAGGATTAATCTAGGGCTAGTGTTAGGGTTAGGTTTAGATATAGGGTTATGGGTAGGGCTAGTATTAGAATTTGTTTAGGTTCAGGGTAGGAATAAGGGTCAGGGTTAGGGTTAGAATTTGGGTTATGGCTATAACAAGAGTGAGGGCTAGGTTTAGGACTAGTAATACGGTAAGGGTTTGGGTTATACTAAGGATTAGTTTTAGGACTAGGGTTAGCATTATTGTTGGGTTTGGCTAGAGTAAAGGATAAAGTTAGAGCTGGGGTTAGAGCTGGGGTTTGGGTTAGGGTTAGGGCTAGTGTTAGAGTTAGGGTTAGGGTGAAAGCTAGGTTTAGGTCTCAGATGTGGGCTAGGTTTTGGTTAGCATTAGGTTTAAGGTTACAGCTAATGTATGATCTAAAGTTATGATTAGAATTAGGGTTAGGACTAGGTCTAGTGTTAGCGTAAGGTTTAGGTTTAGGGTAATTTTTAGAGGTAGGGTTAGTGTTAAGGTCAGAGAGAGGTTCAGGGGTAGTTTTAGTGTTAAGTTTAGGACTCCAATTAGGGCTAGGCTTAGGGCTAGATGTAAGGTTAGAGTTTGCTTGAGGTAAAAGTTTAGGGTTAGTGTTATGGCTCAGTTTTGTTTTAGGGCTAAGCCTATGGTTAGGGCTAGTTTTAGGATTAGCCTTAGAGTTAGGGCTAGTTTTAGGGTTAGGTTCAGGTGTAGAATAAAGGTTAGATTTAGAGTTTGGTTTAGATCTAGGGTTAGGGCAAGGTGTAAGGTTAAGGCTAGGGTTATTCCAGGCTTAGGGCTAGGAATAAGGTTACGGTAAGTGATAGGGTTAGAATTAGGGCTAGGGCTAGGGTGAGAGTTATAGTTAGTGTTAAAGCTAGGGTTACAGTTAAATTTAGGATTAGGGCTAGGTTTAGTGTTAGGGTTATTTCTAGGGTTAAGGTTAGGGCTAGGGTTAGGGTTAGGGTTAGGTTTTGGGTTTGGTTTAGGGTAAGCAATGGGGTTATAACTAGGTTTACTGCGAGGGAAAGGGTTACAATTAGGGTTAGGTTATGATTAAGGCTAGGTTTGTGCTAGGATTAGAGCTAGTTTTCATATTAAGGTAGGGCTAGGATTAGGCTAATGTCAGGTCTAGGGTTACAGTTAGGGATATATTTCAGGTTATGTTTATGGTTAGGTCTAGTGTAAGATTTAGATTTAGGGTAAGGGTCAAGTTTATAGCTATGTGTATTATTAGAGTCAGTGTACATCTTAAGGTTTGGTTTAAATTAAGGTTTAGGTTTAGGGCTTGAATTAGCATTAGGGTTAGAGTTAGGGTTAGGGTAATGAATAGGCTTAGGATTAGTGTTCAGGTTAGTTTTAGTGTAATGGATAGCTTTAGGGATTGTGATAGGGTTAGGGTTAAGCCTAGGGTTAGCATTAGGGCTAGGATTATGTTTAGGGTAATGGATAGAATTAGAGCTAGTGTTAGAGCTAGGATTATGGTTAGGATTAGGGCTAGGGTTAGGGTAATGGATATTATTAGAGCTATGGTTAGGGTTATGGTTAAGGTTAGGATTAGGGCTAGTGTTAGGTTAGGTTTTGGGATAGGGCTAGGGTTTTGTTAAGGGTAAAGGTTAGGCTTTGTCCTAGGGTTAGGTCTAAAGCGAGGCTTAGGGTTAGGTTAGGGCTAGGGTTAGGTTTAGGGTTACAGTTAGGGCTATGTTCAGGCCTAGGATTAGGTTATGGCTAGGGTTAGGTTTAGGGTTACAGTTAGGGCTATGTTCAGGCCTAGGATTAGGGCTAGGTTTTATGTTAGTTTAGGTCTAGGCTTAGGGCCATGGGTATTGTAAGAGCTAGGGTTATGATTAGGGCTAGTTTTAGGGTTATGGTTATGGCTAGGTCTAGTGTTAGGATTAGGTTTTGGGTTAGGGTGAATTTTGGAGCTAGGATTATTTTAGGGTCAGGGCCAGTGTTCCAGTTAGATTTAGTGTTGTTGTTAGTGCCAGAATTAGGAATAGGGTTAGGTCTACAGGTAGGGCTAGTGCTAGGTTGTTGCTCAGGTCTAGGGCTAGAGATATAGCTAGATTTAGGATTAGGTTTAGGTCTAGGGCTAGTGTTAGGTTTAGGTTTAAGTATTGGATTACCAATTTAGGTTTAAGTATAAGATAAGTGTTCGGTTTCAGGTTAGGGTCAGGTTTAGACCTACAGTTAGTGTTAGGGTTAGAATAAGTGTCAGGGTTAGGGTTTGGTTTTGGGTTAGGGTTAGAGCTAGAACGAAGGTTAGAGTTAGGACTAGTAATAGGGTTAGGGTTTGGGTTATGCAATGGATTAGGGTTAGGACTAGTGTTAGCATTAGGTTTAAGTTTTAGCTTAAGGTAATGGATAGGGTAAGAGCTAGGATTAGAGCTAGGGTTAGGGTATGGTTTAGGGCTAGTTTTAGGGTTAGGCTTAAAAATAGGGTTATCGCTCAGATTAGGGCCAGGTTTGGGGTTAGGTTGGGGCTAGTGTTAGGCTTACAACTAATATATGAACCAGGGTTATGATTATGGCTACTTTTTGAGTAAATGTTATGGCTAGGTCAAGTTTAGTGTTAGGGTTAGTGTTAGCGTGATGTTTAGAGCTAGGGTTATTGTTAGGGTCAGGATCAGTGTTCGGGTTACAGTTAGGGTTAGGATTAAACACAGAATTATCACTAGAGTTAGGTCTAGGGGTAGGGTTAGTGTTTGTGTTAGGTTAAGTTTTATCATTTGGGCTACAGGTAGGTTTTTGTTTAGGTCTAGGACTAGAGATATGGCTAGATTTAGGATTAGGTTTAGGTCTAGAGCTAGTGTTAAGGTTAGGTTTAGTAATACCTTTATTTCTACTGCTAATTATAGGGTTTAGTATAGGTTTAAGGTCAGGTTTAGACCTACGGTTACCATTAGATTCAGAATAATTGTCAGAGTTGACTTATGGTTAGAGCCAAAATGAGGACTAGAGTTATCACTTGTAATAGGGTTAGGGTTTGGGTTAGGCTAAGGATTAGAATTAGGCCTAGGGTTAGCATTAGGGTTAGAGTTAGCTTAGGGTAAGGGATAGGATTAGAGCTAGGGTTAGGGCTATGTTTAGGGTTAGCATTAGGGCTAGTGTTAGGTTTAAGTTTAGGGTTAAAGCTAGGGTTAGGTCTTGCATTAAGGCTAGGTTTTGGTTAGAGTTAGGGCTAGGTTTTGGTTAGAGTTAGGGCTAGGTTTAGAGTTATGGCCAATGTATGGACTAGGGTTTTGATTTGGGCTAGTTATAGGATTAGGTATAATATTAGGGTGATGTTTAGAGCTAGGGTTAGTGTTAAGGTCAAATTCAAGGTCAGAGTAGTTTGAGGATTAGGTTTTGGACTCGAATTAGGGCTAGGGTTACGGCTAGGTGTAGGGTTAGGTTTTAGTTTAGGTTAATTTTTAAAGTTAGGGCTATGGCTTGGTTTTGTTTTCGGGCTAGGGCTATGGTTAGGGCTAGTTTTAGGCTTAGTATTAGGTTTAGGGCTAGTGTTAGGTTTAAAGATAGGCTTAGGGTTAAAGTAAGATTTAGATTTAGGATTAAATCTAAGGTTAAGTCTAGGGCTACTGTTAGGTCTTGGTTTATGGCTAGGATTATGGTTATGGTAAGGGATAGGGTTAGAACTAGGAATAGGGCAAGTGTGAGAGTGAGAGTTAGTCTTACAGCTAAGCTTAGTGTTTGGTTAGATATAGGGCTTAATTTGGGCTAGCAATAGGGCTAGGTTTATGGTTATGTTTAGGCCTAGGGTTAGTTTTAGGCTTAGGGTTAAGTTTAGTGTAATCGATGGGGTTAGAGCTAGGGATAGGGCTAGGACGAAAGTTAGAATTAGGGTTAGGGCTAGGGTTTCATTAGAGTTATGATTAAGGGTAGTTTAGGGCTAGGATGAGTGCTAGGGTTTGTGTTAGGGTTAGGGCTATGATTAGTGTTAGGGCAAATGTCAGATCTAGGGTTACAGTTAGGAGTAGTTTTAGGGTTAGGTTTATGTCTATGTTTAGTTTAAGTGTTAGGTTTAGGGGAAGGATCAAGTTTAGAGCTAGGTGTATTATTAGTGTCAGCGACAGGTTTAGGGTTTTGTTTAGGTTAGGGTTTAGGGTTAGGGTTCTAATTAGCATTAGGGTTTGGGTTAGGGTAATGATAGCATTTGATTTAGGGTTCAGGTTAGATTTAGCATAATGGATAGGGTTACGGTTAGGGATAGGGTTAGATTTAGGCCTAGGGTTAGCATTATAATTAGGGTTATTTTATGGTAATTGATAGGGTTACAGCTAAATTTAGGGCTAGGGTTATGGAAACGATTGGGGCTAGGGTTAGGGTTAGGGATATGGGTTTGGTTTGTGTTAAGGTTAGGGCTAGAATTACATCTAGGGCAAATGTTAGGTCTAGGGTTAGGGTTGAGTTAGTTTTAGGGTTAAGTTTATGGATAGGTCTAGTATAAAGGTTAGGTTTAGGTGTATGGTCAAGGTTAGAACTAGGTATATTATAATGGGAAGAGTCAGAGGTAGGGTTTGGGTTAGGTTAAGGTTTAGGTTTAGGACTCAAATTAGCATTAGGTTTAGGGTTAGGGTAATGATACGCTTATGTTTAGGTTTCAGGTTAGATTTAGGTTAATGAAATAGGTTAGGCTTAGGGATAAGTTTAGGTTTAGGCCTAGGGTTGCCATTAGAGTTATTGTTATGGTTAGGGTAATGGATAGGGTTAGAGCTAGTGATAGGGCTAGTGTAATGGTTCAAATTCTGGCTAGTGTTAGGGTAAGGTTTAGGGCTAGGTTCTGAGTTAGGGTTAGGTTTAGGTTTAGTGTTAAATCTAGTGTTAAGGCTCAGATTAAGGCTTGGTTTTGGGTTTGCTTAGGGCTAGGGTTACGCTATGGCTAATGTATAAACTAGTGTTAAAATTAGTGCTAGTGTTATGGTTAGGGTTAGAGTTAGGGCTAGGTCTAGTGTTACAGTTAGGTTTAGGGTTAGGGTGATGTTTAGAGCAAGGGTTATTGTTAGGGTCACTGTCAGAGTCAGGGTTAGTTTTAGGATTAGTTTTAGAACTCGAATTATGGCTAAAGTTAGTACTAAGTGTACTGTTAGGGTTTGGTTTAGGTTAAGGTTTAGGGATACTGGTTTGTTTTGTATTAGGGCTAGGGCTAAGGTTATGGCTAGATTATGGATTAGCATCAGGGTCAGGTCTAGTGTTAGGTTTAGGTTTAGGCTTAGAGTTAGGGTTAGATTTAGTGTTAGGGATAGAGCTAGGGCTAGGTTTAAGGTTAGGGTTATGGTAATGACTAGGATTAGAACTAGGGATACTGCTAGGGTGAGAATTAGAGTTAGTCTTAGTAGTAGTCTTAAGGATAGTGTTAGAGTTAGGGCTAAATAGGACTAGGATTAGGGCTAGGGTTAGGGCTGAATTAGGGCTAGAATTAGGACTAGTGTTAGTTATAGGGCTAGGGCTAATTTAGGGATAGGATTAGGGCTAGAGTTAGGGTTATGTTTAGGGCTAAATTAGGGCTAGGATTAGGGCTAATATTAGAGTTAGGGCTAAATTTGGGCTAGTATTAAGGCTAGGATTAGTGTTGGGGTTAGACCAAGGGGTTGGGCTAGAATTAGGCTTAGCATTGGTGTTAAGGTTAAGTTTAGAGCAATGGGTGGGGTTATAACTAGCTTTAGGGCTATGGTGAGGGTTAGAATTAGGATTAGGCCTAGGGTTATGGTTTTAATTATGGTTAGGGTTAGGGTTAGCGTTAGGTTAATGGATATAGTTAGAGCTAAATTTCAGGCTAGGTTTAACATTAGGATTATGGTTAAGGTTTAGGATATAGCTAGGGTTATGTTTACTGTAAAGGTTAGGTTTTGAGCTAGGGTTAGGTGAAAGATGAGGCTCCAGTTAGGGCTAGGTTTAGGGCTAGGGTTAGACTGAGGGTAATGCTTACAGCTAAGTTTAGGCCTAAGATTAGTGCTAGGTTTTATGTTAGATTTTGTGTTAGGGTTAGGACAGTTCATAATGTAAGAACTAGGGTTATATTTAGGGCTAGTTTTAGGGTTAGGGTTATGGCTAGGTCTAGTGTTAGGTCTAGGTTTTGGGTTAGTGTCAGGTTTAAAGCTAGGTTCAGAGTTAGAATAAGGATCAGTTATTGGGATAGGGTTAGGGTTAGGGTTAGATCCAGAATTAGGAATAGGTTTAGGTCTAGGGGTAGGGTAAGTGTTTAGTTTAGGTTAAGGGTTATTGCTAGGGCTAGTGCTAGGTTTTTGTTTAGGTCTAGGGCTAGAGTTATAGCTATATTTGGGATTACCTTTGGGTCTAGGTCTAGTGTTATGCTTAGGTTTATGTAAAGGATTACCAGTAGGGCTAGTGTTAGGATTTTGTTTAGGGTTAGGTTCAGGTTTAGACCTAGGGTTACTGTTAGGGTCAGATGAGGGTCAGGGTTAGGTTTAGAGGTAGAATGAGGGCTAGGGTTAAGACTACTAATATGGTTAGGCTTTAAGTTAGGCAAAGGATTAGGATTACAACTAGGGTTAGCATTTGGGTTAGGGTTTGGCTTAGTGTAAGGAATAAGGTTAGAGTTAGGGTTAGGGCTAGTGTTAGGTTTAGGATTAGGGCTAGTGTTAGGGTTAAAGCTAAGGTTAGGGCTCAGATTAGGGGTAGAATTTGTGTTAGGGTTAGGGCTACAGTTAGGACAATGACTAATGTACAAAACAGGGTTATGATTAAAGCTAGTTTTAGGGTTAGGTTCAGGCTAGATATAGTGTTAGCATTAATTTAACGTTACGGTGATTTTTAGAGCTAGGATTAGTGTTAGGGTCAGTTTACGGTCAGGGTTTGTTTTAGAGTTAGTTTTAGGGCTAGTTGTAGGGTTAGTGTTTGATTTAGGTTAAGGGTTAGGATTAGGGCTATTGCTTGGTTTTGGTTTATGGTTAGGGCTAGGGCTAGGGCAAGTTTGATTATTAGCGTTATGGTTAGGTGTAGTGTTATGGTTTGGTTTAGGCTTAATGTTACAGTTAATTTTAGAGTTAGGTTTAGATTTAGATTTAAGCTTAGATCTATAATTAGGATTAAGGCTAAGGATAGAACTAGGGCTAGGGCTAGGGCTAGTGTTAGATTTAGTCTTATGGCTAGGTTTAGGGTTAAGATAGGATTAATTAAAGGCTAGCATTAGCACTAGGCTTTGTGTTAGGCCTAGGTTTAGGGCGAGGGTTAGGGTTAGGTTTAGGGTTATGGTTTGTTTTGGGGAATAGGATTAGGTTATAGGTAGATTTAGGGCCAGCACAAAGAATAGAATTAGGGTTAGGCCTCAGGTTATGGTTTGGGTTAGGATTAAGCCAAGGTTCAGGGCTAGGATTACAGGTAGGTCTAATTTCGGGTCTAGTGTTAGGGTTAAAAATAGTTTTAGCGTTAGGTTTATGTCTACATCTAGTGTAAGGGTTAGGTTTAGGGTTAGGGTCAGGTTTAGTGCTAAGGGTACTATTAGGGTCAGGGTCGCGAATAGTGTTTTAGATAGGTTAATGCTTAATGTTAGGGCTCAAATTAGCATTAGAGTTAGGATTAGGATAAAGATAGTGTTAGGTTTAGGTTTCAGGTTAGGTTTAGGGTAAAGGATAGGGTTAGGATTAGGGATACAGTTAGATTTAGGCTCAGGTTTAGCAATAGGGTTAGAGTTATGGTTAGGGTAATGGATAGGGTTAGAGATAGGGTTACAGCAAGGGTCAATGTTATAATTATTTATAGGGTTTGGCTTAGGGTTAGGGTTAGGGTTAAATCTAGGTTTACGGCAAGGGTTATAGTTAGGGTTAGTGATAGGGTTAGGGTTAGGAGTACATCTAGGAATAGTCCTCAGAATAAGGCTAGATTTTGGGTTAAGGCTAGGTTTTTGGTTACGGCTAATGTAAGTACCAGGGTTGCGGTTAGGGCTAATTTTAAGGTTAGTGTTAGGGTTAGGTCTATTGTTAGGTTTAGGTATAGGGTTAGGGTGATGTTTAGAGCTAGGCTTAGTGTTAAGGTCAGATTCAGGGTCAGGGTTAGTTTAGAGTTTGGCTTAAGACTCGAATTAGGCCTAGAGTTATGGCTAAGTGAAGGGTTAGGGCTTAGTTTATATTAAGGGTTAGGATTAGGTCTGTGGCTTTGTTTTGTTTTAGGGCTAGGGTTACTGCCAGTTTTAGAATTAGCCTTATTTTTAGGGCTAGTCTTAGGTTTAGGTTAAGGCTAAGGTTTAGGTTTAGATTTAGAGTTACGGTTAGATCTAGGGTTGCTGCTAGGGCTATGAATAGGGCTAGTGTTAGACCTATAGTGTGGGCTAGGATTAGGGTTCCAGTAAAGTATAGGGTTAGAACTAGAGTTAGGGCTAAGGTGAGACTTTGGACTAGGGTTAGGGATAAGTTTAGGGATAGGGCTAAATTAGATCAAAGATTAGATCCACAGTTAGTGTTAGGTTTAGGTCTAGGGTTATGGTTAGGGTTATAATTAAGGTTATGTTTAGGGCTAGGATAAGGGCTAGGGTTTGTTGTAAAGTTAGGGCTAGTATCATGGCTAGCACTAGTATCAGGTCTATGGTTATGCTTAGGGATAATTTTAGGGTTAGATTTATGGCTAGGTTAGTGTAAGGGTTAGGTATAGGGTAAGAGTGAGGTTTAGAGCTAGGGGAATTATTAGGGTCAGTGTCAGTGTTAGGGTTTTGTTTAGGTTAGAGTTTAGGGCTCGAATTAGCATTAGGGTTAGGGTTAGGGTAATGATTGGATTAGGTCTAGGGTTCAGGGTAGGTTTGGGGTAATTGATAAATTTGTGGATAGTGATATGTTTAGGGTTAGGCCTAGGGTTAGTGTTAAGGTAAGACTTATGTTTAGGGTAATGATATAGTTAGACTTAAGGTTAGGGCTAGGGTTATGGTTAGGATTAGGTCTTGATTTAGGGTTATGGTGAGAGTTAGAACTAGGGTTAGGTTAGGGTTATGTTTAGTGTAAGTGTCAGGTTCTGAGCTATGGTTTGGGCTAGGCTGAGAGTTAGGTTCAGGATTAGGTCTAGGGATAGGATTACGGTACATTTTGGGTTAGGGTTAGGGTTAGGGTTAGGATTAGACCTAGGATTAGTGGTAGTGTCAGCAAAAGAGTCTGGGTTAGTATTAAGGTTTTGGATAGGGTTATATCTAGAATGAGAGAAAGGTTAAAGGTTATTAATAGGGTTATTTTTTTGTTTAGCATAAAGATTAGGGATAGGTCTAGGGTTACCCTTAGGTTTAGGGTTTTGCTTACATAAGGGTTTGGTTTAGAGCTATGGTTATGGCTATGGTTATGGTTAGAGTTAGGGTTAAAGCTGGGTTTAGGGCTCAGATTAGTCCTAGGTCTTGTGTTAGGGTTAGGGTAGGGTTAGGGCAATGGCTAATGTAAGAACTAGGGTTACCATTAGGGTTAGGTTTAGTGTTAGGGTATGGGTTATATTTAGTTTTAGAATTAGGTTAAAGGTTAGGATAATATTTATAGCTAGGGTTCGTGTTAGAATAGGAACCAGGGTCAGGCTTAGATTTAGGGTTAGAGTTAGGACTTGAATTAGGGCTAGGGTTACCGTTAGGTTTCAGTTTAAGGTGATTGTGGTGTTTAGAGCTAGGGTGAGTGTTAGGATGTGAGTGAGTTACGATGTGAGTGTTAGGTCAGGGTTGGTTTTAAGGTTAGGGTTAGAACTTGAATTAGGGCTAGGGTTAGGTCTAGTTGTAGTGTTAGGATTTGGTATAAGTTAAGGTTTAGGGTTAGGTCTCATACTCGGTTTTGTTTCAGTCCTAGGGTTAGAACTAGGGATAGGGCTAGGGCAAGAGTTAGTCTTAGGGCTAGGTTTAGGGCTAGGTTTAGTGTTTAGTGTAAGCCTAGGGTTAGTGTTAGGGTTATGATTAAGGTTAGGTTTAGGGTGAGGGTGAAGGTTAGAGTTTAGAGTTTAGGTTTAGAGTAGGGCAAATTTTGTGGCGAGGGATGGCTTTATAGCTAGGTTTAGAGGTAGGGTGAGGTTTATAATAAGGGGTAGGGCTGTGGTTAGGGTTAGGGTTATGATTAAGGCTAGGTTTAGGGTTAGGATAAGGGCTAGGAGTTTTTTTAGGTTTAGGGCTAGGATTAGTGCTACGACTAATTTTAGGTCCAGAATTATGGTTAAATATAGTTTTAGGGTTAGGATTATGGGTACCTCTAATGTAAGGGTTAGGTTTAGGGTTAGCATCAGGTTTAGAGCTAGTGGTATTATTAGGGTTAAGTTCTGGGTAGGTTTGGGGTAGGTTAAGGTTTAAAGTTAGGGCTCAAATTTGCATTAGGGTTAGGATTATGGTTATGCTAACGGATAGAGTTAGAAATCAGTTTAGGGCTAGGGTTATGGTTATGTTTAACGGTAGGTTTTGGGTCAAGTTATTGCTAGGATTAGGATTACAGCTAATTTAAATACTAGGGTTATGATTATGGCTAGTTTTAGTGTCTTAGGGCCAGGTTTACTGTTAGGTTTAGGTTTAGGGTTAGGGTGATGTTTAGATCTTGTGTTAGTTTTATGGTCAGAGTAAGGGTTAAAGTTAGTTTAAGGGATTGGCTTAAAACTAAAATAGGGGTTGGGTTTAGGGCTAGTTGTGGGGTTAGGACTTTCTTTAGGTTAAAGTTTAGGGTTAGAGCTTTGGTGTGGTTTGGTTTTAGGGCTAGGGTTAGGGTTAGTGAAATTTTTAGGATTAGTGTCAGGGTTAGGGCTAGTCTAAGATTTAGGCTTAGGCTTTGGTTTAGGGTTAAATTAAGAGTTAGGTTTTTATCTAAGGTTAGTGCTAGGGTTAAGGGTAGGGCAAGGGTTAATACTAGGATTTGGGATAGGTTTAGGTTTATGGGAAGGTATAGGATTAGAACGAGTGATAAGGCCAGTGTGAGAGTTAGAGTTATTCTTAGGGCTAGGGTTAAGATTAGGGTTAGGGATAGGGTTAAATTATGGCTAGGGTTAGTTTTAGGGCTAGGGTTAGAGCTAGTTTTAGAATTAGCATCAGGGTTAGGGCTAGTTTTATGCTTAGGCATCGAGTTAGGGTTAATTTTAAAGTTAGGTTTCGATCTTGTTTTAAAGCTAGGGCTAAGGATAGGGCAATTGTGATGAAAAGGGTTAGGGTTAGAGTTAGGGTTACATTTAGGGTAAGAGATGTGGTTTTGGCTAGGTTTAGGGCTAGGGCAAGAGTTAGTATTAGGGTTAGGGCTTAGTTAGGGTTAGGGTTATGATTAAGGCTAGGTTTATGGCTAGGATGAGGTTTAGGGTTTGTCTTAGGGTTAGGGATAGTATTAGAGCTAGTGCTTATGACAGGTCTAGGATTATTGTTAGGGCTAAATTTAGAGTTAGGTTTATGGCTTGTTCCAGTGTAGGGATTAGGTTTAGGGTAAGATTCAGGTTTATACCTAGGGTTACTTTTAGGGTCAGCGTCAGAGATAGGTTTTGGGTTAGGTTAGGGTTTAGGTTTAGGGTAATGACAGGGTTTAGTGTAATGGATAGGGTTAGGGTTAGGCCTAGGGTTATCTTAAGGGTTCAGGTTATTTTTAGGGTAATGGATAAGTTTAGACCTAAGGTTAGGGCTAGGGTTATGTATAGGATTTGCACTAGTTTGGGGTTAGGGTTAGGTTTAAATTTAGGGTTAAAGCTAAGTTTAGGACTCACATTAAGGCTGGATATTGGGTTAGGTTAGGGTTAGGGTTAAGGCTAAGGCTAATGTATAAAATAGGGTTATTATTAGCACTAGTTATTGGGTTAAAGTTAGGGCTAGGTGTAGTGTTTTGTTGAGGTTTACGGTGATGATGATGTTTAGAGCAAGAGTTAGTTTTAGGGTCAGAGTCAGGGTCAAGGTTAGTTTTCGGGTTAGGGTTAGGACTAGAATTAGGGATATGGTTAGAGCTAGGTGTAGGGTTATATTTTGGTTTAGGTTAAGGTTTAGGGTTATGGCTATGACTTGGTTTTGTTTTGGGGCTCGTGCTAGGTTTAGAGCTAATTTTAGGATACCGTTAGCATTAGGGATAGTGTTAGGTTTAGTTTTAGGTTTTGGGTTACTGTTAGATTCATAGTTTGGGTTAGATCTAGGGTTATGGCCAGGGCTATGAATAGGGCTAGGGTTACACCAAGGGATAGGACTAGAATTAGGATTCTAGTATGGGATAGAGTTAGAACTAGGGTTAGGTCTAGGGTGAGAATTAGAGTTAATCTTTAGGCTAGAGTTAGGGTTAGGGTTAGGGATAGGGCAAATTTAGGGCTAAGATTAAGGCTAGGGTTAGAGTTAGGTTTAGGCCTAGGGTTTGGGTTAGGGATAAAATTAAGGCTATGTTTAGGACTAAGATAAGAGCCAGGATTTGTGTTAGGGTTAGCACCAAGATTAAGACTAGGTTTAATATCAGATATAGGGTTAAGTTTAGGAATAGTTTTAGGGTTAGGTTTATGGCTAGGTCTAGTGTAAGGGTTACATAAGGTAAGAGTCAGGTTTAGAGCTAGAGGAATTATTAATGTCACGGTCAGTGTTAGGGTTTGGTTTAGGTTTGAGGTTAGGTTAGGGCTCGGATTAGGATTAGGGTTAGGGTTAGCATAATGATTGGGCTAGGTTTAGGGTTCAGTGTATGTTTAGGGTAATTGATAGGTTTGGGGAAAGCGATAGGGTTAGGGTTAAGCCTAGGGTTAGCATGATGGTAAGGGTTATTTTTAGGATAATGGATACAGTTAGAGTTAAGGTTAGGGCTAGGGTTATGGTTAGGATTAGGTCTTGTGTTAGGGTTAAGGTGAGGGTTAGAACTAGGATCAGGTTTAGGGTTATGTTTAGCGTAAGGATTAGTTTCTGAGCTATGATTATGGCTAGGCTGAGAGTTAGGTTCAGAATTAGGTCTAGGTATAGGATTATGGTAAATTTGGGGTTCAGGTTGGGGTTAGGGTTAGACCTAGGTTTAGTGTTAGGGTCAGAATAAGGATCAGGGTTAGGATTAGGTTTCGGGATAGTGTTAGAGCTAGGGTTAGGACTATTAATAGGGTTAGGGTTTTGGTTAGTCTAAGGACTAGGGATAGGTCTAGTGTTACACTAAGGATTAGGTTTTCACTTAGGGTAAGGGAATGATTTAGATCTAGGGTTAGAGTTAGAGTTAAAGCTAAGTTTAGGTCTCGGTTTATGACTAGTTTTAGTGTTAAGGTTAGGGCTAGGTTTAGGGCAACGGCTAATGTAAGAATTAGGGTTACCCTTAGGGTTAGTTTTAGGGTTAGGATTAGGGGTAGGTTGAGTGATAAGGTTAGGTTTAAGGTTAGGGTAATATTTATAGCTACGGTGCTTGTTAGAATAGGAGTCAGGTTCAGGGTTAGATTTATGGTTAGTGTTAAGACTCAAATTAGTGCTATTGTTAATGTTAGTGTTTGGTTTAGGTTTAGGGCAGTGTTTAGAGCTAGGGTGAGTGTTAGGATATGAATCAGGGTCAGGATTAGTTTTAAGGTGAGGCTTAGGACTCGAATTAGGGCTAGGTTTAGGTCTAGGTGTAGTGTTAGTGTTTGGTTTAAGTAAAGGTTTAGGGTTAGGTCTATTGTTCAGTTTTGTTTCACTGCTAGGATTAGGGTTAGGGCTAGTTTATGAATAGCATCATTGTTAGGGCTAGTGTTAATGTTAGGCTTAGGCTTAAGTTTAAGGTTAAATTTAGAGTTAGGGTTCGGTTTGGGACCAAATTTAGGGCATGTGTTAGGGCTAGTGTTAGGTTTACGGTAGTGTATAGGGATAGAACTAGGGGTCGGGCTAGGGCAAGAATTACAGTTAGTCTTAGGTCTAGGGTTAGGATAGGGTTAGAGATAGAGCTAAATTAGGGCTAGGATTAGGGATAGGTTTTGTGTTTAGCTTAAGCCTAGGGTTAGGGTTAGGGTTAGGTTTAAATTTAGGGTAAGGGATGACATTATAGCTAGATTTAGAGGTAGGGTGAATGTTAGAATTTGGGTTAAGTGTAGGACTAGATTTAGGGCTATGATTAAGGCTAGGTTTAGGGCTAGGATGAGGGCTAGGTGTGTTTTTTGGGTTAAGGCTAAGACTACAGCTAGAGCTAATTTCAGGTCCAAAATTATGGTTAAAGATCGTTTTAGGATTAGGTTTATGTCTACTTCTTGGCTAAGGGTTAGTTGTTGAGTTATGGTCAAGTTTAGAGCTAGGGGTATTATTAGGGTCAAGGTCAGGTTTAGGGTTTGGGATAGGTTAAGGTTTCAAGTTTGGGCTTGAATTAGTTTTAGGATTAGTGTTAGGGTAATGATAGAATTAGGTTTAGGATTCAGGTTAGGTTTAGGGTAATGGAAGTGTTAGGATTCGGGATAGGGTTAGGTTTATGCCGAGGGTTATCATTATGGTTAGGGTTATGGTTATGTTAATGGATAGAGTTAGAAATCAGTTTATGACTAGAGTTATGGTTACAGTTAGGGCTAGTGTTAGGGTTAGGTTAGGTTTAAACCTAGGGTTAGGTCTTGGATTAGGTCTAGGTTTTGTGTTATGTTAGGACTAGGGTTAGGGTTACAGCTAATGTAAGTACTAGGTTTACAACTAGGGCTTGTTTTAGGGTTTTAATGCTAGGTTTAGTGTTAGGGTTAGCTTTAGGGTTAGGGTGATGTTTAGAGCTAGAAGTGTTAGGGTCAGTGTCAGGTTCAGGGTTAGTTTTAGGGTTCGGCTTCCAACTCAAATTAGGGCTAGGGTTAAGTCTAGGTGTACAGTTAGGGATTGTTTTAGGTTAATGTTTAGTGTTAGAGCTACAGCTCGTTTTGTTATAGGGCTCGGGCTAGGTTTAGGGCTTGTTTTAGGATAATTGTTATGGTTTGTGCTAGTGTTAGAGGTATGCTTATGCTTCGGGTTAGGGCTAGATTCAGAGTTATGTTTTGCATAAGGTTAGTGCTAGGGATAAGGATAGGGCAAGGGTTAGTACTAGGGTTAGGGCTAGGTTTATTGCTACAGTAACGGACAGGGTTAGAATGAGTGATAGGGCTAGTGTGAGAGTTAGAGTTCGTCTTATGGCTAGGGTTAGGGTTAGGTTTAGGGATAGGGCTAAATTACAGCTAGGGTTATGTTAGGGCTGGTGTTAGGCCTAGTTTTAAGATTAGGCTTAGGCATCGAGATAGGGTTAGATTTAGTGTTAGGTTTCGACCTAGGGTTAGTGCTAGGGCTAAGAATAAGGCAAGGGTTATCATTAGGGTTAGGAATAGAGTTAGGGTTTAGTTAGGATAAGGATGTGGTTATATCTAGGTTTAGGGTAAGGGCGAAGGTTAGTATATAGTTAGAACTAGGGTTAGGGTTAGGGTTATGATTAAGGCTATGTTTAGGGCTACGATGAAGACAAGGATTTGTTTTAAGTTTAGGGATAGTATTAGGGCTATGGCTAATATCAGGTCTAGGGTTACAGTTAGGGATAGATTTAGTGTTATGTTTAGGCTTGGTCCAGTATAAGGATTAGGTTCTTGATTAGGGTTAGGTTTAGATCTATGGTTATTTTTAGAATCAGGGTCAGGATTAGGGTTTGGGTTAAGTTAGTGTTTAGGTGCAGGGCTGGAATTAGTGTTAGATTTAGGGCTAGGGTAATGACAGGTTTAGGTTTAGGGTTTAGGTTTGGTTTAGTGTAATGTATAGGGTTAGGGTTAGGCCTAGGGATATCAGAAGGGTTAGGGTTATTGTTAGGGTAATGGATAAGTTTAGCCGTAATGTTAGGGCTAGGGTTATGTATAGGATTGAAGCTAGTGTTTGGGTTAGTGTTAGGTTTAAGTTTAGGGTTAAAGCTAGATTTAGGACTCGGATCAAGGCTAATGTGGATTAATGTTGCAGTCTGGCTGGGCACAAATAACCCAGCCCTCACAAAGCCTTGTAGGTTCAAACAGCAACTCTTTATTCCCAAACTCTCACCGGCACTCTACGCGTGCTTCCCGGTAGCACAACCCCTCCACCAGGCTCCCTGCGCCAATTCTCCCGGAACCCCGCGAGAACTCAACAGGATCTCCAAAGTTGTGGGCGCCCGAGGCATCAGGATCCACTCTATTCCCTATTCCCGTAGCCACCCTATTCCCAGTAGGACCTGCCCTAATCCCGGAGCCACCCTATTCCCAGAGCAGGGTCACCATTCAACCATTCCCTCTGGCAAAATGCCAGGTGTCATTACGACTAAACTGTGGCTCTCATCATCTCCCCTCTTCTGTTTAATTAAACAACAAGCATGTGGCTTAGGGACCGTGCCTGTCTTAGGTTGTCCAATAATACATATGGTCCTTACCCCTCATCGGATGAGCTGACCTCAAGGCATTAGCCTCCTGTCTTATGTTGGTACCACTGTAATTGGATCTCACCCATCATTGACTACCGGTCCAGCATTCAGCCATACTTGTGGATAGGCCTTTGCACCAGTGGGGGGGTGAGGTTCTTTGCCTCACCTCTTTTGGCCCCCAAATTTGGCCTTTGCACTAGTGGGGGGGGGTGAGGTTCTTTGCCTCACTTCTGTTGGCTCCCATATTGGCCTTGGTTCCAGTGGCGGAGTGAGGTTCTTTGCCTCACCCCTGTTGGCTTCCAAATTTGGCCTTGGTGCCAGTGGGGTGGTGAGGTTGTTTGCCTCACCTCTGTTGGCCCCTAAATTTTAGACCATCACAAGCAGAATGGAGGAGGATGCAAAATGGCATGGCACCAAGCCAAAAGACGGCTCATTTTGGAAAAATTGTACCACCGATGACACCATCAGCAAAGATACCCCAGCACTACCACAATTCGCTGCACCAACGGATAGTTCATAATGCATGCAAGTGATACATAGTCCAGGAAAGTTCTGCAAGCAGTTCAAAGCAGAGGAATCCATTAATATGTTCATTTCCTCCCAAAGTAAATCCACTTCTTGATTGAGCATCACTTGTTGAGTGATGCATCAGTTTATACAGTTTTTCACTGATGCATCAGTTTATACAGTTTACTGTGATAGCTATCGAAGAAGCTGTAGTTTAGTTTTATCTTTGTCTTCACCGGCACTGGGATGAAGATAGGAATTCTGGCAATGATGGCTAAAAAAATTATGTAACATTCCAGCAGGCACTAAAAGAAAGCAATTTTCTAAACAATTTGCATTATCCTGAAGAGAATTATTAAATATAATGAAAAGGAAAGGTAAAAGTAAACAAACAGATCTGTTAACCTCCTTTTTTGTTTACATATTAAAACAATCCTCAACAGCTATTTACCCAATTTAAATTAAACCATTTAAATCCCGTGAATAAAAAAAAAAATATTCGGATCCATTTTTTCATGAGTGCTCCTCATATATGATATATGTACATACACACATACAGACATACAACACATAACACAAGTGTGCACACATAACAGTAAAGGCCTTGTAGCTTTTTACAGGTGAAATATCCATTGCAATTTTAAAAACTCTACAGTCAGAAAATAGAACTGATCAGAAAAAAAAAAAACATTAACCTAGGTCTGTATGAGCTCAAAAAACAAAATAAAACTTCATCATATGTGAAAAGGCAATAATAAAATAGGTATTGAAAAAGGCATCCTGGTTACCACCTGGGTTTGACTCTTCTTTGGATATCCCATCCTTTTTCCTGTAACTTGCATATGAGTCTGAAGGTATTCCCACAAGTAAGCCCCAAGGTTTCTTACATTTGAAATAGGCCTTAATGTTGTTCATTATTCATTAGCCTCCAGGTGTGGGAGAATCATTGTTGCAGATGTAAGAATCGCCAAACTGGAGTTCTGAATATCAGCTGTTATGTATTTGAGCCAAATCATCTTCTTGTTGGTCTGTAGAAATCACTTTAGTTAATCTCTGTGGAATCCAAATTGGCTCCTCTTCTCCCTGTGGAAACACACAAACAGACCCCCAACTCCAGACAATCACTGGGTCAAGACCTTTCCATTGTCCTGTTAGAATATCCTTCCAAAGTACCTTGGGCTTATGGACATTTTCTGGACACATATGCCTTTCCGCAGCACTAAGACCTGATGAATCAAAATTTTAAAAATTTAGAGCAAAAAGGGTTATTTTAAGTTTATCTTTGGGGGATATATACCCCTTTCCAATTTCCTGTTTTTGCTTTAATAAGTACATTTTAATAGTTTGATGAGCTCTTTAAACCATGCCTTGTCCCTGTTGATTGTATGGGATTCCTGTTAAGTAAAACATTAACTGATTTTTCTTCAGGGATGATGTTCCAAAATATCCTTTATGCGTCCTTTGGAAATTTAAAGATCCTTTTAAATTCAAGTCTTCCAAAAGCATTTTGCCTTAGTTTTTAGAATTACTTTAGTCCTTTTAATTTTTTGATGTGGTTTTAAACCAGTTTCCTTCTAGTTTAAAGTTTTCTAAATTGGCTCTTGTGTATAAATTTTAACACCCTCATCTGAGACTTCTAATTTCTGCACCATCAGAAATTAAAGTTGATGGGCTTTTTGAAAAAATTACTAATAATCCCCTTGTTCTTCTATTGTCTCCAATATTTGACTTCAAACTTCTCTCTTATACGTTTTTCTATCTTGAATGTCTGTATCTAATAGTTGTCTTAGTTTTTTGCATTTTTATCTGAAATATATTTATTTGAAATTTGTAACAATTTTTATCTTGTTTCTAACTTCTAGTTTTCTTCTATGGTTTGTATATTCACCCTTAGTTGCTTTTTTTTTCCTCCTAGTTTTTTTTTTTTTTTTTGCTTCCTATTTTGTGGGTTTAAAATTCTTGTCTTCCTACATCTTTTCTATCTTCCTACATCTTCTCTTTTTTTTAAACTTTCTGTACTTCTGTCTTTAAAGTTTTCCACTTCAAATTTTTAATCTTCTTTATCCAAATTGCTTTTATCCTATTATTTTCCCATTTTCATGGTTTTATTTTAAGTAATGCTTATAAGATTAACTAGGCTTCGAATGATGCAATCTTTCCTCTGCCCTGAAGGCATCTTAACCACCCTTAATTTAATGTTTTAAAGCCTTTTGCAACTTACTTAGACCTTTTACAATTTTTTACTTTATCACACAAAGATTATCTCATCTAGAAACATTTCTTCATTTCTTTTTCCTTTAATCTTCCATATTAAAATATATTTCCACATCTTGAATGTTTTTACATCTCTTTTCTAGCCATTACCCTTTTTATAAATTCACATTCAGAAACAACCCATATAAAATTTCTGATTTAGACAAATTACTCCACTTTAATAAGATGAAACACTTTCATTTTTTTATGGTACTATAATACTATAATTGAAACCCTACTGAAACTTCTTATACTCTTTGTATATAACTTACACCTGATAGAATCTTAACTCTCAGTAACCTTGTTTCAGCAAAGACACAGACACAAAGCAATATTAAACTTTTTTTTTCCATTTACCAATTTATGAAAACACACATAATGTTTAAATATATTACCTTATGGAAATTAATAAGTAAAGAATACTTGATTTTATATTTAATGGTTGATGTTTCAATACATTAACTTTGTAAATTAATCAGATGTCTGTTAAAAACCAAGATCTTAGACAAGTGTAGTAAACAGAACTAGCCATCTCTTTCTTTTTGAAAAAAAAAAAAAAAATCTTTTTACAGGATACCATGATGGTCCCATTGTGATATATTCAACAACTCCTCTTTAAAAAGCCATGGGCTACATTTTTGTATCGTATCAACATATGCCCTAACTGTTTTTGGTCTTACTGGGGTGCCTCCTTCCTATAACAATTTCTCTTCCTCGGGGGTGAACAACTTCAAACCTTGAGTCAACCATTTTCCCCAGTTTGCCTGAGAATGTTCTAGGGAGAGGCAACTTAAAATAAAAACAAAATAAATCAAAACAAGAACACATCGTTTTTTTAAATGGTAACCCATTTTTTTTTTTTTTTTTTTTGCTCTCCTTCAGGGGCGAGCAATTTCACTTACCCCCAAGCTTCAGGTGTTCCCCGTAAGGGCCACCAAATGCCGCAGTCTGGCTGAGCACAAAATAACCAAGCTGCCACAAAGCCTTGTAGGTTCAAACAGCAAATCTTTATTCCCAAACTCTCACGCTTCCCGGGAACACACCCCCTCCACCAGGCTCCACGCACCAATTCTCCCAGAACCCCGCGAGAACTCAACAGGAACTCCAAAGTATGGGGAGCCTGTGGCAGCAGGATCCACCATAATCCTGGAGCCAGAATATTCCTGGAGCAGGGTCACCTTTCAACCATTCCCTCTGGCAAAATGCCAGGAGTCATTCCGACTAAACTGTGGCTCTCAACAGGTTTTGGGTTGGATTAAGGTTAGGGTTAAGGATACCACTATTGTATGAAGTAGGTTTATGATTACAGCTAGTTATAGAGTTAGAGTTAGGTCTAGGTCTAATGTTAAGGTTAGGTTTATGGTTATGATGATGTTTAGAGCAAGGGTTAGTGTTAGGGTCAGAGTCAGGGTCAGGGTTATTTTTCAGGTTAGGGTTAGACTATAATTAGGGATAGAGTTAGAGCTAGGTGTAGGGTTAGGGTATGGTTTAGGTTAAGGGTTAAGTTTAGGGCTATGGCTCGGTTTTGTTTTGGGGCTAGGGTTAGGGTTAGGGCTAGTTTTAAGATTATTCTTAGGGTTAGGGCTAGTGTAAGTGTGAGATTTAGGCTTAGTTTAAGGATTAGGGATAAGAGGGGAGTTATGGTTAGATTTAGTCTTAGGGTTAGGGTAAAATTTAGAGTTAGGTTTACATCTAGGATTTGTGATAGGACTAAGTATAGGGCTAGGGTAGGGCTACATTTAGGGCTAGGAGTATGGTGATGGTAAGGGATAGGATTTGAACTAGGTATAGGGCTAGTGTGAGAGTTAGTTAGTCTTAGGACTAGGGTTAGGGTTAGGGATAGGGCTAAATTAGGGCTTGGAATAGGGCTAGGGTTAGTGTTAGTGTTAGGCCTAGGGTTAGGGATAGGGCTAAATTAGGGCTTGGAATAGGGCTAGGTTTAGTGTTAGATTTAGGATTAGGGTTAGGCTAAGGGATGGGAATATAGCTAGTTTTAAGACTAGGGTGAGAATTAGGATTAAGTTTAGGGTTAACGTTAGGGTTAGGGTTATGATTAAGGCGAGGTTCATGTCTAAGATGTGGGCTAAGTTTTGTATTGGGGTTAGGGCTAGGATTAGATCTATGGCTAATGTCAGGTCTAGGGTATGGTTAGGGATAGTTTTAGGGTTAGGTTTATGGCTAAGTCTATTGTAAAGGTTAGGTTTATTGTTAGGGTCAGGTTTAGAGCTATAATTATTATTTGAGTCAGGGTCAAGTTTAGGGTTTGGGTTAGGTTAAGTTTTAGGTTTAGGGCTCAAATTAGTCTTATGTTTAGGGATCGGGTAATGACACAGTTAGGTTTAGGGTTCAGGTTATGTGTAGGTTAATGGACAGGGTTAAGGCTAGTGCTAGGATTAGGGTTCCACGTAGGTTTAGCATAGGAATATAGTTATCTTCGGGTTATGAATAGGGTTAGAGCTAGGATTAAGGCTAGGGTTATGGTTAGGATTAGGACTAGGGTTCGGCGTAGGGCTATGGTTAAGGCTAGGGTTATTGTTAGGGTTATCTTAAGTGTTAAAGCTAAGTTAGTGCTTGGATTAAGGCTAGCTTTTGTAGTAGGTTAGGGCTATGGCTAATGTAAGAACTAGTGTAATGATTAGGACTAGTTTTATGGTTAATGCTAGGGCTAGGTTTAGTTTTAGGGTTAATTTTAGGTTTAGGGTGAAATTTAGAGCTAGGGTTAGAGTTAGTGTCAGGGACAGTGTTCGGGTAGGGTAATGCTTAGGGTTAAAGCCAGAATTAGGACTAGGGTTAGGTATACAGGTAGGGTTAGAGTTTGGGTTAGGTTAAGGGTTAGTGTTAAGGCTAGGTATAGTTTGTCTTTAGGTGTAGAGATATAGTTATGGCTAGATTTAGGATTAGGTTTAGGTGTAGGTCTTGTATAAGGTTTAGGTTTAGTTATAAGGTTACCAGTAGGGCTAGTGTTAGGTTTAGGTTTAGGGTTAGGTTCAGATTTAGACCTAAGATTAGTGTTAGGGTCAGAATAATGGTCAGGAATAGGGTTAGGGTTTTGGTTAGGGTTAGATCTAGAATGAAGTCTAGGGTTAGGACTAGTTGTAGGGTTAGGCTTTTGATTAGGCTAATGATTATTGCTAAGAACATGGTTAGCACTAGGGTGAGGGTTTGGCTTAGGGTAAGAGATAGGGTTAGAGCTAGGGTTAGGACCAGGGTTAGGGTTAATTTTAGGAATAAAGCTCGTGTTAGGGCTTGGATTAGGGCTAATTTTGTATTAGGGTTAGGGCTAGTTTTATCTTTACGGATATTGTAAGAACTAGAGTTACAATTAGCGTTAGTTTTAGGGTTCAGTTTAGAGCTAGGTTTAGTGTTAGGATTAGGATTAAGGTTAGAGTGATGTTTACAGCTAGGTTTAGTGTTTGGATATGAGTCAGGGTCATGGTTATGTTTAGGGTTAGGGTTAGGTTTCAAATTAGGGATAGGGTTAGGGCGGTGTAGGGTTAGGGTTTGGTCTAGGGTAAGGGTTAGTGTTAGGGGTATGTCTCGGTTTTTTGGGGGGCTAGGGCTAGGGTTAGGGCTAAGTTTAGGATTAGCATTAGGGTTAGAGCTAGTTTCAGGGTTAGGCTGAGGCATCGGGTTAGGATTAGTTTTAGAGATAGGTTTCAATCTAGAGTTAGTTCTAGGGCTCAGGATAGTGCAAGGGTTATGACTGGAGTTAGAGCTTGGGTTAGGGTTATGGTAAGGGACAGGTTTAGAAGTAGGATTGGTCTTGTATGAGAATTATAGTTAGTCTTTATTCTAGGGTTAGGGTTAGGGTTAGGAATACAGCTAAATTAGGGCTAGGATAAGGGCTAGGTTTAGTGTTAGAGTTAGGGCTAGAGTTAGTGTTATGGTTAGGGCTAGGGCTAGTGTTAGGGGTAGGGTAAGGATTAGGGATTAAGCTATGGTTAGGGCTAGGGGGATTGTTAGTTTTAGTGTTAGGTCTGGGTTCTGGTTATGATTATGTTTACTGTTAGGGTTGGGGTTAGGGCTATCGTTTTCCTTAGGGTTAGGGTTAGTTTTAGAGTAATGTATTGGATTAGATATAAGTATATGATTAGGGTTAAGTTTAGGTTAGGGTTAAATTTAGGTTTAGGGATAAGTTTAGTTTTGATTTATGGTAAGGCTTACAGTTAAGTTTATGGCAAGGGTTAGGTTTAGGGTTAGGTCAAGGCTTAAGTTTATGATTAGGGTTAGGGATAGGGTTAGGTTTAGGGCTAGGGTTAGAATTAGGGTTGGGGTAGGGTTAGGGTAATGTTAGAGTTAGAGAGAATGTTAGTACTAGGGTTAAGGTTAGGATTAGGGATAGGGTTTGATTTATGTTTAGAAATAGGGCTAGGGTTATGTTTAGGCTAAGGGGTAGGCTTTGAGCTAGGGTTATGTGTAAGGCAAGGTTTAGGGTTAGGGCTAACTTTAGGATTTATGGTTATGCTTAGGGTAGGTTTAGGCCTCAGATTAGGGCTAGGTTTTGTGTTAGGTTTAGGCCCAGGGTTAACGCTATGTGTAATGTAAGATCTAGGGTTCTTATTAGAGATATTTTTAGGGTTAGAGTAATGGTTATGTCTAGTGTTATGTTTAGGTTTTGAGTTAGGGTCAGGTTTAGAGCTACGTTTAGTGTTAGTGTTAGGGTCAGTGTTCAGGTTACAGTTAGGTTTAAGGTGAAAGCCAGAATTAGGACTAGAGTTAGGTCTAGTGATGGGGTTAGTGTTTGCTTTAGGTTAAGGATTATTTTAGGGCTATAGCTCTTTTTTTTTTAGGTCTAGGTCTAGAGTAATGGCTATATTTAGTAATAGGCTTAGGTCTATGGCTAGTGTTAGGATTAGGTTTAGGTATAAGTTTGCTGGTAGGGCTAGTTTTAGGGTTTGGTTCAGGGTTAGGGTCAGATTTAGACTGAGGGTTTGTGTTAGGATAAGGATTTGAGTTAGGGTTAGAACTAGAATGAGGGCTAGAGTCAGGACTAGTAATAGGGTTAGGGTATGGATTAGGCTATGGATTAGGATTAGGACTAAGGTTAGCATTATGGATAGCGTTTGGCTTAGTAATGAATAGGGTAAGTGATAGAGTTAGAGCTAGGGTTAGGATTAGGGTTAGGGTTAGGGTTTGGGTAAGGTTAGATTTAGGTTTAGGTTTAGGTTTACTTTTAGGGTTAGGGCTCAGATTAGGGCTAGATTTTCTGTTAGGTTTAGGGCTAGGGTTATTGCTATGGCTAATATAACAACTAAGGTTATGATTAGAGTCAGTATTTGGTCTAGATCTAGTGTTAACATTTTCTTTAGGGTTAGTGTGATATTTAGAACTAAGGTTAGTGTTAGAATATAAGTCAGGGTCAGTGTTAATTTAAGGACTAGGACATGAATTAGAGCTAGAAGGTTATTACTATATTTAGGGTTAGGGTTTGGTGTAGGTTAACATTTAGGGTTAGGACAATGGCTCGAATTTCTTTGAGGGATAAGGCTAGGGTTATGGCTAGTTTTAGGATTAGCAATAGTGTTAGGTCTACTGGTAGGTTGATATAGGCTTAGGGTTAGGGTCACATGTAGAGTTATGGTTAGATCTAGGGTAGGTTCTAGGGCTAGGGTTAGGGCTAAGGTTAGGAGCTTGTGTTAGGTTTATTGTAAGAGATAGGGTTAGAACTAGAAATAGGCCTGGGGAGACTTAGAGTTAGTCTTAGGCCAAGGTTAGGGGTAGAGTTAGGGTTGGGGTAAATTAGGGCTAGGATTAGTGCTAGGGTTAATGTTATGGTTAGGCCTATGTTTAGGGCTAGAGATATGGTTAGTGTTACAGTTAGGATTAGTGATAGGGTTAGGGGAAAGGATGGGGTTATACCTAAGTTCAGGTCTAGGTCGAGGATTAAAATTAGAGTTAGGGCTAGAGTTGGTGTTTGGGTTAGGATTAAGGCTAGGTAAAGGCCTAAGATGAGGACTAGTGTTTGTGTCAGGGAAAGGGCTAGGATTAGGGCTGGAGCTAATGTCATGTCTGCGTTTATGGTTATATTAGTTTTCGGGTTAGGTTATGGCTAGGTCTAGTGTAAGGTTTAGGTTTAGGTTAAGGGTCAGGTTTAAAGCTAGGTGTATAATTAAGGTCAGATTCGAGTAGGGTTTGGTTTAGGTTAAGATTCAGGCTTAAGTCTTGAATTAGCATTAGGGATAGGGTTAGAGTCTGGATTACAGTAATTGATAGGGTTAGGTTTAGGGTTCAGGTTAGGTTTAGAGTAATGAATAGGGTTAATGTTAGCAATAGTGTTAGCGTTAGGCCTAGGATTAGCATTTGTGTTAGGCTTATCTTTAGGGTAATGGATAGGTTCAGAGCTAATTTTAGGGCTAGAGTTAAGGTTAGAATTAGGACTAGGGTTAGGGTTAGGCCAAGGGTTCATGTGAGAATTAGGTTTGGGGTAAGTGTTAGCCTTTGAGCTAGATTAGGGCTATCTTGAGGGTTAGGTTTAGAGTCAGGGCTAATGTTTGGGTTTGGGTTAGGATTATGTTTAGATTAAGGTTACAGTTTGAGTTAGAATTAGTATTAAAACGAGGGTTAGGGTTAGAGTTATGTCTAGGCTTATGGTTAGGGTTACAATAAGGGCTAGATTTAGGGCTAGGATAAGGGCAATGTTTTGAGTGAGACTTATCACTATCATTAGGGCTATGAGTAATGTAAGAGCTAGGGATATGGTTATGGCTAGTTATAGGGTTAGGGTTATGGATAAGTCTAGTGTTCTAGTTAGATTTGGGGTTGGGATAAGATTTAGAGCAAGGTTTTGTTATAGGATAACTGTCATTGTCGGGTTAGGGTTAGGTTTAAGATGAGGGCCAGATTTAGGACTAGCGTTTGGTCTAGGGATACAGTTAGTCTTTATGTTAGGTTAACGGTTATTGTTAGGGCTAGTGCTAGGTTTTTTTTTTTTTTTTTTTTTGTTTTTTTTTTTTTGGGATAAGGCTGGATTCATGACTCTATTTAGGATTATGTTTGGTCTTGTTCTAGTGTTACTCTTAGGTTTAGGTATAGCTTTACCAGTAGGGGTAGGGTTAGGGTTCACTTTAGGGTTAGTGTCAGGTTTAGACCTAGGGTTAGTGTTAAGGTCAGAATAAGGGTCAGGATTAGAGTTAGGGTTAGAACTAGAATGAAGGTAGGGTTAGGACTAGTAATAGAGATAGGCTTTGAGATAGGCTAGGGATTATGTTAGAACTAGGGTAGCATTAGTGTGAGGGATTGGCTTAGGGTAAGGGATAGGGTTAAAGGTAGAGTTAGGGTTGGGTTAGGATTAGAGTTAGGTTTAGGGTTAAACATAGGTTTAGGCCTCGGAATAGGGCAAGGATTTGTGTTAACATTAGGGCTACAGCTAATTGAAGAACTAGGATTCCTATTAGGTCTAGTTCTGGGGTTAGAGTTAGGTCAATGTTTAGAGACAGGGTTACTGTTAGGGTCCGAGTAAGGGTCAGGGTTACTTCTAGTGTTAGAGTTAGGACTCAAATTAGGGCTATGTTTAGGGCTAGTTGTAGGGTTAGGGTTTGGTTTAGGTTAAGGGTTAGGGTTAGCATTATGACTTGATTTTGTTTTAGGACTACGGTACTGTTAGGGCTAGTTTTCCAATTAGCATTAGGGTTAGGACTAGTGTTAGAGTCAGCTTTAGGCTATAGGTTAGGGTTAGATCCAGTTTTAGGACTAGGGTGAAGGTTAGGGCTAGGGTTGGGGCTAGGGATAGGGATAGATTTTGTGTTATGGTAACGGATAGGTTTAGAACTAAGGCTAGGGCTAGGCCGAGAGTTAGAGTTAGTCTTAGAGCTAGGGCTAGTGTTAGGTTTAGAGTTATGGCTAAATTAGGGCTAGATTAGAGCTATGATTTGTGGTAGGTTTAGGCCTAGGTTTAGGGCTAGGTTTAGGGTTAGCATTAGGGTTAGGGTAAGGTATTATGTTAAAGCTACATTTAGGGATAGGGCAAACATAAAATTAGGGTTAGGGCTATGGTTAATGTTAGGGTTAGGATTAAGTCTAGGCTTAGGGATAGGTTTAGGGCTACAATTTTTGTTATGGTTAGGGCTAGGATTAGGGATAGGGCTAATGTCAGGTCTAGGGTTATGGTTAGGGATAGTTTTAGGCTAAGGATTATGGCCAGGTCATTTGTAAGTGTTAGGCTGAAGGTTAGGGTCAGGTTTACAGCTAGGGGTGTTAGTAGGGTCAGAGTAAGGGTTAGGGTATGGGTTAGATTAAGGATTAGGCTTAGGGCTCAAATTAGCATATGGTTAGTTTTAGAGTTAGGGTAATGGATACTGTGAAGTTTAGGGTTAAGTTTAGAATTAGAGTAATGGACAGGTTTAGGGTTAGGTATAGGGTTAGGTTTAGCCTTAGGGATAGAATTTGGTTAGGGTTATGGTTAGGGTAATAGAGTGGATTAGAGCTACAGTTAGGACTATGATTATGGTTAGGTTAAAGCTTTGGTTAGGGTTAGGCCTAGGGTTAGAAATTTTTAGGGTTATGGAAAGAGTAATGGATAAAATTAGAGCTAGGGATAAGGCTAGGATTATGGTTAGGATTAGAGCTATGCTTTGGGTTATATTTTGGGTTAGGACAAGATTAAGTTTTATGGTTAGGTTTAGGTTGACTGTTAGGGCTAGGGTTAGGGTTAGGGCTAGGGTTAAAGCTAGGGTTATGGCTCTGATTAGGTCTAGGTTTTGAGTTAGGTTAGGGCTATTTAGGAGTAGGGCTAATGTTAGCACTACGGTTATAATTAGGGCTATGTTAAGTTTAGAATTATGTCTAAATCTAGTGTGTAGATTAGGTTTATGTTTGGGGTGATTATTAGAGATAGTGTTCATGTTACCATCAAAGTCTTGATCAATGTTACTGATAAGAGTTAGGGATAGGCTCAAATTAGGGCTATGGTTAAGGCTAGGTGTAGGGTTAGGGTTTGTGTAGGGGTTAGGGTAAGACTTAGGGATAGGTCTAATGTGAAGTCTAGGATTATGGTTTGGTTAGGGTTAGTGTTAGGGCTTTGTCATAGTTTTGTTTTACAGCTAGGGCTACATTTAGAAATAGTGATAGTGTTAGCTGCAGCAGTCTGGCTGGGCACAATTCAGGAGCCACTTGTCAAAAGAAACAAACTTTATTTTTAGAACCACACAGGCCAAAAAAAACAGCTCCTCAGGAAAACCCCTCAGAGCCCAACTGCCACCACTGGCTTCCCACTAGCCTCTCAACCTCCCCCACTCCTACTGCTCTTGAGGCCGATTGGCTGGGTTGCATGGGCGGAGCCAAAAATGTCCCCCAATGAGCAGCTCCGTAGTCTGAAAGGGCGGGGAAACAGCCCAATGAGCATCACCGCAGAGGAGCCAATCAGCTAGAAGTTGCTGGGGCCGCTGTGAGCCATTCATCAGCTGGCAGTCTGAAAGTTTGCTGGGGCCCCTTCGGCTGTGGCTCTCAACATCTCCCCCTCTCTGTTTAAACAACAAGCATGTGGCTTAGGGACCATGCCTGCCTTAGGTTGTCCAATAATACATATTGTCCTTACCCATTATGGGATGAGCTGACCTCAAGGCATCAGCCTCCTGTCTTAGGTTGGTACAATTGCAATTGGATCTTACCCATCACTGACTACTGGTCCAGTATACAGCCACACCTGTGGATAGGTCTTTGTACCAGCGGGGGGTGAGGTTCCTTGCCTCACCTCTGTTGGCCCCCAAATTTTAGCTGAACGATCATGACAAGCAGAAGGGAGGAAGATACACCAAGCCAATTGACGGCTCCTTTTGGAAAAAATTGTACCACCGATGACATCATCAGCAAAAATACCCCAACACTACCACAAGTCGCTGCACCAACAGATAGTTCACAATGCATACAGGTGAGTTCACAATGCATACAAGTGATACATAGTCCAGGCAAGTTCTGCAAGCAGTTCAGTGATGGCTATTGCAGAAGTTGTAGACTGGTTTTATCTTTGTCTTCACCGGCACTGGGATGAAGATAGGAAATCTGGCAATAATGGCTAAAGAAAAAATTATATAACATTCCAGAAGGCACTAAAAGAAAACAATTTTCTTCTCTTTTTTTTTTTAGAAAACAATTTTCTTAACAATGTACCTTATCTTCAACAGAATTATTAAATATAATTAAAAGGAAAGGTGAAAGTAAACAACCAGATCTGTTAACCTCGTTTTTTGTTCATATATTAAAACAATCCTCAACAGTTGTTTACCCAATTTAAATTAAACCATTTAAATCATGTGAATAAAAAATAAATATTTGGATCCATTTTTTCATGAGCGCTCATCATATATGATATATGGACATACGTATATACAAACATACAACATAAAACACAAGTGTGCACACAACACATAACATAATAGTAAAGGCCTTATAAATTTTTACAGGTGAAATCTCCATTGCAATGTTTAAAAACTCTATAGTCAAAAAATAGAACTGATCAGCAAAACATAAACATAGGTCTATATGAGCTCAAAAAACAAAATAAAACTTCATGATGTGGGAAAGGGCAATAATAAAATAGATATTGAAAAAAAGCATCCTGGTTCTGTTGCAGATGTAAAAATAGCCAAACTGGAGTTCTGTATGTCAGCTGTTATGGATTTGAGCCAAATCATCTTCTTTTTGGTCTGTAGAAATCGCTTTAGTTAATCTCTCTGGAATCCAAATTGGCTGCTGTTCTCCCTGTGGAAACACATAAACATTTCCATTCATATCTCCCCGACTCCAGGCAATCACTGGGTCAGGACCTTTCCATTGTCCTGTTAGAATATCCTTCCAAATTTCCTTGGGCTTATGTACATTTTTTGGATATATATGCCTTTCCGCAGCACTAAGCCCTGATGAATCCAAATTTAAAAATTTAGAGTAAAAAGGGTTATTTTAAGTTTACCTTTGGGGAATATATACCCCTTCCCAATTCCTTCTTTTTGCTTTAATAAGTACATTTTAATAGTTTGATGAGCTCTTTCAACTATGCCTTGTCCCTGTGGATTGTATGGGATTCCTTTTATATGAGTAATGCCAAATGTTGAGCAAAATTGTTTGAAAGAGGTAGAAGTATAACCAGGGGCATTATCTGTTTTTAACTGTTTTGGAATGCCCACAGTGGCAAAATTTTGTAAGCAATGAGCTATAATATCTTTAGTTTTTTCTCCGGCATGAAGGGAGCCCATCAAAAATCCAGAAGAAGTATCAACTGTAACATGCAAATATTTTAATTTTCCAAATTTTGGCACATGTGTGACGTCCATCTGCCAAATATGGTTAGGTATCAATCCTCTAGGATTGACTCCAAGATTAACTTGTGGTAAAAAGGTCACACAATTTTGACATTGTTTTATTATTTGTCTAGCTTGTTCCTTAGTTATTTTAAAATGCTTTTGTAAAGTATTAGCATTAACATGGAACTTTTTATGAAAATTTGTATTTCTTCTAGTGTGGAGAAAATATGTATGTCATGTGTAGTTTTATCTGCTAAATCATTGCCCAAACTAAGGGCTCCAGGCAATCCTGTATGTGCCCTGATATGTCCTATAAAGAATGGATCTTTTCTGTCCCAGATTAGACTTTGTATAGTGGAAAGCAAAGAGAAAACAGTAGAGGAAGAGGAAATCCTACCAGCATCTTCGAGGGATACTATAGCATTAACTATATTCTGATTATCGGAAAACAAATTAAATACAGAATCTTTAAACATCACAAAAGCTTATAATAATGCATTAAGCTCTATCTTTTGAGCTGATTGTTTGGGTACTAAAAATGTAAAAGTTTGATCAGGTGTAACTATTACTGCTGTACCATTATTTGACCCATCAGTGAATATATTTGGGGCATTCATAATAGGTGTTTTTCTTGTCATTTTTGGAAAAATTACAGGATGTGATGACCAAAAACCAATAAAGGATTAGATGGAAAGTGGTTATCAAATGAAACATTAGATTTGCACATGATTATTGCCCAAGTATTTAACTCATTAACTAACTCATTAATTTGATCCATAGTATATGGAGTAATAATTTTATTGGGAGAAATTCCAAACACTCCCTTTGCTGCTTTTATTCCTTTGAGTATTAATTGTCCTACAGCCTCAGGATACCTAGTAAGAATAGTGTTAGGAGAATAAGATAAATGTATCCATAATAATGGACCTTCTTGCCAAAATACTCCTGTAGGAATATTTTTTGTTGGTAGTACAATAAATAATAAAGGCAAACTTATATTCATTCTATCCAAATGCATATTTTCCATATATGTTTCAATGATTTTTAATGCCTTTCTTGCTTCAGGCATTAACATTTGGGGTGAATTTGGATCTGATGGACCTTTTAGGATATCAAATAAACGTCCCAACTCTCCTGTTGGTATACCTAGATAAGGCCTTATCCAATTTATGTCTCCTAATAACTTTTGAAAGTCGTTAAGTTATTTGAGTTGATCTACTTGTACTTGAATTTTTGGTGGATGGATCATTGTTGAGGATAATAGAACTCCTAAATAATTAATTGGAAAATTTAACTGTACTTTATCTATTGCTATCTCCAGATTATAATTTTTTTTAATAAGTTTGTAAGTGTGGCATAACATTCTAGCAATGTGTTTTTATCTTTATGTGCTAATAATATATCATGTATATAGTGAAATATATGTAGTTCAGGATTTTGATTTCTAAGTGGCTGGATTACTTTGTTAACATAAATTTGACACATAGTTGGGCTGTTAGCCATCCCTTGAGGGAGTAATTTCCATTCATATCTCTGATCAGGACCTTCTTGATTCATTGCAGGGATAGTACAAGCAAAACGTGGACTATCCTCAGGGTGAATTGAAATTGAAAAAAAAAAAAAAAACAATCTTTAATATCTATAACTAAAACATACCAAGTTTTTGGCAAAGTGGACAATTGAGGAATCCCCGATTGAGCAGGTCCCATAATAACCATCTCATTGTTAATGGCTCTTAAATCTTGCAATAATCTCCATTTACCAGATTTCTTTTCAATGACAAAAATGGGACTATTATGGGGAGATGCAGAAGGTTGTATATGTCCTTCTGCTAATTGTTGTTTGACCAGGTCATGGGCTGCTTGTATCTTTTCTTTAGTCAGGGGCCATTGAGGAACCCATACTGGTCTTTCTGATTTTCAAGTAATTTTTATTGTCTCAGTGGCCCTTTCTGAAAATCCAACCCATGTCTGTCTGTTCCTTCATATATTTGTATTGGTGCTGCTATACCTTGTTCTTGTTTTTTCTAATCTTTTTTCCTTTCCTAAAACCTTGTCTAGTCATAATAGTGGGTGCATTTTTTTGATGTTATTTGTTAATGTCAAACCTAATTGATCTAGGACATCTCGTCCCCATAAATTTACAGAAAGATGATCCAATACATATGGCTGTATAGTTCCTTCACATTCTTCAGGATCCTTCCAATCTAGTACCATTGCACTTGTATGGGGATTAGTCTCCACTCCTAGGCCTCAAAGCGTTTGAGTGGCTTGTTGTAATGGCCAATATTTTGGCCATTCTTGACGAGAGATGATGCTAAGGTCTGCACCTGTATCCAGTAGCCCATTAAATTCATGTCCTTGAATATTTAGTTTTAGCATGGGGCGAGAATCTAAATTTAAAGAAAGCATAGCCCAATCTACACCTGTGGAGCCTAATCCCTTGGAACCTCTTTCTACAGCATGACAGGAAAATTTATCATGTAGGCTGGGTATTATTAGTAATTGTGCTATTCTATCTCCTGGTGAAATTACTGATATACCCTTTGGAGAACTGGCTATATTTTTTATTTCACCTTCATAATCGGGATCAATTACCCCAGGACTTATCATAAGTCCTTTAGAGTAGAAGAGCTGCGTCCCAATAATAAGCCTACTGTTCCTTTGGGAAGAGGTCCTTTGACCCCTGTGGGAATGATTTGAACTCCCATCTCTGGAGTTAGTACTGCTCTGGTGGAGGCGCAGATGTCCAACCCTGCGCTCCCTCTGGTTTGTCTGATGAGGGATCTGATGGACAATGTGTCCTGGGCACTACCCTGATGGGGTTGCTGTGTTCCTCCAGTGCTCCGTATATTTGTGGTTTTGTTCCCCGGTGCATTGGGCCCCTCTGTCTATTTTTTGGCAATGGAGCCCGATGCCTTTCTCCACAATATCGTGGATAAACATCTGGTCCTTGTTTGTTTTTTGATAACGGAGTACCCTATAGGGTGGTTTGAGAATGGGATTCATTAGTCCAATGTCTCCCTCTACGGCATCGTGGGCAAATACCCGGTATTCTACTCCTTTGATACCTAGTTTTGTTAAACCCTCCTCCTATGGGGCAATTCCTTTTAAAATGTACTGTTTGTTCACAATTGTATTATGTTCTTGGCCTGGCATCTAAAGCCTGTTTTTCTGCAGCTGCCACAATTTGCCCTTGTTCATTAATGTCTCTGGCATCTAAAGCCTGTTTTACTGCAGCTGCCATGACTTGCTCTTGTTCATTAATGTCTCTATATAATTTAATATATGTGTTTAAATCTTCATGTTTCCATAGTCTAATGATTTCTCTGCACCAACTATTCACTTGGTCATAAGCCAGTTGTTTTATTAATGGCATTGCTTGTTCTGTATTCCCAAAAACTCTGGTAGCTGTTTGAATAAGCCTATCTACAAATTCAGCGTAAGATTCATTAGCTCCTTGTATTACCTTAGATAATTGACCTTGTAAACCTCCATGTCCTTGTAAAGTCTTCCATGCCCTAACCGCCTCTGCAGCAATTTGTGCGTATACGCCAGAATCATATGCAATTTGTTGCTGCTGATCCTCATAAGGTCCCTTTCCTAACAACATTTCTAGATTTCTCTGAGGATAACCAGCTGCTACATTTCGCCTAGCCATCTCCTTGCAAAATTCTTCATTGGCAACCTTCCATAACAGTTATTGTCCTCCATTTAGCACAGCTTTACACATATTAGCCCAATCTGCTGGCGTCATGTTCAAATTGTTAATGGATTTGACCAAGCTTACCTTGAAGGGTGCTTGAGGACCATAGGTTGTTACAGCCTCTTTTAGCTGCTTCACTGTTTTGAAATTCAAAGCATGGTGAATTTGCTGACCTCCTACCTCAAATACAGGGCATGTTAATATTTGAGATCCTGTCTCAGGATCCCAACTATCAACTGCGGGGGTTGGGGGCCTCCCAGCATATGGAGGTGGCCTTGTTAGTTGGACATTTACGTCCTTTGGTGATAGAAAGGTGTTAGTAGCAGTCTCCTGTAGAGGTGGTGCTGTTGGTTGGACACTTACGCCCTCTGGTGATAGAAAGTTGTTAGTATCAGTCTCCTTTTGTAACTTTCCCCCTGATGGCTTTTTCTGCTCTAAGCTTTCTTCCTCTATCTTTTTCTGAACTGAAGGCTTTGGACTAAGCAAACCAGATACAAACGTCCACAATGGCAATGTGCCAACTGGCAGAGTCCCTGGGCTGTTCTTTTCTATTCTTTTTAAATATTCACCATGATGTTTCCATTGTGATATATTCAACAACTCCTCCTCAAAAAGCCATGGGCTACATTTTTGTATTGTATCAACGTATGCCCTGACTGTTCTTGATTTTACTGGGATGCCTCCTTCCTCTAACAATTTACTTAACACTCTTTAGGTTTGTTATTTACTAATTTCTGATCCCATATTTCTAGTATAATACAACCCAACAAGATGACGCCAAACAAAACCGAGACAGAATGAAATAAAAATGGAACAACAAAAAATCATTATAGCCTTTCTATCCTCCTCAAATGTGCATCCGTCCTTTCTCCCTATCTGTTCCTCAGACGTAAATAGTTTTTCCTCAGATGTGAGTGGTTTTTCTTCCATCTCACTCATCTCCAGGGACAGGCAACTTAAAACAAAAGTGAAGCAAAACAAAAGAGGAATCTTAAAATGGCTACCCATCCTCTCGCCCTGACCTCAGGGGCCAGCAGTTTACCTTATCACTTACCCTCAGTCGCTCCCCGTGCGAGCCACCAAATGTAGCAGTCTGGCTGGGAACAATTCAGGAGCCACTTGTCAAAAGAAACAAACTTTATTTTTAGAACCACACACACCAAACAAAACAGCTCCTCAGGAAAAACCCTCAGAGCCCAACTGCCACCACCGGCTTTCCACAAGCCTCTCAACCACCCCCACTCCTCCTGCTCTTGAGGCCGATTGGCTGGGTCGAATGGGCGGAGCCAAAAAAGTCCCCCAATGAGCAGCTCCGTAGTCTGAAAGGGTGGGGAAACAGCCCAATGAGCATCACCGCAGAGGAGCCAATCAGCTAGAAGTTGCTGGGGCCGCTGTGAGCCAATCATCAGCTGGCAGTCTGAAAGTTTGCTGGGGCCCCTTCAGCTGTGGCTCTCAACAGTTAGCACTAGTGGTATGGTGAGGTTTAGGCTTTGATTTACTCTTATGTTTAGATCTAGGTTTATGGCTATGGCTAGGTTTAGGGCTAAGGTTAGAGCTAGTGTTAGGGTTATTAATGGATAGAGTTAGAACTAGAAATTGGGCTAGGGCTAGAGTTAGTTTTAGTCTTAGGTCTAGGGTTAGGGTTATGTTTAGGGTTAGGGCTAAATTAGGGCTAGATTTAGGGCTAGGGTTAGTGTTAGGGTTAGGCCTAGGGTTAGGTTTAGAGTTAGGGGAAGGAATGGGGTTATTGCTGGGTTTAGGGCTAGGGCGAGGGCTATGATTAAGGCTAAGATTAGTGTTAGAGCTAGGGTTAGGATTAAGGCTATGTTTAGTGCTAAGATGAGGGTTTGTGTTAGGGCTAGGCCTAGGATTAGGGATAGGGCTATTGTCAGGTCTAGATTTATGGTTAGTGTTAGTTTTAGGTTTAGGTTACAGCTAGGTCTAGTGTAAAAGTTAAGTTTAGGTAAGGGTCAGGTTTAAAGCTCGGTGTATTATTAGGGTCAGTGTCCTGGTAGGGTTTGGTTTAGGTTAAGTTTTAAGGTTAAGGACTGAATTAGTTTTAGGGTTAGGGTTATGGATAGGTTAATGGATAGGATTAGGTTTAGGGTTCAGGTTAGATTTAGAGTAATGGATAGGGTTAGTGTTAGCGATAGGGTTAGCATCACGCTTAGGGTTAGCATATGAGTTAGGCTCATCTTTAGGGTAATGAATAGTGTTAGAGCTAAGTTTAGGGCTAGGGATTAGGTTACGATTAGGGCTAGGTTTAGGTTTAGGCCTAGGGTTAGTGTCAGGGATAGTTTCAGGGTAAGTATTAGCATTTGAGCTAGGGTTAGGTCTTGGTGGAGGGTTAGGGTTAGAGTCAGGGCTAGGGTTAGGGTTAGGGTTATGTTTAGGCTAAGGGTTAGAGTTTGAGCTAGGTTTAGGGCTAGGGCATGCATAGGATTAGTGTTAGTCTAGGATTATGGTTAGGGTTACAATTAGGGCTAGTTTTAGGGATATGATAAGGGTTATGTTTTGTGGGAGGTTTAGGGCTAACTTTAGGGGCTATGGGAAATATAAGAGCTAGGAATATGTTTATGGATAGTTTTAGGGTCAGGGTTATGGATATGTCTAGTGTTAGGGTTAGATTTTGGGTTAGGATAAGGTTTAGAGCTAGAGTTTGTTTAGGGTTAAGGGCCATTTTCCACGATAGGGTTAGGTTATGCTGAGTGCCAGAATTACGACTAGCTTTGGATCTAGGGATAGGGTGAGTCTTTAAGTTAGGTTAACGGTTATTGTTAGGGCTAGTGCTAGGTATTGGTTTAGGGCTAAGGCTAGATTTATGATTATATTTAGGATTAGGTCTTGTCTAGTGCTAGTGTTACTGTTAGGTTTAAGTATAGGTTTACTGGTATGGGAAGTGTTAGGGTTCGGTTTAGTTTTACAGTCAGGTTTAAACTTAGGGTTAGAGTTAAGGTCAGAATAAATGTCAGGGTTAGGGTTATGTTTAGAGCTAGAATGAGGCTAGGATAGGACTAGTAATAGAGTTAGGGTTTGGGATAGGCTAAGGATTAAGTTTAGGACTAGGGTATCATTAGTCTTAGGGTTTGGCTTAGGGAAAGGGATAGGGATTAAGGTAGGGTTAGGTTAGTGTTAGGTTTACGGCTAGGGTTAGGGTTAGGGTTAGAGTAAAAAATAGGGGTTATGTCTCGGATTCGGGGTAGGATTGTGTTATCATTAGGGCTATGGCTAATGAAAGAACAAAGTTTCTGTTTAGGGTTAGTTCTAGGGTTAGCATTAGGGCAATGTTTAGAGCTAGGGTTAGTCTTAGGGCCGAGTTAGTGTCAGGGTTATTTCTAAGGTTAAGGTTAGGGACTCAAATTAGGGCTAGGTCTAGAGCTAGGTGTAGCTTTAGGGTTTGTTTTATGTTAAGGGTTAGGGTTATGGCTCGGTTTTGTTTTAGGGTTATGGTAGATTTAGTTCTAGTTTTCCAATTAGCATTAGGGTTAAAGCTAGTGTTTGGGTGAGGTTTATGCTTAATTTTAGTCTTTGATCTAGGTTCAGCCTTTGGCGAAGGTTAGGGCTTAGTTTGGTGCTAGGGATAGGGATAACATTTGGGTTAAGGTAAGGATAGTTTTAGAACTAGGTATAGGGCTAGAGCTAGAGTTCTAGTAATTCTTAGGGATAGGGATAGGGTTAGGTTTAGTGTTAGGGCTAAATTAGGGCTAGGATTAGTGCTAGTGTTAGTGTTAGATTTAGGCCTAGGTTTAGGGCTAGGGTTAGGGTGAGCATTAGGGTTAGGGTAAGGTATGATGTTACGGTTATGTTTAGTGCTAGGACAAGGGATAAATTTAGGGTTAGGGCTAGGGTTAAAATTAGGGTTAGGATTAAGTCTAGGCTTAGAACTAGGATTAGGGATAAGGATAGGGTTAATATCAGGTCTAGGGTTAAAGTTAGGCTAGTGATAGGGATAGGGCTATGGCTCAATTTTTTGTTAGAACTAGGCCTATGTTTAGGGCTAGTTTTATGATTAGTGATAGTGTTAGGGCTAGTGGTAGGGTGAAGTTTAGGCTTAGATTTATTGTTATGTTAGATCTAGGTTTAGAGCTATGGCTAGGCTTAGGGCTAAGTTCAGGGCTAGTGTTAGTGTTATGGTAATGGATAGGGTTAGAACGAGAAATAGGGCTAGGGCAAGAGTTTGAGTTAGTCTTTGGGCTAGGGTTAAGGGTAGGTTTAGGGCTAAATTAGGAGTAGCACTAGGGTTAGTGTTAGGGTTAGGCCTAGGGTTATGGTTACTGTTAGTGTTAGGTTTAGGATTAGATTTAGGGTAAGGGATAGGGTTATAGCTAGATTTAGGGCTATTGTGACGGTTAGAATTAGGGTTAGGGAAAAGGTTCGGGTTTGGGTTAGGATTAAGGCTAGGTTTAAGGTTAAGCTGAGGGATTGTGTTAGAGCTAGGGCTAGGATTAGGGATAGGTTTAATGTCAGATCTAGGTTTATGTTTAATATTAGTTTTAGTGTTAGTTTATGGCTATGTCTAGTATAATGGTTAGGTTTAGGGTAGGGGTCAGGTTTAGAGCCAGGTGTATTATTAGGGTCAGGGTCCTGGTAGGGTTTGGTTTATGTTAAGATTTAGGGTTGATTCTTGAATTAGCAGTGGGTTAGGATTAGGGTTAGGTTGATGGATAGTATTAGGTTTATGGTTCCGGTCAGGTTTAGAGTAATGGATAGAGTTAGTGTTAGCAATAGGGTTATCGTTAGGCCTAGGGATAGCATTTAGGTTAGGCCTATCTTTAGGGTAATGGATAGGGTTAGAGCTAAGGTTAGGGCTAGGCTTAAGGTTAGGATTAGGGGTGAGGTTAAGGTTAGACCTAGGGTTAATGTTAGGGTTAGGTTTAAAGTAAGTGTAGGCATTTGAGGTAGGGTTAGAGCTAGGGCGAGGGTTAGGGTTTGAGTCATGGCTAGGGTTAGGTTTAGGGTTAGGGTTATCTTTAGGCTAAGGATTAGAGTTTGTGCTAGTGTTAAGGCTAGGTCGCGCCTGAGCATAAGGGTTAGTTCTAAGGTTATGGTTAGGGTTATGATTAGTGCTAGGTTTAGGGCTAGGATAAGGGCTAGGTTTTGTGTGATGTTTAGGGCTAACGTTAGGGCTATGGGTAAAGAAAGAACTAGGGATATGTTTACGGCTACTGTTAGGGTCAGGGTTATGGATAAGTCTAGTTTTAGGATTAGGTTTTGGTTTCGGATAAGGTTTAGAGCTAGGATTTCTATTAGATTAAGGGTCATCATTGGGTTAGGGTTAGTTTTATGGTTAGGGCCACAATTAGGACTAGCGTTTGGTCAAGTGTTAGGTTTAGTCTTTACATTAGGTTAAGGGTTATTGTTAGGGCTAGTGCCTGGTTTTTGTTTAGGGCTAAGGCTAGATTTATGACTCTATTTAAGATTAGGTTTGGTCTAGTGCTAGTGTTAATGTTAGGTTTAATTATATGTTTACTGGTAGGGGTAGTATTAGAGTTCGGTTTAGGGTTAGGGTCATGTTTAGATCTAGGGTTAGTGTTTGGGTCAGAATAAGGGTCAGGGTTAGGATTAGGGTTAAAGCTAGAATGAGTGCTAGGTTTAGCACTAGTAACAGAGTTAGGGTTTGGGGTAGGCTAAGGATTAAGGTTAGGTCTAGAGTAGCATTAGGCAGAGGGTTTGGCTTAGTATAAAGGATAGAGTTAGAGGTAGGGTTAAGGTTAGAGTTAGTGTTAGAGTCAGGGCTCGGATTAGGATAGGATTTGTGTTAGCATTAGGGTTATGGCTAATGACAGTACTAGTTTTATGATTAAGGCTAGTTCTAGGGTTAGCATTAGGGCCATGTTTAGAGCTAGGGGTACTGTTAATTTCCGAGTCAGGTCAGGGTTATTTCTATGGTTAGGATTAGTACTCAAATTAGGGCTAAGTTTAGTGATAGGTGTAAGGTTAGTGTTTGGTTTAGGTTAAGGGTTAGGGTTAGGATATGGCGCCTTTTTGTTATAGGGCTAGGGTAGGGTTAGAGCTAGTTTTCAAATTAGCATTAGGTTCATGGCTAGTGTTTGGGTGAGGATTGGGCTTATTAAGGCTAGTGTTTACAACCAGGTTTAGGGTTTGGATGATGGTTAGAGTTAGGGTTGGGGGTAGGGACAGGGCTAGGATTTGGGTTATGGTAAGGTATAGGTTTTGAACTAGGGATAGGGTTAGGGCGAGAGTTAGAGTTAGTCATGGGGCTAGGGATAGGATTAGGTATAGGATTAGGGTTAATTTAGGGCTAGGATTAGCCCTAATGTTAGTGTTATATTTTTTCCTAGAGTTAGGGCTAGTGTTAGGTTTAGCATTAGGTTTACAGTAAGGTATGATATGTTACGGCTACATTTTGGGCTAGGGCATGGGATAAAATTTGGATTAGGGCTCTTGTTAAGGTTAGAATTAGGATTAAGGCTGGGTTTAGGGCTAGGATTAGGTGTAGGTTTTGTGCTAGGGTTAGGGCTAAGATTAGGTCTATGACAAATATCAGTTCTAGAGTTATGGTTAGGGATAGTTTTAGTTTTAGGTTCATGACCAGGTCTATTGTAAGGGTTACATTGAGGGTTAGGGTCAGGTTTATATCTAGGGGTATTATTAGGGTTAGAGTCAGGGTTAGGGTATGGGTTAAGTTAAGGTTTAAAGTTAGGGCTAAAATTAACATTAGGTTTAGGGTAATGGATATGGTTAGGTTTCAGGTTCAGGATAGGTTTAGTATAATGGACAGGGTTAGGGTTAGGGTTAGGGTTCGGGTTAGGGTTAGAGTTAGGCCTAGGGATAGAATTTGTTTAAAGATATGGTTCTGATAATGGATAGGATTAGAGGTACAATGAGGACTACTGTTATGGTTAGGTTAGGGTTATGGTTAGGGTTAGGCCTAGGGATAGAATTTGCTTAGGGTTATGGTTAGGGTAATGGATAAAATTATATCTAGGTTGAGCGCTAGTGTTTTGGTTAGGAATAGTGCTATGGTTTTGTTTATGTTTCGGGTTAGGACAAGGTTTATGTTTAGGGTTAGGTTTAGTTTAAGTGTTAGGGCTAGAAATAGGGTTAGGGCTACGATTAAAACTAGAGTTAGGGCTCGAATTAGGGCTAGGTTTTGGGTTAGCTTAGCAATAGTGTAGGACTACAGCTAATGTAAGAACTAGGGTTATGATTAAAGATAGCATTAGGTCTAGGTCAAGGTCTAGTGTTTAGATTAGGTTTAGGTTTATGGAGATGATTAGAGATAGGGTTAGTTTTAGGGTCAGAGTCAGGATCAGTGTTACTGATCAGGGTTAGGGATAGGACTCAAATTAGGGCTAGGATTAACGCTAGGTGTAGGGTTAGGTTTAGTGTTAGGGTTAGGGTAAGAATTAGATATAGTGCTAATGTCAGGTCTAGCATTACCGTTAGGCTATGTTAGGTGAGGGCTATGGCTCAGTTTTGCTTTAGAGCTAGGGCTAGGGTTAGGGCTAGTTTTAGGATTAGCAAAAGTGTTAGGGCTAGTGGTAGGATGAGGTTTAGGCTTAGATTTATTGTTATGGTTTGATCTAGGTTTAGGTCTAGGGCCTGCATTTGGGTTAAGGTTAGGGCTAGTGTTAGGGTTATGGTAATGGATAGGGTTAAAACTAGAAATAGGACTGGGGTGCAATTAGAGTTATTCTTTTGGCTAGGGTTAGGGGTAGGTTTAGGGTTAGGGCTAAATTAGGGCTAGGATTAGTGCTAGGGTGAGTGTTAGGGTTAGTCTTAGGGTTAGGGCTTGGGTTATGGTTAGTTTTAGGGTTAGAGTTAGGTTTAGATATAGGGGAAAGGGGTTATAGCTAGGTTTAGAGCTAGGGTTCAGGTGAGAATTTAATTTAGGTCTAGAGTTAGGGTTTGGGTTAGGATTAAGGCTAGGTTTTTTGCCAGGATGAGGGTATGTGTTAGGGCTAGGGCTAAGATTAGGGCTAGGGCTAATGTCAGGTCTAGGTTCAAAGTAATTGGTAGTTTTATGGTTAGGTTATGGCTAGCTTTAGTGTAAGGGTTAGGTTCAGGGTAAGGATCAGATTTAAAACTAGGCATTTTATTAGGGTCAGGGCTCAGGTATGGTTTGGTTTAAGTTAAGGTTTAGGGGTAAGTCTTGTATTAGCATTAGGGTTCGGTTTAGAATTTGGGTAATGGATAGGGTTAGGTTTAAGATTCAGGTTAGGTTTAGAGTAATGGATATGCTTATAGTTAGTGATAGGGTTAGTGTTAGGCCTAGGGTTAGCATTTGGTTTAGGCTTATCTTTAGATAATGGATAGGTTTAGAGCTAAGGTTAGGGCTAGGGTTAAGGTTAAGTTTATGGTAGGGTTAGGGTTAGGCCTAGGGTTAGTGTCAGGGTTAGATTTAAGGTAAGTATTAGGGTTTGAGCTAGGATTAGGTCTAGGGCAAGGGCTAAGTTTAGAGTCAGTGCTAGTGTTAACGTTAGGTTTAGCGTTTTGTTTAGGGAAAGGGTTAGAGTTTGAGCTAGGTTTAGGAGTAGGTTGAGGGTTAGGGTTAGGATTAGGTCTAGGGTTATGGTTAGGGTTACAATTAGGGCTAGGTTCAGGGCTAGGTTAAGGGCTAGGTTTGTGTGATGTTTATGCCTAGTTTTAGGGCTATGGGTAATATAAGAGCTCGGGTTATGGTAATGGCTAGTTTTAGGGTTAGGGTTATGGATAAGTCTAGTGTTAGGGTTAGGGTTTGGGTTAGGATAATTTTGAGAACTAGGGTTTATGTTAGGGTAAGCGTCAGTATTTGGATTAGTGTTAGGGCCAGAATTAGGAATAGTGTTGTGTTTAGGGATAGGGTTAGTCTTTGTGTTAGGTTAAGGGTTATTGTTGGGGCTAGTTCAAGATTTTTGTTTAGGGCTAGGGCTACATTTATGACTCTATTTATGATTAAGTTAGGTCTAGTGCTAGTGTTACTATAAGTTTTAGGTATAGGTTTACTGGTAGGGGAAGAGTTAGAGTCCAGTTTAGGGTTAGTGTCAAGTTTAGGTCTAGGGTTAGTGTTGGGGTCAGAATAAGGGTCAGGTTTTGGGTTAAGGCTAGAGCTAGAATGAGGCCAATGGTTAGGACTTGTAATAGAGTTAGGGTTTGGGATAGACTAAGGATTAGTATTAGGATTAGGGTAGCATTAGGGTGAGGATTTGGCTTAGCATAATGGAAAGGTTACAGGCTGGATTAGGATTAGGGATATGGTTAGAAATAGGGTTAGGGCTAAGGTTAGAGTTACTGTTAGAATTAGGTTTAGGGTTAGGATTGCGTTTTGAGTTAGTATTAAGGTTAGGGTGAAGGTTAGGGATAGCGTTAAGTGTTTGGGTTAGGGTTATAATTAGGTTAAGGATTAGTGTTAGGTTTTAGGTTATGTTTAGTGTTAGGTTTAGGGCTAGGCTTAGATGAGTATTATGCTTAGGGTAAGGTTTAGGGTTAGGGTTAAGTTAGGGTTAAGGGTAAGTTTCGAGACAGGGTTACATTTAGGGATCTGGTTAGGATTAGGGTTAGGCTTAGGGTTAGTGTTAAAGGTAGCGTTAGGATCAGCATTAGGGTTAGTGTTAGGTTTAGTGTTAGGATTTGTGTTAGGGTTAGGGTTTGGGTTAGATTTAGTGTTACAGTTAAGATTAGGGTTATGCTTAGGGTTAGGGTTAGTATTAGGGTTAGGCATAGGGTTAGTATAGGGTTAGTGTTTGGGTTAGGGTTAGAGTTTGTGATAGGGTTAGTTTTAGGCTTTGGGTTCATGTTAGGGTTACGGTTTGTTTTAGAGTTAGGGTTAGGGTTGGCTTTACGGGTAGTGGTAGGGTTAGTGTTAGGGTTAGTGTTTGGTTAGGGTTAGGGTTTGTGATAGGGTTAGGGTTAAAGTTATTATGGTTACGGTTAAGATTAGAGTTAGAATTAGGGTTAGGTTTAGAGTTATGATTAGCTTTAGGGCTAGTGTTAGGTTTAGGTTTAGTGATAGGGTTAGATATAGGGTTATGTTTGGGGTTAGGGTTAGTGTTAGGTTTAGGGTTAGGGTTAGTGTTAGGGGTAGTGTTAGGGTTAGTGTTAAGGTTAGGTTTAGGATTAGGTTTAGGTAGGGGTTAGGGTTAGGTTAGGGTTAGGGTTAGGGCTTGGTTAGGGATTGTGTAGGGTTAGCGTTAGGTTAAGGGTTTATATTAGGGTTAGGATGAGAGCGTGGGTTAGTGCTAGGGTTATGGTTAGGATTCGGTTTAGGTTTCCTGTCAGATTTTTTGTTATGGTTAGTGTTAGAGTTTTAGTTAGGATTAGGTTTAGGATTTAGGTTAGAGTTAGGGTTAGAGTTAGTATTAGTGTTAGGAGTAGGATTATGGTTAGCGTTAGGGTTAGTGTTACAGTTAGGGGTAGGATTTAGGTTAGGATTACTCTTTGTGCTAGTGTTAGAGCTAGGTTTAGGGTTAGTGTTAGGGTTAGGTTTAGAGTAAGTGTTAGGGATACAGTTACGTTTATGGTGAGGTTTATGTTAGTGTTAAGGTAAGTGTTAGTGATAGGGTTAGGGTTAGTGTTAGGTTTAGGGTTAGGTTTCGTGTTAGGGTAAGGGTTAAGATTAGGGTTAGGGCTAGTGTTAGGGTGAGGGTTTGTGTTAGGGTTAGGATTCATTGTAGGGTTAGGGTTATGGTTAGTATTAGTGTTAGGGTTAGGGTTAGGATAAGTGTACGGGTTAGTTTTATGGTAGTGTTAGTGTTAGTTTTAGGTTTATTCATAGGGTTAGTGTTAGGGTTAGGTTTAGGTTTAGGGATAGTGTTAGTGTTAGGGTTAGGGTTTAGGTTAGGGATTGTGTTACGTTTAAAGTTAATTTTAGGGTTAGTGTTAAAGTTAGGATTAGGGTTAGGGTTAATGTTATGCTTAGGTTTAGGATTAGGGTTAGGTTTATTGTTAGGTTTACCATTAGTGTTAGTGTTAAGATTAGGGTTAGGGTTAGTGTTAGTCTTAGGGTAAGGGTTAGACTTAGAGTTTGGTTTAGGGTTAAGGTTAGGGATAGGGTTAAGTTTAGGGTTAGGATTATGGTTTGGATTAGGGTTAGGTTAAGGGTAAGTGTTAGGATTAGGTTTAGAGTTTGTGTTAGGGTTAGGGTTTTGGTAGGATGAGGATTAAAGTTAGGGTTGGAGTGAGTGTAGTTTTAGTTTTAAGGTCCAGGGTAGTATTAGGGTTAGTGTTATGGTTACGGTTAGGGTTAATGTTAGGTTTTGCGTTAGTTTATGGTTAGGTTTAGTGACAGGTTTAGGGCTGGGATTAGGGTTAGTGTTAGGGTTTGTGTTAGTGTTATGTAAAGGTTAGGGTTATGGTTACATGAGGTTTAGGTTTTTTGTTTGAATTAGGGTTTGTGTTCAGGTTAGGGATTGGGTTAGAGATAAGGCTATGGTTCGTGTTAGGATTAGTGTTAGGGTTAGGGTTGGTGTTAGGGTTCGTGTTAGAATAAGGGTTACAGTTAGGAGTACTGATTGGGTTAGGGTTAGAGATAGTTTTAGTTTTATTGTTAGATTTAGGGTTAGTGTTAGTATTAGGGTTAGTGTTAGGCTTAAGATAGGGTTAGAGTTAGGGTTAGGTTAAGGATAGGTTTAGTTTTAGCACAAGGATTAGTGTTAGGGTTAAGATAAGTGTTAGGTTAGGGGAATGGGTACGTTAGGTTAAAAGGAGTGATAGGGTTAGATTTAGGGTTAGGGTTAGGTTTAGGTTTAGGGTTAGGTTTAGAATTAGGGTTAGGGTTACGATTCGGGTTAGGGTTAGTGATAGGTTAGGTTGAGGTTTTAGGTTAAGAATAGTGTTAGGGTTAGGTTTAGGTTTAGGTTTAGGGTTAAGGTTAGGGTTAGTGTTCGGGTTAGGGTTATATTTAGGGTTAGGTTGAGTGTTCCTGTTAAGTTTAGGGTTAGGGTTAGTGTTAGGGTTATGGTTAAATTTAGGGTTCATGTTAGGTTTAGTATTAGTGTTTTGGTTACGTTTAGTGTTATGGTTATTGTTAGGGTTAGAGTTAGGTTTAATGTTAGGTTAGGGTAAGGGTTGGTTTAGTGTCAGAGGTAGGGTTCGGGTGGTTAGTGTTACAGTTAGGGTTTGCGTTAGGGTTAGGGTTAGGGTTAGAATTAGGGTTTTGTTTAGGTTTAGGTTTAGCCTTAATGTTAGTGTTCGGGTTAGTGTTAGTGTTAGGTTAGGGTTAATGTTGCGGTTAGGGTTAGTTGTAGGGTTAGCGTAAGAGGTCCTGTTATGGTTATGGTTAGGGTTAGTGTTAGGATTAGGGTTAGTGTTAGGGTTGGTTTTAGAGTTAGTGTTAGTGTTTTGGTAAGGTTTATTGTTAGGGTTAGTATTAGTTTTAGGGTTAGGGTTAGGGTTAAATTTAGGGTTAGGGTTAGTGTTAGTGTTAGGTTTATGTTTAGGGTTAGGATTAGGAATATTGTTAGCATTAGGGATAGGTTTAGGATTAGTGTTTTGATTAGCGTTAAAGATAGGCTTAAAGTTAATTTTCAGGTTAAATTTAGGGTTAGCATTACAGTTAGTTTTAGGGTTAGAATTAGTGTTAGGGTTAGGGTTAGTGTTAGGTTTAATTTTAGGCTTAGGGATAGTGTTAGGTTTAGGGTTTCGTTTTAGGGTTAGTGTTAGTTTTGGTGATAGTGTTAAGTTTAGTGTTACCTGTAGGTTTATGTTTAGGGTTAGTGATAGGTTGAGTTTTAGTGTAGTGTTAGGGTTAGTGTTAGGCTTACTGATTAGGGTTAGGGTAAGGAAAGGCTTAGGGTTAGCATTACATTAGTGTTAGGGCAGGGTTAGGGTTAGGTCAGGGTTAGGGTTAGGGTAATTTTTAGGGTTAATTTAAGGGTTAGGTTTAGGTTTATGTTTAATGTTAGGGTTAGGGTTAGTTTAGGGTTAATGTTAGGGTTAGGGTTATGTTTAGGTTTAGGGTTAGGATTAGTGTTAGGGTTCTTTTTAGGTTTAGGATTAGGCTTTGTGTAGGGATATGTTTAGAGTTAATGCTAGGCTTAGAGTTAGTGTTACAGTTAGGGTTAGGTTTAAGTTTAGGATTAGTGTTTGGTTTAGGGTTAGTGTTAGGGTTATGGTTAGGTTTAATGTTAGGATAGGTTTAGGTTTGAGGTTTAGGGTGAGTTTTAAAGTTAGAGTTAAGGTTAGGTTTAGTGTTAGTGTTACGATTTTGGTAAGGATTAGGGTTTGGCTTAGGGTTAGGGTTAGGGTAAGTATTAGGTTAGTGTTAGGTTTACGATTAGGGTTAGGGTTATGGTTAGGTTAGGGTTAATATTAGGGTTAGATTTTTTGTTAAGATTAGGGTTAGGGTTATGTTTAGGTTAGGGTTTGGGTTATGGTTCCTGTTAGGGTTAAGGTTAGGGATATTGGTAGGTTTAAATTAGGGTTAGGGTTAGGGTTAGGGTTAGGGTTACTGTTAGTTTTAGAATTAAGGTTAGGATGAGAGTTAGCATAAGGGTTTATGTTAACTTAAGGGGTATTGTTAGCTTTAGGGTTAATGTTAGGCTTAGGAAAGGGTTAGGGTTCGGGTTAGGGTTGTGGTTTGTATTAGGGTTAGGTTTAGGGTTAGAGTTAGGGTTAATTTTAGGTTTAGGGTTAGTGTTAAGTTTAGTGATAAGGTTAATTCAGGTTTAGAGTTATGGTTATGGTTAGGGTTAGGGTTAGGTTTAGGGTTAGTTTTAGTGTTAGTGTTAGGGTTACGGTTTCAGTTAAATTTAGTGTTAGGTTTAGGTTTATTTTTCGTGAAAATGTTAGGGTTATGGTTAGTGTTAGTTTCGGCATTAACGTAGGGTTAGTGTTAGTGTTAGGTTTAGGGTTAGTGTTAGGGTTAAGGTTAGGTTAAGTTTAGTGTAAGAGTTAATGTTAGGGTTAGTATTATGTTTAGGGTTAGGGTTCAAGTTAGCATTATTGTTAGGGTTAGTGTTAGGTTTAGGTTTAGGTTTAGAGTTAATGTTAGTGTTAGGTTTAGGGTTAGGGATAGTGTTAGGGTTAGGGATAGGTTTAGTGTTAGTGTTAGGATTAGGCCTAGTGTTAGGGATAGAGTTATTGTTAGGATTATATTTAGGGTTAGTTTTAGGTTTAGGGTTAGGGTTATGGTGAGTTTAGGATTAGTGTAAGTGTTAGTGTTAGGGTTAGTTTTAGTATTAGGTAGAGGGTTCGTGTTAGCATTAGAGTTGGGGTTAGTGTTAGGTATAGGATTACATATGGGGTTAGCTTTATTGTTAGTGTAATGGTTAGGGTTATTGTTATAATTAGAATTAGGGTTATTTTTAGGATTAGTTTTAGAGTTAAAATTAGGGTTATGGTTAGGGTTAGTTTTAGGCTTAGGTTTAGGATTTAGGTTAGCTTTAGGGTTAGTTTTAGATGTAGGTTTAGGGTTAGTGTTAGTGTTAATATTAGTGTTAGGTTCAGGGATATGTTTTGTGTTAGGGTAAGGGTTAGGTTTAGGGTTTCAGTTAGGGTTAGTGATAGGTTTAGAGTTAGGGTTATGGTTAGGATTAGAGTTAGAATCAGTCTTAGGATTAGGTTTAGAGTTAGTTTTTAGGGTTATGGTTAAAATAGGGTTAGTGTTAGTTTTATGGTTAGTGTTAGGGTTAGGGTTAGGTTTTTTGTTAGGGTTAGGGTAAGGGTTAGGTTTAGTGTGTGTGTTAGTGTTAGTGTTAGGGTTAAAGTCAGGGATAGTGTTAGGGTGAGGGATAACTTTAGGGTTACTTTTGGGGTTAAGGTTATGGCTAGAATTAGTGTTACAGTAGGGTTAGGATTTGGGTAATGTTAGTGTTAGGGTTAGGGTATTGGTTAAGGTTAATTTGGGGGTTAGGGTTAGGTTTAGGTTTTGGGTTAGGTTTAGGGTTAGTTTTTTTTTTTTTTTCTTTTTTGTCTGAGTGTACTTTGGACCCATTTTCTTTTTTTTATTATTAGTTGTTCAAGGGTTAGATTTAGAATTTGAGATAGGGTTAGGGTTAGGGTTAGTTTTAGGTTAGTGTTAGGGTAAAAATTATGGTTTGTGTTAGGGTAAGGTTTAGGTTTAGGTTTTCTGTAAGGGTTAGTGTTAAAGATAGGTTTAGTGTTAAGATTAGGTTTAGGGTTATTGTTGTGTTTAGGGTTATGGTTAGGTTTAGGATTAGTGTTTGGTTTAGTGTTATACTTAGGTTTAGGGTTAATGTTAGGGTTAGAGATAGGGTTAGTGTTACAGTTAGGTTTATGTTTAGGAAGAGGGTTAGAGTGAGCTGTAGGGTTAAGGTTAGGGTTAGTTTTATGGTTATGAGTAGGTTAGGTATAGTGTGAGGGTTAGGGTTAGTGTTAGTGTTAGGGTTAGGGTTAGAGTTAGTGACAGGGTTTTTGTTGGGGTTAGCATTAATGTTAGATTAGGGTTAGGGTTAGTGTTCATGTTAGGGTTAGAGTTATGGTTAGATAAGGGTTTGGGTTAGTGTTGGGTTTTGGTTCGGGTTATGTTTTGCTATAGGTTTTGTGTTAGGTTTAAGGTTAGGGTTAGGGCTAGCATAACGTTAATTTTAGGGTTAGAATTAGGCTGAGGGTTAGGGTTATCTTTAGGGTTAGTGTTAGCATTAGGGTTAGAGTAAGGTTTACGTTTAGTGTTAGTGTTATGGTTAGTTTTAGTGTTAGTGTTAGCTTTAGGGTTAGATTTAGGGTTAGGTTTAGGGTTAGGGCTAGTGTTTTGTGTATGGTTACAGTTAGGATTCTTGTTAGTGTTAGGGTTAGGGTTAGTGTTACATTTAGGGTTATGGTTAAGTTTAGGATTAGTTTTTGGTTTAGTGTTAAACTCAGATTTAAGGTTTGTGTATGTTTAGAGTTGGGGGTTAGTATTACAGTTAGGGTTAGGGTTATGGTGAGGCTTAGGGATAGTGTTAGGTTAGGGTTAGGGTTAGAGTAAGTGTTAGGGTTAGGGTTAGAGTTAGGTTGAGGGTTATTGTTAGGATTAGGACTAGGTTTAGGTTAAAGATTAAGGTTAGTGTTCAAGTTAAAATTAATGTTAGGTTTAGGGTTTGCATTAGGGCTAGTTTAAGGGTTTGTGGTAGGGTTAGGTTTAGGGTTAGTGTTAGAGTTAGGGCTAAGTTTAGTGTTAGGGTTAGGTTCAGGTTTAGGGTTAGGTTAAGGTTAGGGTTATTATTAGGGTTAGGGTCAGGGCTGGGTTTACGTTTAGTGATAGTGTTAGGGTTATTATTAGTCATATGTTAGGGATAGGGTTAGAGTTAGGGTTAGGTATAGGGTTAGGATTAAGTTTAGGTTTAGTGTTAGGGTTAGTGTTAGGGTTAGGATTAGGTTTAGGTTAGGTTTGGGGTTAGGGTTAGGATTAGGGATAGGTTAATGTAAGGTTTAGTGTAACGATTTGGGTAAGGTTTAGGGTTTGGTTTTAGGGTTACAGTTAAAATTAGTGTTAGTGTAAGGTTAGGCTTACAGTTAGGGTTATAATTAGTGTTAGGGTTAGGGTTAGGGTTTCTTTTACGGTTACGGTCAAAATTATGTTTAATTTCTGGTTACGGTTAGGATTAGGGTTAGGGTTAGGGTTACGTTACTGTTAGGATTCTAGATAGGGTTACCGATAGGGTTAGTGTTAGAATTAGGTTTAGGATTAGTTTTAGGTTATGGTTAGGGTTAGGTTAGCATTAGGGTTGGGGTTAAGGTAAAGGTTAGTGTTAGCTTTAGGTTTAAATTGTTAAATATAGGTTTAGATTTAGGTTTAAGTTTATTGTTAGTATTAGGTTTAGGTTTAGGATTAGGATTATTGTTAGTGTTTGAGTTAAAATTAGTGTTATTGTTAGGGTTTGTGTTAGTGTTAGTTTTAGGGTTTGTGTTAGGGTTAGGTTTAGGGTTAGGGCTAAGGTTAGTGTTAGGGTTAGTATTAGGTTTAGGGTTAGGTTTAGGTTTTGTATTAGGTTTTTGGTTAGGTTTTGGTTAGTGTTAGGTTTAGGGTTAGGATTAGGGTAAGGATTAGTATTAGTGTTAATATTAGTGTTAGGTTTAGGGTTAGGTTTAGGGTTAGGATTCCTGTTACAGTTATGTTTAGGGTTATGGTTAGGGTTAGGTTTAGGGTTAGGGTTAGGGTGAGTGTTAGGGTTAGGGTGAGTGTTAGGGTTAAGGTTTGGTTATGGTTGGGGTTAGGTTTAGGCTTAGGGTTAGGGTGAGTGTTAGGTTTAGGAAAAGTGTTAGGATGAGGCGTAGGGTTAGTGTTAGGTTTAAGATTAGGGTTAGTGTAAGAGTAGGGTTAATATTAAGGTTAGATTTTTTTTAAGATTAGGGTTAGTGTTAGGGTTAGGTAGGGTTTGGGTTATGGTACCTGTTAGGGTTAAGGTTATGGATAATTTCAGGTTTAAGTTAGATTTAGTGTTAGGGTTAGGGTTACTGATAGTTTTAGAATTAGGATTAGGATGAGAGTTAGCATAAGGGTTTGGGTTAAGGTAAAGTTTATTGTTAGCTTTAGGGTTAATATTAGGCTTAGGCAAGGGTTAGGGTTTGGGTTAGAGTTGTGGTTGGGAGTAGAGTTAGGTTTAGGGTTAGATTTAGGGTCAATTTTAGGTTTAGTGTCAGGGTTAGGGTTAGTGATAAGGTTAATTCAGGTTTAGGGTTATGGTTAGTGTTAGTGTTTGGGTTAGGTTTAGGATTAGTGTTAGTATTAGGATTAGAAGTAGGCTTAGGTTTAGGGTTAGTGTGAGTGTTAGAGTTAGGGTTAGGGTTACGGTTAAATTTAGTGTTTGGTTAGGTTTAGGTTTCGTGTAAGTGGTTAAGGTTAGTTTCAGGGTTAAGGTTAAGGTTAGTGTTACTGTTAGTTTTAGGGTTAGTGTTAGTGTTAGGGTTTGGGTTATGTTTAGAGTTAGTTTCAGGGTTAAGATTAAGTTTAGTGTTAGTGTTAGTTTTAGGGTTAGTGTTAGTGTTAGGGTTAGGGTTAGATTAAGGGTTAGTGTAATGGTTAATATTAGGGTTAGTATTATGGTTATGGTTAGGGTTCAAGTTAGCATTACGGTTAGGGTTAGTGTTAGGTTTAGGTTTAGGTTTAGTGTTAGTTTTAGGATTAGGGTTAGGGATAGTGTTCGTTTTAGAGATAGTTTTAGTGTTAGTATTAGGGTTAGGCCTAGTGTTAGGTTTAGAGTTAGTGTTAGGGTTATGTTTAGGGTTAGTTTTAGGTTTATGGTTAGGGTTATGTTGAGATTTAGGATCAGTGTAAGGGTTAGTGTTATGGTTAGTTTTAGTATTAGGTATAGGGTTCATGTTAGTGTTAGGGTTGGGGTTAGTGTTAGGGATAGGATTAGGTTTGGGGTGAGTTTTATTGTTAGTGTAAGGGTTAGAGTTATGAATAGAGTTAGGGTTAGAAATAGGTTTAAAGTTAGGGCTAGTGTTAAGGTTAGCGTTATAGTTATGGTTAGAATTAGGGTTAGTGTTAGAGTTAGTTTTAGAGTTAAAATTAGGGTTATGGTTAGGGTTATTTTTAGTTAGGCTTAGGGTTTGGGTTAGGTTTAGGGTTAGTTTTAGAGTTAGATTTAGGGTTAGTGTTAGTGTTAATATTAGTGTTATGTTCAGGGATACGTTTTGTGTTAGGATAAGGGTTAGGTTTAGGTTTTCTGTTAGGGCTAGTGATAGGTTTCTGGTTAGGGTTATGTTTAGGATTAGAATTTAGTGATAGGTTTAGTTTTAGAGTTAGTGTTAGAGTTAGAGTTAGGATTAGGGTTAGGGTTTGGGTTATGTTTAGGGTTAGTTTGAGTGTTAGGGTTAGGGTATGTTTTATGGTTAGGGTTGGGATTATGATTAAATTCAGGTTAATTTTTAGGTTTAGGGTTATAGTTAGGGTTAGGGTTAGGTTATGTTTAGGGTTAGGTTGAGTCTTACGGTTAGGGTTTGAGTTAGGGTTAGTGTTAGGTTTATGGATAAGGTTAGGTTTAGTGTTAGGTTTAGGTTTAGGGTTAGCATTAGGATTAGGATTAGGTTTGGGGTTAGTGTTTGTGTTAGTGTTAGGGTTAGGGGTAGACTTAGAATTTGTGTTAGGTTTAGGGTTTGGGTTAGGGTTAGTGTTAGGGTTAGGGTTAGTTTTAGGGTTAGTGTTAGAGTTGGGGGTAGGGTGTGTGTTAGGGTTAGGGTTAGTGTTAGAATAGGGTTACGTGTAGAAATATGGTTAGGGTTTGGATTGGTGATAGTGTTTTTGTTTGCCTTAGAGTTAGTGATAGGGTTATTTTTAAGGTAGTGTTAGGGTTGTGTTAGGGTTAGTTTTGGGGTTAAGGTTAGAATTTGTGGTATGGTTACTGTTAGGGTTTGTGTTAGGTTTAGGATTAGTGTTAGGGTTAGGTTTAGTTTTTGGGTTAGTGTTAGTGTTAGGGTAAGGGTTAGGCTTAGCAATAGTTTAATTAGGGATAGGTTGATATTTAGTGTTATGGTTATGTTAGGGTTATTGTTAGTGTTAGTGTTAGGTTACGGTTAGTGTTAGGTTTAGGTTTAAGGTTAGGGTTAATGTTAGTGATAGGGTAACGGTTCGGGTTAGGGTTAGTATTAGGTTTAGTGTTAGGGTTAGTATTAGGGTTACAGTTACAGTTAGGTAAATGTTAGGGTTAGGGTTGGGTTAGGTTTACGATTTTGGTTTGGGTTAGGGTTTTTTTAGGGTTAGATTTAGGCTTACGGTTATGTGTAGGGTTAGGGTTAGGTTTAGTGTTAGCATTAGGGTTAGCGTTAGTGTTAGGTTTAGAATTAATGTTAGGATTAACGTTAGGGTTAGGGTTAGGGTAAGTTTTAGGGTTAGTGTTAGTTTTATTGTTAGTGTTAGGGTTAGTGTTAGTGTTAGTGATAGGGTTAGGGTTAGTAATCGGGTTAACTGTAGGGTTGGTGTAATATTTAATATTACAGTTAGGGATAGGATTAGGGTTAGTGTTAGGGTTTGGTTTACTGTTAGGTTTAGGGTTAGTGTTAAGGTTAGGGTTAGGGTTATTTTTAGTATTAGTGTTAGGGTTAGGGTTATTATTAAGTTTTGGCCTACAGTTCGGATTAGGGTTAAAGTTAGAGCTAGGGTTAGGGTTAGTGTTAGGGTTATCATAAAGGTTATGATTTGGTTTAGTGTTAGGATTAGTGTTAAATTTAGGGTTAGGATTAGGTTTTGGGTAAGTGATACAGTTACAATTAGTGTTACTGTGAGTGTTAGGTTTAGGTTTAGGGTTAGGGTTAGGGTTTGTGTTAGGGTTAGGATTAGGGTTAGGTTTAGGTTTGTGTTGGGGTTTAGAGTTAGGGTGAGTTTTACTGTTAAAATTAGGGTTAGGTTTATTTTTAGGGTTAGTGTTTGGATTCAGTTTAGGTTTAGGGTTAGTCTTACATTTATTTTTAAGGTTAGGGTACAGTTAGTGTTAGGGTTATTGTTCATGTTAAAGTTTGGTTTAGGGTTAGTGTTTGGGTTAGTGTTAGGGTTTGGTTAGGCTTAGGGTTCGTGTTCAGGTTAGGTTTATTGATAGGGTTAACTTTAGGGTTAGTATGAGGATTAGGGTTAGAATTAGTGCTAAGGTTGATATAGGGTTAGGGTTAGGGTTAGGGTTAGGTTTAGGGTTACGGAAAGTGTTATATTTCGGTTTAGCGTTACGGTTAGAGTTAGTTTTAGGGTTAGGTTTAGGGATAGGGTTAGTTATGGATAGGGTTAGGGTTAGTGTTAGGGTTAGGATAAGGGTTTGTGTTAGGTTTAAATTTAGGTTTAGGGTTAGGTTTAGCAGTACAATTCGGATTTTTGCTAGAATAAGGGTTATGGTTAGGATTCGGGTAAGGTTAGGTTTAGTGTTAGGTTTAGGGTTAGATTAGGTTTAGGGTTAGTGCTAGTGTTAGATTTACATTTAGTTTTAGGGTTAGGCTTCGTTTTCAGGTTAGGGTTAGTGTTAAGTTAAGCTTTAGGGTTAGGGTTTAGGTTAGGGTTAGGTTTAGTCTTAGGGTTAGGGTTAGGGTTAGGTTTCGGCTTAGTTTAAGTGTTAGGGTTTGTGTTAGCATTAGTTTTAGTGTTAGGGTTAGGTTACAGTTAGGATTAGAGTTAGGATTAGGGTTTGAATTACGGTTAGGGTTAGGGTTAGTGTTAGGGTTAGCATTAAAGTTTGGGTTTTGTTTAGGGTTAGGATTAATATTAGGGAAATGGTTAGGCTAGGTTCAGGGTTAGTATTAGGGTTAGTGTTAGTGTTAGTGTTTGGCTTTGCATTACAGTTACTATTAGGGTTAGGGATTAGATTTAGTGTTAGGATTAGTGTTAGTGTTAGGTTTTGTGTTAGGGTTAGTGCTAGGGTTAGTGTTATGTTTATGGTTAGGATTAGTGTTAGTGTTAGGTTTTGTGTTAGGGTTAGTGCTAGGGTTAGTGTTATCTTTATGGTTAGGGTTATTTTTAGGTTTTCTGCTAGGGTTAGAGTGAGGGTTAGTGTTAGTGCTAGGATTAAGGATAGGTTGAGGGTTAGTGTTAGGTTTAGGGTGTTTGTCTTAGGGTTAGTGTTAGTGTTAGGGATAGGGTTAGGGTTAGTGTTAGGTTTAGTGTTAGGATTAGGGTTAGTGTTAGGATTAATGTTAGGGTTAGTTGTAGGGTTAGGTTTAAGGTTAGGTTTAGGGTTAGGGTTAGGAATAGGTTTAGGGTCAGGGTTAATGTTTAGAGTTAGGTTTAGTGTAAGGGTAAAGGTTCGGGTTAAGGATAGGGTTAGTTCAAGAGTTAGAGTTAGGTTAAAAATTAGGGTTAGTGTTAAGGATATTGTTAGGGTTAGGGTTTGTGTTAGGTTTAGTGTTAGGTTAAGGGGTTGTGTTAGGGATAGTTTTAGGGTTAGGGTTAGGGATATGTACAGGATTAGGTTTAGATTTATGGTTACAGTTAGTTTTAGGGTTAAAGATTAGTGTTAGGTTTTGTTTTAGGTTTAGGGTTAGGTTTTGGGGTTGTGTTAGGCTTAGCTATAGGGTTAGTGTTAGGGTTATGAATAGGATTAAGTTTAGATTTAGGATTGGGTTTAGTTTTAGGTTTTGCTTTTAGGGTTAGTGATAATGATAGGGTTCGGGTTAGGGTTTGTGATAGGATTCGAGTTAGGGTTAGTGTTAGTGTTAGTGTTAGGTTTAGGTTTAGAGTTAGGGTTAGGCTTAGGTCAGTGGTAGGGTTAGGGTTAGGTTACGTTTAGGGATATGGTTTGGGATAGCGTTTGTTTTAGTCGTAGGTTTAGGGTTATGGTTATGGTTAGGATTAGTGTTAGGGTTAGTTTTAGGTTTAGGGTTAGTGTTATGTTTATGGTTAGGGTTAGGGTTAAGGTTAGGGTTAGTATTAGATTCAGCAAAGGGTTTAGGGTAAGTGTTAGTGTTAGAGTTAGGTTTAGGTTTAGTGTAACAAATAGGGATAGGGATAGGGTTAGATTTAGATTTAGGGTTAGTGTTAGAGTTAGGGATACTCTTAGGGTTAGTCTTATGGTAAGGATTAGGATTTGGGTTATGTTAAGTGTTAGAGTTAGTTTAACAGTAAGGTTTAGTGTTAGGGTTAGGGATAGTTTTAGAGTTAGATTTAGGGTTAGGGTTAGTTGTAGATTAAGGTTTAGGATAAGGGTTACGGTAAGTGTTAGGGTTAGTAAGAGTTAGGTTTAGTGTTAGGGTTATGGTTTGTTTTAGGGTAATGATAGGGTTAGGGTTAGCATTGGATTAGGGTTAGGGTTAGGTTTAGGTTTAGGGATAGTGTTGTGGATAGGATTAGGCTTAAAATTATGGTTAGATTAGGGTTAGGGTAAGTGTTAGGGTTATGGTTAGGGTTAATGTTAGTGTTAGGTTTAGGTTTAGGGTTAGGGTTAAGGTTAAGGTTAGGGTTTGGGTTTGGGTAACTTTTAAGTTTAGGGTCAGTGATAGGCTTAGGTTTTGAATTAGGGTTAGGGTTAGGGTTAGGGTCAGTTAATGGTTAGGGTTACGATTAAGTTAAGATTAGAATTATTGTTTGGGTTTGTATTCAGTTTATGGTTAGTGTTATAATTAGGGTTAGGGCATGGTTAAGGTTAGGTTTACTGTTATATTTAGGTTTAGGGATTGTGTTAGGGTTAGTTTTAGGTTATGATTCGGATTACGATTAGGATTAGCATTAGGCTTAGTGTTAGGGTTAGTTTTAGGCTTAGGGTTAGGGTTAGGGTTGGTGTTAGGGTTTGGATTAGGTTTAGGGTTAGTGATAGGGTCGGGTTTGGTTTAGGATTAATGTTAGCATTAGGGTTAGTTTTATGGTTAGCCTTCGGTTTAGGGTTAGTTTTAGGGTTAATGTTAGTATTAGGTTTAGGCTTAATGTTAGTGTTGGGGTTGTGGTTAGGGTTAGGGTTAGGGTTAGGTCAATGTTTAGGTTTAATGTTACAGTAAGTGTTAGGTTAGGTTTAGCGGTAGGATTAGGGTTAGGGTTAGTGTTAGTTTTAGATTTGCATTATGATTAGTTTAGCGTTATTGTTAGGGTTAGGGTTAGAGTTGGGCTAGTGTTACCCTTAGTGTTAGTGTTTGTCTTAGGGTTAGTGTTAGGGTTAGGAATAGATTTAGGATTAGTGTTAGCGTTAGGGTTAGGTTATGGTTAGGGTTAGTGTTAAAGATAGGGTTAGGTTCGTGTTAATGTTAGGGTTAGGGTTACCTTTAGGGTTAGTGTTAGTGAAGGGTTAGGGTTAGGTTAGGCAATATTGTTATGGTTAGGGTTAGGTTTATGGTTAGTGTTAGGTTTAGAGTTAGGGTGAGGGTTAGTGTTATGTTTAGTGTTAGGTTTAGGAATAGGGTTAGTGTTAGGATTAGCTTTAAATTTAGGTTAAGATTAGTGTTAGGGTTAACATTATGTTAGGTTTAGGGTTAGTTTTAATGATAGTGTTAGTATTAGGTTTAGTGTTTGGGTTAGGGTTATGGTTAGGTTTAGGTTCAGTGTTAGGGTTAGTGTTCTGGTTAGGGTAAGCTTTAGTGTTCGGGTAAGGGTAAGATTTATGGTTAGGTTAAAAATTAGGGTTAGGTTTTGTGTTAGGTTTAGGTTTAGTGTTAGGGTTAGGGTTGGAGTTAGTGTAAGGGGTTGCGTTAAGGTTAGTGTTAGGATTAGGATTAGTGTTAGGGTTTGTGTTAGGGTAAGGGTTATTTTTAGGTTTAGGGTTAAATTTAGGATTATGGGTAGGTTTAGGGTTAGGGTTGGGATTAGGTTTAAGGTTAGGTTTAGTATTAGTGTTTGAGTTAAAGTTGTATTAGTGTTAGCGTTAAGGTTAGTATTTGTTTTAAGATTACTTTTAGGATTAGATTTAGTGTTAGGATTAGTGTTAGTGTTAGGTTTTGTGTTAGGATTAGTGCTAGGGTTAGTGTTATGTTTATGATTAGGGTTAGTGTTAGGTTTTCTGTTAGGGTTAGAGTGAGGGTTAGTGTTAGTGCTAGGGTTAAGGATAGGTTGAGGGTTAGTGTTAGGTTTAGGGATAGTGTTAGGGTTAGAGTTAGATTTAGGATTAATGTTATGGTTAAGGTTAAAATTAGGCTTAGTGTTAGGTTTAGGGTTAGTTTTACAGCTAGGGTTAATTTTAGGGTCAGGGTTAGTTTTACCATAATGGTTAGAGTTAGTGTTAGGATTATGGATATAATTTGAGTTAGGGTTAGATTTAGTGTTAGGGTTAAGCTTACGCTTAGTATTAGGGTTAGGTTAGAGTTATGGTTAGGGTAAGTGTTTATGTTAGGTTTAGATTTAGGTTAGGTTTATGGTTAGTGTTAGGGTTTGGGTTAGGTTTAGGGTTAAGGTGACTTTTAGTTTTAGGGTTAGAATTAGGTTTAGGGTTAGGGTTTGGGTTAAATTAGGTTTAGGGTTATTGTTAGGTTTAGAGTTAGGTTTATTATTAGTTTTAGGGGTCAGGTTCAGTGTAGGGTCAGATTTAGTGTTAGGGTTAGCATGTTAGGTGTAGGGTTAGTGTTAGGTTTAGGGTTTGGGTTAGTGTCTGGGTTAGGTTTATGGATAGGGTTAGGTTTAGTGATAGGTTAGTATTATTATTATTAGAGTTAGTGTTTAAATAGTGTTAGGGTTAGGGTAAGGTATAAGTTTAGGGATAGGGTTAGGGTTTTATTTAGTGTTAGGTTTAGTTTTCGGATTAGAGTTAGGGTTAGGTTTAGCATTTAAATTAAGGTTAGGTTTAGGGTTAGTTTTAGAGTTCTTTTAGGGTTACAATTAGTGTTAGGTTAGGGTTACAGTTAGAATTAAGGCGAGGGTTTAGTGTTAGTGTTAGGGTTAGTGTTAGGATTAGGATTAGGGTTAGTGTTAGGGTTAGGGTTAGATTTAGGTTTAGTGTTAGTGTTAGGGTTACGATTAGGATTAGGTTTACGTTTAAGGTTCATGTTAGTGTTAGGTTTTGCATTAGGGTTAGTGTTAGGTTTAGTGTTAGAATTAGGGTAAAATTTAGTGTTATGGTTAGGGTTAGCATTAGGATTAGTGTTAGTGTTAGAGTTAGGGTTAGGTTTAGGGGTAGTGTTAGGGTTAGGGTTATTGTTAGTTTTAGGGTTTGGATTATGGTTCATCTTAGGGTTAGGTTTAGGGTTAGTGTTAGGGTTAGTGTTAGATTTAGGGATGGGGTAAGTTTTAGTGTTTCTTTTAGAGTTAGAGTTATGGATAATGTTAGGTTTATGGATATTTTTAAGGTTAGTGTTAGGATTACGATTAGGGTTACTGTTGGTGTTACTGTTAGGGTTAGTGTAAGGGTTTGTGTTAGGGTTAGTGTTACATTTAGGGATAGGTTAAGTGTCAGTGTTAGAGTTAGTGGTTAGGGTTACTGTTTGTTTTAGTTTTAGGGTTACGTTTAGGGTTAGGGTTATGGTTAGTGTTAGAATTAATATTAGGGTTAGGATTAGGTTTAGGGTTAGTTTTACAATTAGGGTTAGGCTTAGGGTTAGTTTTAGAGTTAGGGTAAGTGTTAGGATTAGGGTTTGTGTTAGGGTTAGGGTTAGGGTTAGTGTTAGGGTAAGTTTTAGGGTTAGGGTTAGAATTCGGGTAGGGTTGGTTAAGGGTTTTGGTTAGTGTTAGGGATAATCTTAGTGTTAGGGATATTTTAAAAGTTAGTGTTAGGATTATGATTAGCATTAGGGTTGGTTTCAATGTTAGGGTTACGGTTAGGGTTACAATTAATGTTTGGATTAGGGATAGGGTTAGGTTTAGGTTTAGGGTTAAGGATAGGTTTAGCATTAGGGTTAGTGTAAGGGTAAAAGTAATGGCTAAGTTTAGGGTTAGTTTAAGACTTAGGTATTGGGCTAGGGTTAGGTTTAGTGTTAAGGTTAGTGTTAGGTTTAGGGTTAGGTTTTGTATTAGGTTTAGGGTTAGGTTATGTGGTTGTGTTAGGGTTAGGTGTAGTATTAGTGTTAGGGTTATGTACAGGAGTAGGTTTAGATTCAGGGTTAGAGTTAGGTGTAGGGTTAGTATTAAGGTTAGTGTTAGGGTTAGGGTTTGTGTTAGGTTAGTGATAGGTTTCAGTGTTGTGTGAGGATTAGGTTTAGTGTTAGGGTTAAGGTTATGGAGAGGATTAAGTTTAGATTTAGGGTTTGGGTTAGTGTTAGGTTTAGGGTTAGGTTTTGGATTAGTGTTAATGATAGTGTTAGGGTTGGTGTTAGGGTTTGTGTTAGGATTCAGGTTAGGATTAGTGTTAGAGTTAGTGATAGGGTTAGGTTTAAGGTTAGGGTTAGATAAGAGTTAGGGTTAGGTTACTTTTAGGGTTTTGGTTTGTGTTTGGGTTTGTTTTAGGGTTAGTGTTAGGGTTACTGTTATGGTTAGGGTTAGGGGTAGGGGTAGTGTTAGATTTAGTTTTAGGATTAGTGTTAGGGTTACGGTTATGGTTAGGATTAGTGATAGGTTTAGTGTTAGGTTTAGGGTAACTGTTAGGGTTAGGTTTATGCCTAGGGGTATTTTAGGGTTAGGGTAGGGTTACCATAATGATTAGAGTTAGTGTTAGGGTTAAGATTAAAATTTGAGTTAAGGTTATGGATAGTGTTAGGGTTAGTGTTAGGTTAGGGTTAGTGTAAGGGTAAGGGTTTGTGTTTGGGTTAGATTTAGGGTTAGGTTTAGGGTTAGGGTTAGGGTTTGGGTTAGGTTTAGGGTTAAGGTAAGTTTTTTGGTTAGGGTTACAATTAGGGTATGGTTAGTCTTATGGTTAATTTAGGGTTAGTGTTAGGGTTAGGTTAGGGTTAGGGTTATGGTTAAGGTTAGGGTTTCTGTTAGGTTTATGGTTAGTGTTATGGTTATGGTTATGGTTAGGGTTAGTTTAGAATTAGGGTTGTGGTTACATTAGTGTTAGGGTTATGGTTATGGTTAATGTTAGTTTTAGTGTTAGTGTTATGGTTAAAATTAGGGTTAGGGTTAGGGTTAGGGTTAAGGTTAGTGTTGTGTTTAGAGTTAGTGTTAGGATTAGGGTTTGTATTATTGTTAGGGTTCGGGTTAGGTTTAATTTGATTATTAGGATTAGGATTAGAGTTAGCGTTAGGGTAAGTGTTAGTATTAGATTTAGGGTTATGGTTAGGGTTAGTGTAAGATTTTGGGATATAGTTAGGGTGAGTGTTAGTGTGAGGGTTAGGGTTAGTTTTATTGTTAAGGTTGGATTTTGGGTTTGGGTTAAATTTAAGGTTAGGTGTAGGGTGATTGTTAGATTTAGGGTTAGGGTTAGTGTTAGGGTTAGTGTTAGTGTTAGGTTTTAATTTAGGGATAGTGTAAAGGTCAGTGTTTGGTTAGGGTTAGGTTTAGGGTTTGTGTTAGGGTTAGGGTTAGTGTTAGGTTTCGGGATAGGGTTAGTGTTAGAGGTAGGGTTAGGATTAGTGTTTGGGTTGGATTAGGGTTAGTGTTAGGGTAAGTATTCGGTTTAGGGTTAGGGTGACGGTTAGTGTTATTTTAATGGTTAGGGTTAGGTTTAGATTTAGGTTTAGTATCAGGGTTATGGTTAGTGTTAGGGTAAGGATTAAGGTTTATGTTTGTGTTAGGGTTGGGTTTCCGGTTAGGTTTAAGGTTACTGTTAGAATTCAGGTTAGGGTTACTGTTAGGGTTAGAGTAAGGTTAGGGTAAGTGTGAGGGTTAGGGTTTGTGTAAGATTTAGGGTTCGGGTTAGGATTAGGGTTAGGGTTAAGGTTAGTTTTAGAATTAAGGTCAGGGTTAGTGTTAGGTAAGGACAAGTGTTGTGTTAGGGTTAGATTTAGGGTTAGGGTTAGGGTTAGTGTTAGTGTTAGGGTTAGATTTAGGGTTAGTGTTAGTGTTAGTGTTAGGGTTAGATTTAGGGTAGAGTTCAATTTTAGCATTAGTGTAGGGTTAGGGTTTTAATTGTGTTAATATTAGGGTTAGTGTTATGGATAGTGTTAGGGTTAGGAATATGTTTAATGTTAATGTTAGGCATATGGTGAGGGTTAGTGTTACAGTTAGTGTTAGGGTTCGGTTTAGGTTTAGTGTTAGGTTTAGATTTAGGGTTAGGTTTAGTGTTAGGGTAAGGGTTAGGGTTAGGTTTATTATTAAGTTTACAGTGAGGTTTAGGGTTATGGGTAGTGTTATTGTTATGTTTGGGTTAGAATAAGGGTCAGTGTTAGTGTTAGGGTTAGGTTTAGGATTAGGTTTAGGGTTAGTGATAAGTTTAGGGATATATGTATGGTTAGTGTTAGTGATAGGGATAGTGTTGGGGTTAGGGTTAGTGTTAGGGTTATGGTTAGGATTAGTATAAGAGTTAGTGTTTGTGTTAGGGATAGGGTTAAGTTTAGTGTTAGGGTTAGAATTAAGGCTAGGGTTCATCTTAGGGTTAAGGTTAGGGTTACGGTTAGGCTTAGTATTAGGTTTAGGATATGTTTAAGGGTTAGTGTTACGGTTACAGATAGAGTTATTGTTAGGGTTAGGGTTTGGGTCAGGGTTAGTGTTAGGGTTAGTGTTAGGGTTTCTGTTAGGGTGAAGGTTAAGGTTAGATTTAGGGTTATGGATACAGTTAGGATTCAGGTTAGAGTTAGGGTTAGTGTTAGGTTTGGGTTAGGGTTAGATTAAAGGTTTGTGTTAGGGTTAGATTTAGGGTTAGGTTTTGTGTAGGGTTAGTGTTACAGTTAGGGTTAGTTTGCGGTTAGGGTTATGGTTAGCATTAGGGTTTTTTAGGGTTAGGTTTAGTGTTAGGGAAAGGGTTAGGGTTAGGTTTAGGGTTAGTTTTTTTAGGGTTAGGTATAGAGGTAGGGTTACAATTAGGATTAGGGTGAGAGGTAGTATTAGTGTTAGGGTTAGGGTTAGGGTTAGTGCAAGGGTTAGTGTTAGGCTTAGGGTTAGTGTTACATTTAGGGTTATGGTTTAGTGTGAGAGTTATGGTTAGGGTTATGTTTAGGTTTATTGTTTTTGTTAGGATTAGTGTTAGGTTTAGGGATAGGGTTAGGGTTAGGGATTGTGTTAAGTTTAGGTTTAGGTTTACCATTATGTTCAGGGTTACAGTTAGGTATAGTGTTACGTTTAGGGTTGGGGTTTGGATAAGTGTTAGAGTTAGGGTTAGGGTTATTGTTAGTGTTTTGGTTAGGGTTATTTTTTGGATTACATTTAGATTTAGAGTTAGTGTTTGGGTTAGGCTTAGGGTTAGTGTTAGGTTTAGGGTTAAGGTTAAGGTTATGTTTCTTGTTCACCTTAGGTTTAGGGTTAAGGTAAGTGTTAGGTTTAGGGTTAGTGTTAGGGTAAGGGTTAACCTTAGGTTTAGGGTAAGTGTTAAGTTTAGGTTTATGGTTATGGTTAAATTTAGTGTTAGGTTTAGTTTTAGGGTTATTGTTAGTGTAAGGATTAGGGTTAGGGTTTGGTTAAGGTTTAATATTAGGTTTAGGGTTAGGCTTTGTGTTAATGTTAGGTTTAGGATTAAAATTAGTTTTATGTTTATGGTTAGGATTCGTGTTAAGTTTAGTTATAGTGTTAGAATTAGGTTAGTGTTAGCTTTAGGGTTAGGGTTTGTGTTAGGTTTAATTTTTTTTTTGTTAGGGTTAATGTTAGAGTAAGGTTTAGGGTTAGGATTTGGTTTAAGGTTATTTTTTAAAGCGTGAGAGGGGTAGGAGAATTTTAATATTTATTTTTTTGTTATCGGCAGACACCATATCTTTGTTTGTGTGTGGTGCTGAGGATCGACCAGGGCCGCACACATGGCATACGGACATGCTACCGCTTGAGCCACATTCCTATCCCCAGTAAAGGTTAATTTTATAGTTAGGGTTAGGGTTAGCTTTAGCATTAGTTTAAGGTTAGGATTTGGGTTAGGTTAGGGTTTGTGTTAGGGTTAGGGTTAGTGTTAGGTTTAGAGTTAGATTTAGGGTTAGGGTTAAGGTTTGTGTTAAAATTAGGATTAGGGTCAGAGTTAGTGTTAGGTTGATGGTTAGGGTTAGAATTAGGGTTATGATTAGCGTTAGGGTTATGCTTAGGGTTACTGTTAGGGTTAGGGTTAAGCTTAGGGTTAGTGTTAGGGTTTGTGTTAGGTTTAGGGATAGGGTTACCATTAAGTTTAGGGTTACGGTTAGGATTAGTGTTAGGTTTAGAGTTGAGGTTTGGGTTAGTGTTAGGGTTAGGGTTAGTGTTTGGTTTAGGGTTAGGGTTTGGTTTAGGGTGAGGGTTAGGTTAGAGTTAGTATTATGGTGAGGGATGTGTTTAGGATAAGTTTTAGGGTTAGGGTTAGGGTTAAAATTAGGGTTATGGTTAGGTTGGGGTTTGGGTTTGTGTTAGGGTGAAGGTTAGGTTTAGGGTAAAGGATTGTGTTAGGTTTGGAGTTAGGTTTAGGGTTAGTTTTAGTGTTAGAGATAGGGTTAGGTTTAGAGTTAGTGTTAGGTTTAGGATTAGGTTTATGGTAAGTATTAGGGTTAGGTTTAGGGTAAGTGTTAGGATTAGGGTTACATTTAAGGTTAGATTTTGTGTTAGGGTTTGGGTTAGGGTAAGTTTTAGTTTAAGGGTTAGTGTTAGGGTTAGGTTTAGGGTTAGTTATAGGTTAGGGTTAGGGTTTGTTTTAGGTTTAGGGTTAGTTAGTTTTAGGGTTAGAATTAGTGTTAGGTTTAGAGTTAGTGTATGGTTAGTGTTAGAGTTAGGATTAGGTTCAGTGTTAATTTAGGGTTAGGGTTTGTGTTAGGGTTAGGGTTAGGGTTACGTTTATATTTACTGTTAGATTTCAGGATAGGGTTATGGTTATGGGTAGGTTAGGGTCAGGGTTAGGGTTAGGTTTTGTGTTAGAGTTAGGATAAGAGTTACATTTATTATTTTTGTTAGGTTTAGGGTTACTCTCAGGTTAGGGTCAGGGTTATGGTTAGGGTTTGTTTTAGGGTTATATTTAGGGTTAGGTTTATTGTTTGGGTTACGTTTAGTGTTACGGTTTGTGTTAGTGTTATGCTGAGGTTTAGGTTTCGTGTTATGGTTATGGTTATTGTTTGTGTTTGGATAGGTTTAGTGTTAGGCTTTGTGTTAGGGATAGTGTTAGGGTTAGTGTTAGGGTTACAAATAGGATTAGGGTTAGAGTTAGGTTTGGGGTTATTGTTAGTATTACTGTTAGGGTAAGTGTTAGGCTTAGTGTTAGGTTTAGTGTTAGGTTTAGGGTTAGAATTAAGGTTAATGTTAGGTTTAGGTTAAGGGTTAGGGTTTGGTTTAGTGATAGAGTAAAGGTTGGGTTTAGGGTTAGATTTGGGGATAGGGTGTTTTAGTGTTAGGTTTAGTGTTAGCATTAAAGTTAGTTTTAGGGTTATTTTAAGATTTAGTATTAGTGTGGGGGTTAGGATCAGGGTGAGGGTTAGAGTTAGGGTTAGGGTTAGAGTTTGGGTTAGTGTTAGGTTTAGGTTTAGGGTTTGTGTTTGTGTTAGAGTTATGGTTATCGTTAAGTTTAAGGTTAGTTTTAGGGTTAGGGTTATGGTTACGGTTAGGATTCAAGTTACGTTTACAGTTCGGGTTCGTGTTAGTTTAGGTTTAGGATGAGGATTAGGATTTGTGTTAGGGCTAGATTTAGTGTAAGGGTTACAGTAAGGGTTTGGGTTAGTGTTAGGGTTAGGTTTTGGTTTAAGGTGAGTTTTAGAGTTATGGTTATGTTTACAGTAAGGGTTAGCATTAGGTCTGGGTTAGCGTTAGGTTTAGATTAGGGTTACTGTTATAGTTAGAGTTAGGATTTGTGTTAGGTTTAGGTTTAGTGTTAGTGTTAGGGTTAGTGTTAGGGTTTATTGTAGTGTTAGGGTTAGGATTAGGCTTAGAATTAGTGTTAGGTTTAGGGTTAGTCTAAGAGTCAGGGTTAAGGTTAGGTTTAGGGTTCATGTTAGGGTTAGGATTAGGGTTTGTGTTAGGTTTAAGTTAGAATTAGTGTTAGTGTTAGTGTTTCATTTAGGTTTATTGTTAGGGTTAGGAAAAAGTTAGGATTAGGGATAGATTAGGTTTATGATTAAGGTTTGGGTTAGCTTTTTTGTTAGGGTTAGGTTTCGAATTAGGTTTAGTGCCATGGTTCGGGTTAGATTTAGGGTTAGTGTTAGGTTTAGTGTCAGGGTTAGTGTTAGGGTTAGGGTTAGAGGTAGGGTTAAAGTTAAGTTTAGGGTTAGTGTAAGGGTAAGGGTTAGAATTAGGTTTAGAGTGAGGGTTAGGTTTAGGGTTAATGTTAGTGTTAGGGTAAGGGTTAAGTTTAGGTTTAGTGTTAGAGTTAGGTTTAGGGTTAGGGAAAGTGACTGGGTTAGGGTTAAGGATAATGTTAGAGTTAGTGTTAGCTTTAGTGTTAGGGTTAGGGTTAGGGTTACTGTAAGGATAAGGGGTAGGGTTACATTTAGGGTTAGAGTTAGGCTTAGATTTAGGGTTTATGTTAGGGTTATGATTATGGTTACTGTTACGTTTAGGACTTTGGTTAGGCTTAGGGTTAGGGATAAGGTTAGAGTTTGGGTTAGTGTTATGGTTAGTGTTAGGGTGAGGGTTAGGGTACGTGTTTGAGTTAGTGTTAGTTTTAGTGTTATGGTTAGAGTTAGGGTTAGGGATAGGTTTTGGATTAAGTATAGTTTTCGAGTAATGGTTAGGTTTAGGGTTAGAGTTAGTGTTAGGTTAGGGTCTAGATTAGGGTTACTGTTATGGTTAGGGTTAGGTTTTGTGTTAGGGTTAATGCTAGTGTTAGGGTTTAGGTTATAGTTTGTGTTAGGTTTAGGATTATGGTTAGGGTTAGTTTTAGGGTAGTGTTAGGTTAGGGTTAAGGTTAGGTTTAGTGTAGTTGATAGGGTTAGAGTTAGGGTTAAGGTTAGAATTAGTGTTAGGGTTAGGGTTAGTGTAAGGTTCAGGGTTAGAGTTATGTTTAGGGATGGGTTTGGTTCAGCTTAGGGTTAGAGTTAGGTTTATGGTTATGATTAGGTTTCTGGTTAGATTTAGGTATATGTTTGGAGTTAGGTTAATGTTCAGGTTATGTTTAGGCTTTCTGTTAATTTTAGATTTGTTATTAGGATTTGCGTTAGTGATAGGGTTAGGGATAGGTTTTGGTTTAAAGTTAGTTTTTGAGTTAGGGATTAGCTTAGGGATAGGGTTAGCCTTAAGTTAGTGTTAGGCTAGGGTTATGTTAGGGTTAATTTTATGGTTAGGATTAGGGTTTGTGTTAGAATTAGTGTTAGTGTTAGGGTTAAGGTTAGAGTTAGTGTTAGGGGTAGGGTTAGGGTAAGGGTTAGAATTAAAATTTTTGTTAGGGTTAGCATTATGTTTAGGGTTAGAGTTTGTTTTATGGTTAGGGTTAAGTTTAGGATTAGGTTTAGTGTTAAGATTAGGATTATCGTAAGGGATAGGGTTGGGGTTGGGTTTAGTTTTAGGGTTAGGGTTAGGATTAAAGTTAATGTTAGGGTTATGGATAAGTTTTGTTTAAGGATTAGTGTTAGGATTAGTTTTAAGGTTACAATTAGGATTAATTTAGGTTTAGGGTTAGGGTTATAGTTAGGGTTAGCTTTAGGGTTAGGGTTAGGGTTAGTGATAGGGCAATGTTTAAAATTAGGTTTAGGGCTACTTTTAGGGTTAGGGTTATTGTGAAGGTTATTGCTATGGTTAGGGATAGGATTCTTGTAAGGTTTAGGGTTATGATTAGTGTAAGAATTAGGTAAGTTAGGGTAAAGGATAGGTTGGGTTTAGGGTTATGGTTTGGTTTAGGATTTGTGTTAGGGTTAGTGTGAGGGTGAGTGTTAGTGTTAGTGTTAGGGTTATGTTTATGTTTTGTGTAAAAATTAGATTTAGGGTTAGTGTTAGGGTTAGGGTTAGGTTTAGGGTTGGGGTTCGTGTTAGGGTTAGGGTTAGGTTTGGGGTTGGTGTTAGGATTAGGGTAGTGTTAGGTTAGGGTTAATGTTAGGTTTAGGTTAATTGTTATATTTAGGGTTAGGGTTATGTTAGAGTTTGTGTTAAGGTTAGGTTAGGGTTAGAGTATGATTTAGGGTTATGGTTATGTTTAGGGTGAGTGTTAGGGTTAGAATTTGTGTAATGATAGGGTTAGGATTCGGGTTAGGGTTATATTTACGGTTTGGATTCGGGTTATGGTTAGGGATAGGGTTGGGGTTAGCTTAGTGTTAGAGATAGTTTTATTGTTATGATTAGAGTTAGGGTTTGTGTTAGTTTGAGATTTTGTACGAGGATGAGGGTTAGTGTTAGGGTTAGGGATAGATTTTGATTTAAGGTTAGTTATCGAGTTAGGGATAGGTTTATTGATAAGGTTAGTGTTAGGTTAGGGTTAGCTTCATGTTAGGTTACTGTTATTGTTATTGTTAGGGTTAGGGTTTTTGTTAGGTTTAGTGTTAAGCCTAGGGATAGGTTTATGGTTAGTGATAGGGTTTGTGTTACCTTTAGTGTTAGGGTTAGGGTTAGGGTTAGGCTATGTTTTAGGGTTCTCCTTAGGGTTATATTTAGTGTTAGTGTTAAGGTTAGGGATAGGTTTAGTGTTAGTGTAAGTGCTATGTTTACTCTTAAGGTGTAGGGTTAGTGTTAAGTTTAGGGTTAGGGTTTGTGTTAGAGTTAGTGTTATGGTTATGGTTAGGGTATGTGTTAAGTTTAGGTTAGTTTTAGGGTTAGGTTTAGGTTTTGTGTTAGGGTTAGGTTTAGGTTTAGGTTAATGTTTGAGGTTATGGTTTGCATTAGGGATAGAGTTTGGTTTAGGGTTATGTTTAGCATTATTTTTAGTGTTAGGGTTAGTGTTAGGTTTAGGGTTAGGGTTAGGGTTAGGGTTAGAGTAAAGATTATTTTACTGTTAGGGTTATGGTTAAGGTTAGTGTTAGGGTTAGTTTTAAGGTTAGGGTTAGGTTTTTGTGTTATGTTTAGTGTTAGGGTTAGGGTTAAGGTTAGGGTTATTGTTAAAATTAGCGTTAGGGTTAGGGTTGAGGTTTGGTTTAGTGTTAGGTTTAGGTTTAGGGTTAGGGTTAACATTAGGGTTTGTGATAGTGTTAGGGTTAATGTCATGGTTACCTTTAGGGTTATGGTTTGGTTTATGGTTAATGTTATTTTTAGGGTTAGGGTTAGTGTTAGAGTTATGGTTACGGTTTTGTTTGGTTTAGGTTTAGGGTTCAGCTTAAGTTTAGGTTTATCGTTAGTATTAGGGTTAGGGATAGGTTTGTGGTTTGTGTTAGTGTTAGGGTTATCGTTTGGGTTAGGTTTAGGGATATGGTTAGTGTAAAGATTAGGGTTAGTGTTAATTGTAGGGTTAGTGTTAGGTTTAGTGTTAAAGTTTAGGTTATGGTTAGAGTTGGGGTTGGGTTTAGGTTTAGGGTTAGAGTTAGGGTTCGGGTTATGGTTAGCATTATTTTAGGTTTAGGGTTTAGGTTAGGTTAGGGTTACTGTTATGGTTAGGGTTAGGGTATGTGTTAGAGTTAGAGTTAGTGTTAGGTTTACAGTTAGGTTTTGGGTTAGGGTTAGGTTTAGTGCTAGGGTTAGGTATAGGATTAGAGTTAGGGTTTGTGTTAGCATTAGAGTTAGGGTTAGGCTTAGAGATTGTTTTAGGGTTAGGGTAAGTTTTATTTTTAGCGTTAGTGTTATGATTAGGATTAGCGTTAGGGTTATTGTTGGAGTTTGGTTTATTGTTAGCATTAGGGTTAGGTTTAGGGTTAATGTTAGGATTAGGGTTCAGTTTTCTGTAAAGGTTAGTGTTAGTGTTAGGGATAGGTTTAGGCTTACGTTTAGGATTAGGTTTAATTTTAGGGTTAGTGTTAGGTTTTGTGTAAGGGTTAAATTTTAGGGTTATTGTTAGGCTGAGTTTAGGTTTAAGTTTAGGGTAAGTGTTATTGTTAGGTTGAGGTTTAATGTTAGTGTTATGGTTACAGATATGGTTCATTTTAGGTTTAGGATTAGGCTTAGTGTTAGGGTTAGTTTTAGGGTTTGGGTTAGGGTTAATGTTAGGTTTAGGGTTAGGATTGGGATTAGGGTTAGTGATAGTGTTAGAGTTTCATGTTAGGGTGAGTGTCAGGGTAATATAAGTGTTATGGTTAGGGTTAGGTTAGGTAATTGGTTAAGGTTGGGTTAGGATTTGTGTTAGGGTTTGGTTTATTGTTAAGGTTAGGGTTACGGTTCGTGTTCTGGTTAGGGTTAGATTTAGGGTTACGGTTAGGTTTAGTTTAAGGGTTAGTGTTATCGTTAGGTTTAGGGTTACGGTTAGATTTAGTGTTAGGGTTAAAGTTAGGTTTAGGGTAGTGAAAGGGTTAGGTTTAGAATTAGGGATAGTGTGAGGGTTAGGGTTAGGTTTAGGGTTAGGTTCAGTGTTAGGTTAAAGGTTAGTGTTAGGGTTCATGTTAGGGTTAGGGTTAGATTTAGGGTTAGGGTTAGGTTTACAGTAAAATTTAAGGTTAGGTTTAGTTTTAGGGTTAGGGTTAAGGTAAGTGTTAAAGTATGGGTTAGGTTTACACTTAGAGTTAATGTTAGGTTTAGGTTAGGGTAAGGGTTAGTGTAAGGTTTAGGGTTAGGATTAGGTTTAGGGTTAGGGTTAGGGTTTGTGATAATGTTACTGTTAGATTTAGGGTTAGGTTTATGGATACGGTTAGGATTCGGGTTACGGTTAGGTATAGGGTTATGGTTAGGTTAGGTTTAGGGTTAGGTTTAGGGTTTGTGTTAGGGTTAGATTTTGTTTTGGAATTAGGGTTAGGGTTTGGGTTAGGGTATTTGTTAGGGTTCTGGTTGGAGTTATGCATAGAGTTGGTGTTAGGTTTAGGTTTAGGTTTAGGGTTAGTGTAAGGTTTAGGTTTAGGTTTAGGTTTAGGGTTAGTCTTAGGTTTAGAATTATTGTTTGTTTTAGGGTTATGGTTAGGGTTTGGGTCAGGTTTAGCATTAGGTTTAGGGTATGTGTTAGGGTTCTGGTTAGGGTTTCCTTTAGATTTAGTGTTAGGATTAGGGTTAGGATTAAGTTTAGTGTTAGGTTTAGGGATAGGGGTTTTATTAGGGTTAGGGTTAGAGATAGTGTTAGAATTAGGGTTAGGGTTAGGGTTAGGGTTAGTTTAGGTTTAGGTTTACCATTTGGGTAAGGCTTTGGGTTAGGGTTAGCATTAGTGTTATGCTTAGGATTATGGTTAGTGTTAGTGTTAGGGTTAGGGTTAAGGTTAGGTTTAGTTTTAGGGTTAAGTTTAGGTTTAGGGTTAGTTTTAGGGTTAAGGTTAGGTTTAGGTGTAAAGTTTGGTTTCGGGTTACGGTAATGGTTAGAATTAGGTTTAGAGTTAGGTTTAGGCTTAGGTAAGGGTTAGTGTTAGGGTTAGTGTAAGGTTTGTGGTTAGGATTAGGGTTAGAATTAGTGTTAGGGTTAGGGTTAAAGTTAGGGTTAATTTAGGGTATTATTCGGGTTAGGGATATGGTTATTTATAGTTTTATGTTTAGTGTCAGGGTTATTTTTAGGTTTAGGTTAGGGTTAGGGTTAGGTTTAGGGTTAGGGTTAAGGTTAGGGTTATGGTTAGGATTAGCGTTAGTTTTAGGGTTAGGTTTATGGTTAGTTTTAGGTTTAGTGTTAGGGTAAGTCTTTGTTAAAGTTTTAGGTTTAGTGCTGGGGTTAGGGTCAGAGTTACAGTTAGGGTCAATGTTAAAAATACGTTTAGGGTTAGTGTTAGGTTTAGGGTTAGGTTTAGGGTCAGTGTTATTCTTAGGGTAAAAGTTAGGATAAGTGTTAGGTTTAGGATTAGGGTTATGGTGAGAACTAGTGTTAGGGTTAGGGTTAGTTAAAGCGGTAGGGTTAGGGTTTGTGTTAGGATGATGGTTAGGGTTACAGATTGTGTTAGATATAGTGTTAGTGTTAGGGTTATGGATAGGATTGGGGTTAGAGTTACAGTTAGGCTTATGTTTAGGTTTAGTGTTAGGGTTATGGTTAAGTTTAGGATTAGGGTTAGTGTTAGGGTTAGTGTTAGGGTTAGGTTTAGTGTTAGGATTGTGGTTAGGGTTAGTGTTAGGGTTCGTGTTAGCATTAGGGTTATGGTTAGGGTTAGAGTTAGGGTAAGTGTTAGTATTAAGGTTATGTTTAGAGTTAGTGTTAGGTTTCGGGTTAGGGTTAGGGTTAATTGTATGGATAGGGTTACGATTTCATTTATGGTTAGTTTTAAGGTTTGGGTTAGGGTTTGGGTTAGGTTCAGGGTTAGAATTAGTGTTAGGCTTATGGTTATATTTAGGATAAGAGTTAGGATTCCCCTTAGAGTTAGGGCTAGGTTAGATTTAGGGTTAGGGTTAGGCTTTGTGTTAGGGTTAGATTTAGGGTAAGGGTTTGGGTTAGGGATTGGGTTAGTGTTAGGTTTAGGCTTTGGTTTAAGGTTAGTTTTAGAGTTGTGGTTAGTGTTAGGGTTTCTTAGGGTTCGGGTTAGGGTTAGAATTAGGGTTAGAGTTAGTGTGAGGGTTAGAGTTAGGGTTAATGTTAAAGTTATGGTTTGAGTTACGATTAGGGTTATGTTTAGGTTAAGTGTTTGTTTTAGGCTACTGTTAGGTTTAGAATTAGGGTTATTGTTAGGGTTAGGGTTAGGGTAAGGATTAGTGTTAGGGTTACAATTTGTTTTAGGATTAGGGTTAAGGTTTGATTTAGGTTTAGGTTTAGTGTTAGTTTTGGGGTTAGTGTTAGTGTTAGTGTTAGGATTAGGGTTAGGGTAAGGCTATGTGTTGGGTTCTGGTTATGGTTCTGGTTAGTTTTATTGTTTGGGTTAGGTTTAGGGATATGGTTAGTGTAAAGATTAGGGTTAGTGTTAATTGTAGGGTTAGTGTTAGGTTTAGTGTTAAAGTTTATTTTAGGGTTAGAGTTAGGGTTATGTTTAGGTTTAGTGTTAGGGATAATTTAGGGTTAGGTTTAGGTCTAAGTTTAGGGTTAAGTTTATGGTTAGTTTTATTTTAAGGTTTAAGACTAAGGTTAGGGTTAGGGTTAGGGACATGGTTATGTTAGGGTTAGTGTTAGGTTAGATTTAGGGTCACGGTTTAAGTTAGGGTTTATGTTATGGTTAGGGTTTAGGTTAGGGTTATGGTAAGGTTTACGGTAAGTTTTAGGGTTAGTGTTAGGGTTAAAGTTAAAGTTAGGGAGAGGTTTAGGGTTAGTTTTAGGGTTAGGTTTAGGGTTAGGGTTAGAGTTAGGGTTAAGTTTAAGGTGACTATTAGGGTTATGGTTAGTGTTAGGTTAGGGTTATGGTTAGTGTTAGTGTTAGCTTTAGGTTAGGCTGTGTGTTAGGGTTCTGGTTACAGTTATTGTTAGGGTTAAGTTTAGAGTTATTGTTAATGTTAGGGTTATTGTAAGGTTAGGGTTTGACTTAGGTTTAATGTTAGTGTTAGGTTTAGGGTTAGGTTTTGTGTTAGGATTAGGGTTAGTTTTAGGAATAGTGTTAGGGTTTATGTTAGTTTCTTTAGGGTTAGGGTTAGGGTTTGTGTTAGGGTTACAGTTAAGTTAAGGTTAAAGTTTGTGTTAGGGATAGGATTAGGGTTAGAGTTACAGTTATGGTTAGGGTTAGTTTTATCTTTAGGGTCAGTCGTAGGGTTATTGTTAGAGTTAGGGTTAGGATTACTGTTAGGGTTAGGCTTAGGGTTAGGGTTTGTGTTATGATTAGAGTTAAGATAAGGGTTAAGGTTAGGGATACGGTTAGGATTATTGTTAAGGTTAGGGTTAGTGTTAGGTTAAGGGTTAGTGTTAGGGTTACGGTTAGGTTTAGAGTAATTTTTAGTTATAGTTAGGGTTAGGCTAAGTGTAAATTTTAGGGTTAAGAATACGGTTATAGTTAGTGTTAGGTTTAGGTTTAGGGTTAGTGTTGTGCAAGTTTTAGGTTTAGGTTTAGGTTTAGTGTTAATGTAAGGGTTAGGGTTAGGTTGTGGTTAGGGTTAATTTTGGTGTTAGGGTTAGGTTATGGTTAGGAATCAGGTTATGTGAATGGTTACTGTTAGGTTAGGGTCATGGTTACTGGTAAGGTTTGTGTTAGTGTTAGGTATACAATTAGGGTTAGGGTTAGGGCTAGGGTTATGTGAGTTTTAGGGTTAGGGTTAGTTTTATGCTAGGGACAGTGTTAGGGTTAAAGATACTTTTAGGATTAGTGTTAGAATTATGAAGAGGATAAAAGTTACAGTTCGGGTTAGGGTAAGGGTTAGTGTTAGTGTTACTCTTAGGGTTAGTGTTAGGGTTAGGGTTAGTGTTATGCTTATTGATAGGTTTACTCTTTGTGTTAGGTTTAGTGTTAGTGTTAGTGTTAGGTTTAGGTTTAGGGTTAGGGTTATTGTTAGTTATAGGGTTAGGTTTTGGTTTAGGGTTAGTGTTAGGGTTAGGTTAGTGTTACTGTTAGGGTTTGGGTTAGTGTTAGGGTTAGGTAAATGTTAGGTTAGGGTTAGTTTAGGTTTAGTGTTAATGTTTGTGTTAGGTTTTGTGTTAGAGTTAGGTTTAGTATTAGGGTTAGTGTTACGTTTCGAGTTAGGGTTAGGGTTAGAGTGAGGGTTATGATATGTTACTGTCAGGGTTAGTGTTAAGGTTAGGTTTAGGGTTGGAGTTGGGCTTGATGTTTGGGTTAAAGTTAGGTTTACGGTTAGTGTAAGAGTTAAAGTTAGAATTAGGTTTAGTGTGAGGGGTAGGGTTAGGGTTAGGTTTAGTGTTAGTGTTAGGGTTGAAATTAAGTTTAGGGTTCGTTTTAGTTTTAGGGTCATGGTTAGGGTTATTGTTAGTGTTAGGGTTAGGATTAGGGTTAGGGTTCTTTTTAGGTTTAGGGTTATGTTAAAGATAGTGTTAGGGTCAGTGTTAAGGTTAGGTTTAGGTTTAGTGTTAGGGTTAGGTTTAAGGTTAGGTTTAGGGTAAGTGTTAGGTTAAGGTTTAGAGATATGGTTAGAATTAGTGTTATGTTTAGGGTTAGGGTTAGGGATAGTGTCATGTTTAGTGTTACGGTTAGGTTTAGGGATAGTGTTAGGGTTAGGGTTAGGGCTCGGTTTTGTGTAAGTTTTAGGGTTAGGTTTAGGTTTAAGGATAGGGTTAGGGTTAGGATTAGGGTTGGGGTTGGGGTATTGGAATATTTTAGAGGCAGGGTTAGGGTTAGGGTTAGCGTTAGTTTTAGTTTTAGGGTTTGTGTTACTGTTAGAGTTAGGGTTAGGTTTAGGTTTCATGTTAGTTTTAGGGTTTGTGTTATGGTTAGTGTTAGGGTTAGTGTTAGGTTAGTTAGTGTTAGTTTTAAAGTAAGTGTTCGAGTTAGGGTTAGTGTTGTGTGTGTTAGGTTTAGGGTTAAGGTTTCGGTTAGAATTAGTGTTATGATTATTTTTAGGGTTATGTTTAGTGTAAGTGTTAGGTTTAGGGTTAGGTTTAGTGTTAGTATTAGATTTACGTTTAGGGTTTGTGTTAATGTTAGGGTTATTGTTAACTTTAAGGTTAGTGTTAGTGTTAGGTTTAGTGTTAGTGTTAGGGTTAGTTTTAGTGTTAGGGTTACGGTTATGGTTTGGGTTAGGGTTAGTGTTAGGTTTGGGGTTTGTGTTAGTGTTAGGGTTAGTGTTAGGTTATTTAATAGGGTTAGAGTTAGGTTAGGGACAGGTTTAGGGTTAGAGTTAGGGTTATTTTTAGGGTTAGTGTTAGGGTTAGTATTAGGTTTAGAATAAGTGTTAGGGTTTGTGTTAGGTTTCAGCTGAGAGTTAGGGTTAGGGTTAAGGTTGAGGTTAGAGTCAGTGTTAGTGTTGAGGTTAGGTTTAGTGTTAGTGTAAGGGTTAGGGTGACGGTTAGGTTCAGTGTTAGTGTTAGGGTTTGGGTTATGTTTTGTTTTAGGTTTAGGTTTAGGGTTAGGTTTAGAATTAGTGTTAGGTTTTGGGTTAGTATAAGGGTTAGGTTTAGGATTAGGTATAGGCTAGTGTTAGGGTTAGCATTAGGATTTGTGTTATAGGGTTGTGTTAAGGTTAGTGTTAGGGATAGGGTTACTTTTACAGTTAGGATTTGGGTTAGCATTAGGTTTAGGGTTAGGTTAGGGACAGAGTTACGGTTAGGGTTTGTGTTAGGGTTTGATTAAGGGTTAAGGTTAGGTTTAGGGTTATGGTTATTCTTAAGGTTAGGGATAGTGTTAGTTTTAAAGATTGATTTAGGGTTAGTTAGGTTTTGGAATTGGATAATATTTAGAGTTAGGGTTAGCGTTAGTGTTAGGGTTAGTATTACTCTAGGGGTTGGTTTTACTGTTAGGGTTAGGTTTAGGCTTAGTGTTAGGGTTAGTGTTAGGGTTAGGTTTAGATTTAATGTTAGTTTTAAGGTTACGGTTATGGTTAGGGTTAGTGATAGTGTTATCTTTGAACTTAGGATTAGTGTTAGTTTTAGGTTTATGGAGAGTTTTAGGGTTAAAATTACCTTTAGGGTATGTGTTAGAGTTAGGGTGAGGGTTAGAATAAGTGTTCGGATTAGGGTTAATTTTAGTGTTAGATTTAGGTAAGGCTTAGGGTGAAGGTTAGGTTATGTTTAGGGTTAAGGTTTGGGTTAGGGTTTGTGTTAGGTTTAGGTTTAGTGTTAGGTTTAGTGTTACGTTTTGGTTTAAGTTTAGTGTTAGAGTTAGGGTTAGTGTTAGGTTTAGTGTCAGTGTTAGTGTTAATGTAAGGGTTAGTTTAGGGTTACGTTAGTGTTAGGTTTAAAACTAGGTTTAGGCTTAGTGCAAGGGTTAGGTTTAGAATTAGGGTTGTGTGAGGGTTAGGGTTAGGGTTAGGCTTAGGTTTAGGGTTAGTGTTAGGTTTAGGGTTAGGTTTAGGGTTAGTGTTAAGATAAGGGTTTGTGTTAGTGTTAGGGTTATAGTTAGGGTTAAGTTCAGGGTTACTGTTAGCATTAGTGTTTGGTTTAGTGTTACGATTCGTGTAAGGTTTAGGTTTAAGTTTAGGGTTATGGTTAGGTTTAGGCAGTGTGTTAGTGTTCCGGTTAGGGTTACGGTTAGATTTAGTGTTAGTGTTAGTGTTAAGATTAGGGTTAGTGTAAGGGTTACATTTACGTTAAGGTTTAGGTTAGTGATAAGTTTAGGGTTAGGGTTTGTGTTAAGGATTGTGTCAGGTTTGTTGTTATGGTTAGGGTTAGGGTTTGTGTTAGGTTTAGGATAGGGTTAGTGTTAGGGATTTTTGTAAGGGTTAGGTTTAGGTTGGGTTTAGGGTTTTTGTAAGGGTTAGGGTTAGGGTTAAGGTTATGGTAACCATTAGGTTTAGGGAAAGAATTAAAGTTAGGGTTATTTTTAGGGTTAGTGTTTGGGTAAGGGTTAGGGTTAGTGTTTGGTATAGGGTTAGTGTTAGGGTTAGGGTTATTATTAAGGTTTGGATTAGGCTTAGGTTTAGTGTTAGGCTTAGTGTTAAGGTTAGGGTTAGAGTTAGGGTTAGGGTTAGTGTTAGGGTTAGGGTTAGGGTTAGGGTTAGGTATGTGTTAGGTTTAGTTTTAGAGTTAGGGTTAAGTTTAGGGTTACCATTAGGATTAGTGTTATGATTACGGTTAATGTTAGCTTTAGTGTTGGGTTTTTCTTTTAGGTTAGTTTTAGAGTTAGGGTTAATATTAGGGTTAACATTAGGTTAAAGTTAGAAATAGAGTTGGTTAGTGTTATATTAAGTTTACTGTTATGATTAGTGTTAGTGCTTTTGTTAGGTTTAGGTTTAGGGTTAGGGTTAGAGTTATTGATAGGGTTAGGTTTAGGGTTATGGTTAGAGTTAATGTTTGTTTTAAAATTAGGGTTAGGTTTCCGTTTAGGGTTTGTTTTAGGGTTAGGTTTAGGTTTAGGTTTAGGGTTAGGGTTATGATTAGTATTAGCCTTAGGGTTAGGGTTGAAGTGTGGGATAGTGTTAGGTTTAGGATTAGTGTTAAGGTTAGGATTAATGTTAGGGTTAATGTTAAATTTTGTTTAAGGGTTAGGGTTAGGGTTAGGGTTACGTTGTGAATTATTTTAAGTTTAGGATTAGGATTAGGGTTACAATTAGGGTGAGGATTAGGGTAGGATTATGGCTAGTGTTAGTGTTAGGGCTAGGTTTAGGGTTAGCGGTAGAAGTAGGGTTAGGGTTAAGGATAGGTTAGGTTTAGTGTTACGGTTTGGGTTAGGGTTTTGTTAGTGTTAGGGATAGGGTTATGGTTAGGGATATGATTAGAGTTAGTGATAAAGTTAGTGCTAGGGTTAGTGTTAGGGTTACAGTTAAAATTAGGGTTAGGTTTTCTGTTAGGGTTAGGGTTAAGTTTAGGGTTAGGGATAGGTTTAGTTTTAATGTTAGTTTTAGTGTTACAGTTAGGATTAGTGTTAGGGTTAGTATTAGTGTTAGAGTTAGGATTCTTGTTCAGGTTAGGGTTAAGGTTAGGTTTAGGTTTAGATTTGTGTTATGGATAGTGTTAGGGTTAGTGTTAGTGTTAGGTTTAGGGTTAGGGTTAGGCTATGTGTTAGTGATCTGGTTAGGGTTATGGTTAGAGTCAGTGTTAAAGATAGGGTTAGGATTAGGGTAAGTTAGGGTTAATGTTAGGTTTAGAATTAGGTTTTGTTTTAGGGTTAGTGTTAGGGTTAGGTTTAGGGTTAGGATTAGTTTTAGTGTTAGTGATAAAGTTAGGTTTAGGGTTAGGCCTAGGTTTAGCGTTAGGTTTAGGGTTAGTTTAAGGGTTCGGTTATGTTTAAGGTAAATGTAGGGGTTAGGGATAGAGTTAGTGTTAGAATTAGGGTTATGGTTATGGTTAAGGTTTCTGTTAAGGTTAGGGATGGGGTCGTGATAAAATTAGGTTTAGGGTTATGGTTAGGTTAGATTTAGTGTTATAGTTTGGGTGAGGGTTTAAATTAGGTTTAAGGTTACGGTTAGGGTTAGTGTTACGGTTAGTGTTAGGTTCAGTGTTAGAGTTAGTTTTAGAGTTAGTGTTAGGGTTCGTATTAGGGTTATTGGTAGTGTTAGGGTTAGGGGAGAGAGTTAGTGTTAGGGTTAGGTTTAGGATTAGGGTTAGGGATAGGGTTAGTGTTAGGGTTAGGGTTAGGTTTAGGGTTAGTCTTATGGTTAGTTTTAGGGTTAGATTTAGGGTTAGGGTTAATGTTAGGGTTAGGGATAGGGTTTGTGTTAGAGTTAAGGTTTAAGATAAGTGTTAGGTTAAGATTTGTGTTAGGGTTAGGTTTAGTGTTAGGGTTAACTGTTAAGTTTCAGGTTTGTATTAAGCTTGGGGGTAGGGTTATTTTTAGGGTTAGGTTCAGTGTTAGGTTTAAAGTTAAATTTAGGGATTGTGTAAGGATTATGGTTAGAATTAGGGTTAGTGTCAGTGTTAGAATTAGGGTTAGGTTTAGTTTTAGTTTTAGCGTTAGTGTTCATTTTAGGCTTAATGTTAGGTTTAGGCTTAGGTTTAGGGTTACTGTTAGGGTATGGGTAAGGTCAGTGTTAGGCTTAGGGATAGGGTTTGTTTTAGAATCAGGGTTATTGTTAGTGTTAGGTTAGGTTTAGGATTATGGTTTCGGTTTCAATATATGTTAGTGCTAGGGTTAGGGTTAAGGTTATGGTTAGGGTTAGGTTTAAGTTTATGGTTTGAGTTAGTGTTAGTGTTAGTGTTTATGGTTAAGTTTAGGTTTATTGTTATGGGTATGTTTAGGATTAGTATTAGGGTTAGGATTAAGGTTAGGGTTAGGGATATATTTAGGGTTATTATTAAGGTTAAGTTTAGGATTAGCTTTATGATTCGTGTTAGAGTAATGGTTAAAGTTAGCATTAGGTTTGGGGTTAGTGTTAGTGTTAGGGTTAGTGTTAGGGTCAGTGTTAAGCTATGTGTTATGGTTCTGGTTAGGGTTCTGGTTAGAGTTAGTGTTAGGGTTCTTGTTAGGGGTAGGATTATTTTAACACTTAGGTTAGGGTTAGGTTTAGTGTTAGTGTTAGTTTTAGAGTTTCAGTTTGTGTTAGGTTTAGGGTTTGTGTTAGAGTTAGGTTTAAGGTTTCTTTTAGGGTTAGGTTAGGGTTAAGTTTAGGGTTTCTGATAGGGTTAGTGTTAGGGTAGGTTTTGGGTTTGTGTTAGGTGTAGGGTTAGGTTTACAGGTCCGGTAATGGTAAGATTTACAGTTAGGTGTATGGTTAGTGTTAGGGTGATTGTTAGGGTTACAGTTACAGTTATATTTAGTGTTAGGAGTTAGGGTTAGGGTCTGTGTTAGGATTATTGTTAGGGTTGGAAATTGGGTTAGTTTTAGGGTTAGGTTTAGTCTTTGGGTTAAAGTTAGCTTTAGGCTTAATGTAATGGATATGGTTAGAATTAGGGTTAGTGTGAGGTTTAGGTTTGGGTTTGGATTGGGATTAGGGTTAGGTTTAGGGTAAGGGTTAGGGTTAAGGTTAGTATTATTGTTAGGGTTAGGGTTGGGTTTGGGGTTAGTGTTAGTGTTAGGGTTATATTTTGGGATAGGTTTATGCTTAGGGTTAGTGTTAGGGTTAGGGTTAGGTTTAGGGTTTGTGCTAGGGTTAAGGTTAGTGTTAGGTTTAATTGTAAGGATTATGGTTAGGACTAGGGTTATGGTTAGGGTTGGTAAGTGATTTAGTGCTAGGGTATGAGTTACATTTCTTGAAACGTTTAGGGTTAGGGTAAGGTTTATGGTTAGTGTTAGGGTTAGGGTTATGTTTTGGTTTAGGGTTAGGGTTAGGGTTTGTGTTAGGTTAAGGGTTAGAATTAGGTTTAGGGTTAGTGCTAGGGTTAAGATTATGTTTAGTTTTAGGGTTAGTCTTAAGGTCAGTGTTAGTTTAAGTGTTAGGTTTAGCGTGAGGTTTATGGTTGGAGTTAGTGATAGGTCTAGGGTTAGGGTTAGTGAAAGGTTTAGGTTTCATTGTAGGGTTAGGTTTAGGGTTTGTGTTAGGGTTAGGGTTAGGATTAGGGTTAATACTAGGGTTAGGTTTAGGGTTGTATTTTGCATGAGTGTTAGTTTTAGGATTAGGGTTAGTGTTTGGTTTCATATTAGGGTTTCTGTTATGGTTAGAATTTTGATTAGGGTTAGGTTTATGGTAATTTTTAGGGTTAGTGTGAGGGTTAGTGTTAGGCTTAGGGTAAATGTTAGAGTTAGGTTTAGGGTTACGTTAAGTGTTAGTGTTAGAGTTAAGGTTAGTGTTAGTTAAGTTTAGGGTTATTGTAAGGGTTATGGTTAGGGTTAGTGTTAGGGTTATGTTAGGGTTTTAGGTTTAGGGTTAAGGTTAGGGTTAGGATTAATGTAAGGTTTATGGTTTCAGTTATATTTTGTGTTAGTGTTATGGTTAGGTTTAGAGTTTGAGTTAGGGTTAAGGTTAGGGTTATGGTTACAGTGATTGTTTGGATTTTGGTTAGTTTTAGGGTTAGGGTTAGGTTATGGTAAGGCTTACAGTTAGGATTTGTGGTAGGGTTAGATTTAGGGTTAGGGTTAAGGTTAAGTTTAGTGTGAGTGTTAAAGTTAGGGTTAGTGTTATTGTTAGGGTTAGGGTTAGGCTATGTGTTAGGGTTCTGGTTAGGGTTACGGTTAGATTTGGTGTTAGTTTAAAGCTTAGTGTTAGTGTAAGTGAAATGGTTACGTTTATGGTTAGATTTAGGTTTAGAGTTAGCTTTAGATTTAAGGCTTGTTTTAAGGTTAAAATTAGGGTTAGAGTTATGATTAGGCTCAGATTTATGGTTTGTGTTACAGTTAGATCATGGTTAGGCTTAGGGTTTGTTTCGGGTTGAGGTTATGCTTATTATTTATGTTAGGGTTAGTGTTTGTTTTAGGGTTAAGATTACTATTATGGTTAGTATTAGGATTAGAGTTTCGGTTGGGGTTAAGTTTCAGGTTAGTGTTAGTTTTAGGGTTTTGGTTAGTGTTAGGTTTATTTTTAGGGTTAGTGTCAGGGTTATGCTTAGGGTTAGAGTTAGGGATAGTTTTAGGGTTAAGGATAGTGATATGGTTAGGGTTAGGGTTAAGTTTTGTGTTAGGTTTATGCTTAGGGTTTGAGTTATGGTTAGGGTTATGGTTAGGATTGGTGTTAAAGTTAGTTTTGGGGTTTGTGTTTGTGTTAGAGTTAATGTTATTGTTAGGCTTAAGTTTAGTGTTAGTGATAGTTTTAGATTTAGGGTTAAATATTAGGTTTAGTGTTAGAGTTAGGGTAAATGGTAGGGTTAGGATTTAGGATATGGTTAGAGTTAGTGTAAGGTTTAGGGTTAAATTTAGGATTAGTGTAAGTTTTAGGTTTATAGTTAGAGTTAGATTCAGTGTTACGGTAGGCTTAGGGTTAAAGTAACGGTTAGGGTTGGGTTTAGGGTAAGTATTAGAGTTAGGCTTAGGGTTAAGCTATGAGTTATGCTTAGGACAAAGGTTACGGTTAGAGTTAGTGTAAGGGTTAGTGTTACTATTAGGGTTAGTGTAAGTTTTTGGATTAGGGTTAGGTTTAGGTTTAGTGTTAGGATTGGGTTAAGGTTTGTTTTAGGATTAGGGTTTGTTTAGTGTTAGAATTAGTGTTAGGTTAGGGTCAGTGTAAGGGTTAAGGTTAGGGTTAAGTTTAGGGTTATTGTTAGCGTTAGAGTTAGGGTTTGTGTTAGTGTTAGGGTTATTATTAGGGTTACAGTTATGGTTAGAATTTGTGTTAGGGTAAGGGTTAGGGTTAGGATTGGGTCAAGTTTAAGTTTAGGGTTAGTGTTAGTGTTATATTTAGGATTAGGATTAGGGTTAGGGTTAGGATTAGTGTTTGTGTTAGGGTTAGTGTTAGGGTGTTAGGGTTTGTGTTAAGTTTGGGGTTAGGGTTAGTGTTAGTGTTAGGGTCACGGTTAGTTTTAGGTTTAGTTTTAGTGTCAGGGTTAGGGTTAGAAATAGTGTTAATGTTAAAGATATGTTTATGGTTAGTGTTAGGGTTAGGGTTAGGTTAAGGGTTATGTTTAGGGTTAAAATTAGGTTTAGGGTTACATTTAGGATTAGCATTAGGGTTAGGGTTGGTGTTTCGGTTAGTGTTGTGGTTAGGGTGAAGTTTAGGGTTAGTGTTTGGGTTAGTGTGAGGATTTGTTTTAGAGTTAGAATTAGTGTTAGTGTTAGGCTTTGGGTTAGTGTTAGGGTTATGGTTAGGTTTATGGTAAGTGTTAGGTTTAGGGTTAGGGTATGGGTTAGGTTAGGTTTAGGGTTAGGATTTGTGTTAGTATTTGTGTTAGGATTAGTTTTAGGGTTGGGGTTAGGTTAAGTGTTAGGGTTACAGTTAGGTTTAGTATTAGTGTTAGGGTTAGGGTTATGGTTAGTGTTAAAGTTAGGTTTATGTTACAGTTAGGGTTAGGGTTTGTCTTAGGCTTCGGGTTAGGTTAGGTTTAGGGTTTGTGTTAGTGTTAGGTTTAGGGTTCTGGTTATGGTTAAGGTTAATGGTTCTGGTTAGGTTTAAGGTTAACGTTAGTGTTTGTGTTAGTGTTAGAGTTGGGTCAGTTTTAGTGTTAGGGTTAGGGTTAGGGTAAGTGTTAAGTTTAGGCTTATTGTTAGGGGTAGACTTAGGTTTAGGGTTATGGTTTTTATTACAATGATATTATGATTAGGGTTAGTGTTAGCATCAGTGTTAGTGTTAGAGTTAGTTTTAGGGTTAGTGTTAGGGATTGTGCTAGGTTTAGGGTTACGGTTACTGTCAAAGTTTGGGTTGCGGTTAGGTATATTGTTAGGTATAGTTTTGGGGTTTTGGTTAGTGTTAGAGTTAGGGTTAGGGTTAGGGTTAGCATTAGTGTTGTGTTAGGGTTAGGCTTAGAGTTAGATTAGGGTTATTTTTATGGTAAGGGTAGGGGTTTTTCGTTTTTACAATAGGGTTATGGTTAGTGTAAGGGTTAGTGTTAGGTTAGGGTTAGTGTTAGGGTTTGGGTTAGAGTTAGTGTTCGGGTTACTGTTACGGTTACCATTAGGAATAGGGTTAGTTTTTAGGTTACGGTTATATTTAAGTTTAGTTTTAGTGTTAGTGTTACAGTTAGTGTTAGGTTTAGGCTTAGTGTTAGGGTTAGGGATATGATTATTATTAGGATTAGGGTTATGCGTAGGTTTAAAGTTAGGGTTAGTTTTATACTTATGGTAAGTGGTAGGGATAGTGTTAGGATTAAGGTTAGTGTTAGGTATTGTGTTAGGTTTATGGTGTGTTATTGTTAATGTTATTGTGACTCTTAGGTATACCATTAAGTTTAGGGTTGTGTTTTGGGTTAGTGTTAGGGTTAGGGTTAGGGTTATGGTTAGTGTTTGGATTAGGGTTTAGGGTTTGTGATAGGGTTAGTGTTATGGTTAGATACAGAGTTAGAATTATTGTTAATGTTAGGCTTAGTTTTAGTGTTAGGGTTAGGGCTAGGTTTAGGGTAAGGGTAAGGGTTAGTGTTAGCATTAGGCCTTGCTTTAGTGTTAGGGTTTGGGTTATATGTAGATTTAGAATTAAGTGTAAGCGTTTGGCTTACCATTAGTGTTAATTTTATGGTTAGGTTTAGGGTAAGTTTTAGGTTTAGGGTAAGGGTTAGGGTTAGGTTTAGGGTTATGGTAAGTGTTAGTGTTAGGGTTAATTTTAAGGTTAGAGTTAGTGTTAAGATTAGGGTTAGGGTTTAGATTAGGGTTAGGGTTGGATTAGGGTTTGTTTTATGGTTAGGGTGAAGTTAGGGTTAGAAATAGTGTTATGGTTTAGGTCAGTGCAAGGGTTAGGGTTAGGGTTAGGTTTAGTGTTAGTGTTAGTGTTAGGGTTAGGGTTTGTGTTAGGGTTAGTGTTAGGGTTATGGTTATGTTTACAGTTAGGATTCTGGTTAGGGTTGGTGTTAGGATTAGGTTAGGGTGAGGGTATGGTTAGGGTTTGTATTAGATTCGATTGAGTGTTAGGATTTGAATTAGGGTTAGTGTTAGTGTTAGTATTAAGTTGAGTGTTAGGATTTATGTTACAATTAGGGATAGTGTTAGTGTTAGGATTAGAGATGAAGTTAGTATTATGGTTAGTGTTAGGTTTAGGATTAGGTATATGGTTAGGGTTAGGGAGAGTGTTAGTGTTAATTATAGTTTTAGGTTTAGTGTTAGTGTTAAGGTTATTGTTAGGGATAGTGTTAGGTTTAGGTTTAGGGTTAGGGTTAAGGTTTGGTAAGGGTTAGGGTTAGGGTTAGGGTGAGGGTTAGGTTTATGATTAAGGTTAGTTTTAGAGTTGGGGTTAGGGTTAATGTTAGTGTTAGTGGTAGGGTTGGTTTTAGGGTTAGGGTTAGGGTTTGTGTTAGAGTTAGGGATAGTGTTAGGATTACGGATAGGATTAGGGTTGGAGTTACATTTAGGTTTAAGATTAGGGTTAGTTTTAAGGTTAGGGTTAAGGTTAGGATTATGGGTTTGGTTTAGGGTTTGTGTTAGGTTTAGTGTTAGGTTTATGGTTAGCGTATGGTTACGGTTAGAATTTGGTTTAGGTTTACGGTTAGGGTAAGGGTTGGTTAGGTTTACATTTATGGTTTGTATTATGGTTAGATTTAGAATAAGGGTTAGGGTTATTGTTTTGTTAGTGTTAAGGTTAGGATTTGATTTAAGTTTAATTTTAGAGCTAGGGTTATGTTTAGGGTAAGGTTTACCATTAGGTTAGGGTTAGGCTTAGGGTTAGATTAGGGTTACTGTTATGGTTAGGGTTAGGGATTTTTAGACTTAGGGTAAGGGTTAGGTTTGGTTGAGGGTTAGGTTTACGGTTAAAGTTGTGATAGGATTAGGGTTTTGCATAGGTTTAGGGTTTGTTTTAAGGTTAGGGTTAGTTTTAGGGTTAGGGTTATGGTAAGGATTAGGATTAGTGTTAAGGTTAGGGTTGAAATTCAGGTTAGTGTAAGGGATAGGGTTAGGGTTAATGTTTGGGTTAGGGTTAAGATTTTAAGTGTAATGGGTAGGGTTAAGGTTAGGGGTAAGATTATGTTTTGGATTAATTTAGATTTAGGGATAGGGTTAGGGTTACAGTTAATTTTAGGTTTAGATATAGAGTTAGGGTTAGGGTTAGTGTTAGGAATAGGTTTACGTTTAGGTTTAGGGTTAGTGTTAGGGTTAGTGTTAGGAATAGGTTTACGTTTAGGTTTAGGGTTAGTGTTAGAGTTAGTGTTAGTTTTAATGTTTCTTAGGGTTTTGGATATGGTTCGTGTTAGGTTTAGCGTTATGGTTAGTGTTAGAATTAGGGATATGTTTAGGTTTAGGTTACATTTAGTGTTATGGTTCGGGTAAGGGTTTTTGTTAGGTTAGGGATAGGGTTATGGTTATGGTTAGGGTTAGGGTTAAGGTTAGTGTTATGGTTACTGTTATGATTATGGTTAGTGATTGGGGTAGGGTAGTGTTACGGTTAGGGTTATGGTCAGGTTTAGTTTAGGGTTAGGATTAATGTTTGTGTCAATATTCATGGTAGAGTTAGCATTAAGGTTTGCATTAAGGTTAAGGTTTGTTTTAGAGTTAGGTTTAGGGTTAGTGTTAGTTTTAAGGGTTCTTGTTAGGGTTAAGTTTAATGTTAGTGTTAGTGTTAATGTTAGGGTTGAGTTAGTGTTAGTGTTAAGTTTAGAGTTAGGGTTAGGCTATGTGTTTTGATTCTGGTTAAGGTTACAGTTAGTGTTTGTGTTAGTGTTAATTTTGGCTTAGGGTTAGTGTAAGGTTTAGGGTTAGGGTTAGATTTAGGGTTAGTGTTATGTTTAGGGTTACATCTTGTTTTAGGTTTATGGTGACGTTTAGGTTTAGGGTTAGGTGTAGTGTTAGGGTTAGGTTTAGTGTTAGTTTTAGTGTTAGGGTTAGGGCTAGGTTTAGGGATAGGTTTAGTGTTAGTGTTAAGGTTAGGGTTAAGGTTAGTGTTGTGTGTAGGGACAAGTTTTGTGTTAGGTTTAGGATTAGGGTTAGTTTAGGTTTAGGGTTAGGGTTTGTGTTAGGGTTAGTGTTAATATTAGGCATATGCTTAGGGTTAGAGTTACAATTCGTGTTAGGGATAAGGTTAAGTTTAGGGTTAGTGTTAGGGTTAGGGTTAGTGTTAGGGATAGGGTTTAGGATTAGTTTTAGTGTTAAGGTTACAATCAGCTATGTGTTAGGGTTTTCTAACGGTTACGTTTAGAGTTAGTGTTAGTGTTAAATTTAGGATTAGCATTAGTGTATGTGTTCAGGTTAGGTTTAGGTTTTGGGTTACATTTTGTCTTAGGTTTAGGGTGAGGTTTAGGTTTAGTGTTAGGGTTTGTGTTAGGTTTAGGTTAGGGTTAGGGTTTGTGTTAAGGTTATGTTTTGGGTTGGGCTTATGGTTAATTTTAGGGTTAGAATTAGTGTTATTGTTAGTTTTTTTTTTTTAGTTTTATGATTAGTGTTAGGGTTAGTGTTAGGGATAGGATTAGTTTTAGGGTTCGGTTTAGGTTTAGGATTTGTGTTATGGTTAGAATTAGCATTAGAGTTAACATTAGGGTTATGCTTAGGATTAGTGTTAGGGTTAGGTTTAGTCTGTGTGTTAGGGTTCTGGTTAGGGTTAATGTTTGAGTTAGTGTTAATATTAGAGTTAGTGTTAGGTTTTGGCTTAGGTTTAGTGTAAGGGTTAGGGTTAGTGTTAGGTTTAGTTTTAGTGTTAGTTTTAGGGTTAGGCATTGTATTATGGTTAGGATAATGAATAGATTTAGCATTAGGTTTAAGTTTAATGTTAGGGAAAATTTAAGGTCAGGTTTAGGGCTAGGTTTAGGGTTAAGTTTAGGGCTAGATTTAGGGTTAGGTTAGGGTTAATGTTAGGGTTAGTGTTACAGTTATTTTTAGTGTTAGGGTTAGGTGTAGGGTTCTTGTTAGGTTTAGGATTAGTGTTAGAATTAGGTTTAGGGTTATGGTTAGGTTAGGGTTAGAGTTACAGTTAGCTAAGGGTTATGTTAGGTTTAGGGAAACTGTTAGGATTAGGGTTACGGTTAGGGTTAGGTTTAGTGATAGGGTTAGTGTTTGGGTTAGTGTTAGTGTTAGGGTTAGGATTAGTGTTAGGTTTAGGATTAGGTTTAGGTTCAGTGTTAGGTTTACAGTTACAGTTAGGTTTAGGGTTATTATTAAGGTTTGGGTTATGTTTAGGGTTAGTGTTAGGGTTAGGGTTATGGTTAGGTTTAGTGTTGTTAGGATTAGTGTTACGGTTAGGATTTGTTTTTGGGTTAGGTTTAAGGTTAGGGTTAGGGTTAGGGTTAGTGTTAGGCTTAGGGTTATTCTTAGTGATAATGTTAGTATTAGTGTTAGGGTTAGGCTTAGGCTATGTGTTAGGGTTCTGTTTAGGTTTAAAGTTAGAGTTAGTGTTAGCATTATGGATAGGGTTGGGTTTAGTGTAACGGTTAAGGTTAGGGTTAGGTTTAGGGTTAGTGTTAGTTTTAGGGTTAGGGTTTGTTTTAACGTTAGGGTTAGGTATATGTTTAGGATTAGGGTTAGGTTTAGTGGTGGAAATAATATTAGGGATAGGGTAAGGGCTAGGTTTATGGTTAGGTTAGGGTTAGTGTTAGGGTTAGGATTGGGTTAAGATTACTGTTAGGTTTAGGGATAGTGTTCATGTTAGGTTTAGGATCAGTGTTAGAATTATGGTTAGGGTTAGGTTTAGGGCTAGGTTTACTGTTAGAATCAGGTTTAGGGTTAGGGTTTGGTACATTTAGGGTTTTGGTTAAGGTTAGGGTTTGTGTTAGGTTTCGGGATAGGTTTAGGTTTAGGGTAATGGTTAGGGTTAGGTTTAGTATTAGGATTAGTATTAAGGTTAGTTTTAGTGTATGTTTAGGGTTAGGAATATTTTTAAGTTTTGTGTTATGTTTAGGGTTAGAGTTAGGGTTAGGTTGAGAGTTCCGAAAAGTGTTAGTGTTAGTGTTAGGGTTAGTGTTGTGTTAGGATAAGTGTTAAGCTTATGATTTGTTTTAGGGTTAGTTTTAAGTTTAGGTTTGGTTTAGGTTTAGGGTTAGGGTTGGTGTTAATGTTAGGTTTAGGGTTAGGGTTAGGTTTAGGTTTTATGTTAGTGCTAGGGTTAGTATTAGGGTTAAATTCAGGGTTAGGTTTATGTTTAGTGTTAGTGTTAGATTTAGTTTTATAATTCGTGTTAGGTTTAGGGTTAAGGTTAGGGTTAGGGTTATGGTTGAGTATAGTGTTAGTGTTAGGGTTAGTGTTAGGGTTAGGGTTAGGGTTAGGTTTAGTGTAAGGGTTACATTTACGGTAGGTTTAGTTTAGTGTTGGGTTTAAGGTTAGGTTTAGTGTTAGGGTTAGGATTAGCATTAATATTAGGGTTTTGGTTAATGTTAAGTTTAGAGTAAGTGTTAGTTTTAGGCTTAGTGTTGGATTAGATTTAGGGTTACGGTTATTACTAGTGTTAGGGTTAGTGTTATGGTTAGGGTTAGTGTTACTGTTAAGTTTAGGGTTAGGGTTAAGATTAGTGTTAGGGTTACGTTTCGTTTAAATTTTAGGGATAAGTTTCAGCTTAGGGTTAGTGTTAGTGTTAGGAATAGGGTTAGTGATAGGGTTATTGTTTGGGTTAGTGTAAATGTTAATGTTAGGGTTAGGATTAGGGTTAAAATTAGTGTTAGGGTTAGAGTTAGTGTTAGTGTAAAGTTTGAGGTTAGGGTTAGGTGTAGGTTTAGGTTTAGGGTTAGGGTTAGGGTTTTTGTTAAGGTTAGGGTTACGATTAGGGTTAAGGTTAGGTTTAGGGTTAGGGTTTGTATTAGTGTTAGGGTTAGGGTTAGGGTTAGGGTTAGTGTTAGGTTTAGATTTAGTGTTTGTGTTATGGTTAGAATTAGGTATAGGTTTATGGTTAGTGTTAGTTTTAGAGTTATTGTTAAGTTAGGTTTAGGGTTATTCTTAGGGTTAAGGTTAGGTTTAGGGTAAGTGATAGAGTTAAGATTAGGGTTACGGTAAGTGTTAGGGTTAGGGTTAAGGTTATGTTTAGAATTAATGTTACTGTTAAGGTTAGGGTTAAGATTAGTGTTAAGGTAGGTTTAGGGTAAGATTTTAGGGTTAGTTTTAGGGATATTGTTAGTGTTAGGGTTAGGTTTAGGGTAAGTGTTAGATTTAGGGTTAGACTTAGTGTAAGTGTTAGCTTTAGGGTTAAGGTTAGGTTTAGGTTTAGGGTTAGGGTTAGGGTTAGGGGTTTAGGTTTGGGTAAGTGTTAGTTTTAGGGTTAGGGTTAGTGTTAGGTTTAGATTTAGGTTTTAGGATTAGTGTAAGGTTTAGTTTTAGGGTTAGGTTTGGGTTAGTATTAGGGTTAGGGTTAGTGTTTGTGTTAATTTTCAGGTTAGGGTTTGGTTAAGGTTATGGTTATGATTCGGATTCAGGTTAGTTTTAGGGATAATTTAGTGTTAGTTTAGGATTAGGGTTAGGGTTAATGTTTGTGTTAGGGTTAGATTTTGTGTTAGAATTAGGGTTAGTGTTAGTGTTAGGGTTAGGTTTTGGTTCAAGATGAGTTTTAGAGTAAGTGTTAGTAATAGGGTAAGGGTTTGAGTTAGTTTAGGGTTAGGGTTAGATTAGGGTTACTGTTATGGTAAGGTTTAGGGTTTGTGTTAGGGTTAGGGTTAGGTTTATGGTAAGTTTTAGAGTTTGAGTTAGGGTTAGGGTAAGTGTTAGTGTTAGGGTTAAGGTTACAGTTTGACTTAGTATTATGGTTAGGTTCAGGGTTAGGGTTAGTTTAAGGTTAGGTTTGGTTTAATTTAGGGTTAGTGTTAGGTTTAAGGTTTGTTTTAGGTTAGGTTTAGGGTGAGGATTAGTGTTAGGGTAAGGATTAGTGTAAAGGTTAGGGTTAAGTGTAGGTGTAGGGTTAGTGTTAGGTTTAGGTTGAGTGTTTGTTTTAGGATGAAGGTTAGGGTTAGGTGTATATTTATGGTTAGGATTTGAATTATGGTTCTGTTAGGGTCAGGGTTACTGTCGTGATTTGGGTAGGGTTATATTACATTTAGGATTAGATTTGAAGTTAGTATTAGGGTTAGGTTTAATGTTAGTGGTAGTGTTAGGGTTAGCGTTAGGGTTAGGGTTAGCGTTGGGGTTAGGGTATGTGTTAGGGTTCTGGTTAGGCTCACCATTAGATTTAGTGTTAGAGTTAGGGTAGGGTAGGTTTAGTGTAAGGATTACATTTATGGTTAGGTTTAGGGTTAGTGTTAGCTTTAAGGTTAGAGTTCATATTAGGGCTATGTTTAGAGTTAGATTTCGGTTTATGGTTAGGGTTAGGTTTAGGTTTTGTGTTAGTTTCAGGTTATGGTTATGATTAGGGTTTGTGTTAGGGTTAGGATTAGATTAGGGTTAGGGTTTGTGTTAGGCTTGCTGTTAGGGTTAGGGTTCGAGTTACAGTTACGTTTAGGATTAGGGTTAGAGTTATGGCAAGGGTTATGTTTAGTGTTAGTGTTAGGGTTAGAGTTAGGGTTAGTGGTAGTTTTACGTTTGGGTTTAAGTTTTGCTTTAGGTTTAGGGTTCTATTAGGGTTAGGGTTATGCTAAGGATTATTGTTAGAGTTAGAAGTAGGGTTAGGGTTAGGGTTAGAGTTTGTGTCAGGTTTTGTGTTAGGGTTAGGCTTAAGTTTATGGTTATGGTTAGGATTAAATTTAGGGTTAATATTGGGGTTTGGGTTAGTGTTAGGTTTGGCATTTGTGTTAGGGTTAGTGTTGGGGTTGTTGTTGGGTTTGTGTTAGGGATACGGTTAGGGTTAGATTTAGAAATAGAGTTATTGTTATAGTTAGACTTAGGGTTAGTGTTATGGTTAGGGTTAGGATTAGGTAAGTTTTACAGTTAGATTTAAGATTGGGGTTAGAGTTTTTGTTAGGGTTAGGGTTAGGGTTAAGTTTAGTGTATGCATTAGGGTTAGGATGACGTTTAGTGTTAGTGTAGGGTTAGATTAGTTTTGCTTTAGTGTTAATTTTAAGTTAGGGTTAGAATTAATGTTAGGCTTATCGTCAGTGTAAGGGTTAAAGTTAGTGTTAGATTTAGGGTTAGTGTTAGGATTATGCTTAGGGTTTGTGGTAGGTTTAGGTTAGGGTTAAGTTTACAGTTATAGTTAGGATTCGGGTTAGGGTTAGGGTTAGCTTTAGGATAGGGTTAGGTTTACAGTTACGGTTTCTGTTAGGTTAGATTTAGGTTTAAGATTAGGGTTACGGTTAGTTTTAGTGTTAGTGTTATGGTTAAGGTTATGGTTATTGTTAGGGTGAGGGTTACTGTTCATTTTATGGTTAGGGATAGGGTTAGTGTTATCGTTAATTTTAAGGTTAGGGTTAATGTTAGGGTTAGAGTTAGGTATATGGTTAGTGTTAGGGAAAGTGTTAGGGTTAAAGATAGGTTTAGATTTAGTGTTAGGGTTAGGGTTAGGTTTAGGGTTAGTTTTAAGTTTAGGGTTAGGGTTACATTTAGTGTTAAGTAAGGGTTAGGGTTAGGTTTATGGTTATAGTTACTCTTAGGGTTAGTTTCCGAGTAATGTATAGGATTATTGTTATTATTATTGTTAGGTTAGTGTTAGGGTAGGGATAGTGTTTGTTTTAGGGTGAGGGTTATTAGGATTTGTGTTAGTGTTACCTATAGGATTAATGTCCGAGTTACAGTTAGGGTTAAGATTAAGTTTAGTATTAGGGTTATGGTTAAGGTTAAGATTAGGCTTAGTGTTAGGCTTGGAGTTTAGGGTTAATGTTAGAATTTGGGTTAGAATTAGGGTTCGGGTTTGTGTTAGGGTTAGGGTTATGGTTAGGGTTAGGGTTAGTGTAAGTGTTAGGGTTAGGTTTACGATTACGGTTAGTGTTAGTGTTAGGTTTCAGGTAAGTGTTAGGGTTGGTGTTAGGTGTAGAATTAAGGTTAGCTTTAGGGTTATTGTTAGGTTTGGGTTAGGGTTTGTGTTAGGTTTATGGTTAGGGTTAGGTTAGGGTTATGTTTAGGTTTAGGATTCGGGATAGATTTACATTTTTTGTTAGGGTTAGGTTAGCTTTAGCATTGGGGTTAGAGTTTGTTGTAGGGTTAGATTTAGGGTAAGGGTTAGTGTTAGAGTTAGGCTTATGGTTAAGTTTAGGCTTAGAGTTAGGATTTGTGTTAGGGTTAATGTTAGAGTAAGGGTTAATGTCAGGTTTATGGTTAGGTTTAGCGTTAGGATTTGAGTTAGGGTTTGTGTTAGGTTTAGTTTAGGGTTAGTGTTAGAGTTGGTGATAATGTTAGGGATAGGTTTAGTGTTTGGGCTAGTTAAATGTTAGGGTTATGGATAATTTAGGTTTAGGTTTAAGGTTTGGGTTAGGGTTTGTGTTAGGCTTAGGTTTAGTGTTAGGGTTAGGGTAAGTGTTAGCTTTATGGTAAGCGTTAGAGTTAGGTTTATGTTTAGGGTTAGGTTTACGTTTAATGTTTTAGGGTAAGGTTAAGTGTTAGTGTTAGTTTAGATTTAGGGTTTGTTTTAGTGTTAGGATTAGGGTTAATGTTATGTTTAGGGTTACTGATAGGTTTAGGGTTGGGTTTATGGTTAGTGTTAGGGTTAGGATAGGGTTAGTGTTAGGTTAGTATTAGTGTTAGGTTTTGGGTTAAGGTTTTTTTTAGGTTTAGGGTTTGGTTTAGGGTTATGGTTACGGTTACGTTTCGGGTTATGTTTATGTCTAGGGTTAGGGTTAGGTTAGTTTTAGGGTAAGTATTAGGGTTTATGTAAAGATGAGATTTAGGGTATGGGTTAGGGTTAGGTATGGGGTTAGTGTTAGTGTTAGGGTAAAGGTTAGTTTTAGGGTTAGGATTCTGGTGAGTTTTAGGTTAGGGTTAGGGTTAGGTTTAGGGTTAGGTTTTGTTTTAGGTTTTAAGGTTAGGTTAGGGTTTGTGTTTGTGTTAGGATTAGCGTTAGGGTTAGGGTTACAGTTACTATCAAGTTTAGGATTAGAGTTAGGTTTAGGCTTATGTTTAATGTTAGGGTTAGGGTTAGGGTTAGAGTTATGTTGAGTGTTATGTTGAGGGTTAGGGTTATGCGTAGGCATAGTTTTATTGTTAATGTTAGCTTTAGGTTGAAGGTTAGAGTTAGTGAGAGTGTTAGATTTAGGGTTAGGTTTTATGCTAGGATTAGCATTAGGTTTATGTTTAAATTAAGGGTTACGATAAAAATAAGTGTTAGAGTTAAGGTTGGGGTTTTTCTTAGTGTTAGTGTTAGGGTTATGTTAGGGTTAATTTTAGGGTTAGGGTTAGTTTAATGGTTTGTGATAGAGTTAGGCTTACGGTAGTGTTAGGGTTACAGTTAGAGATAGTGTTAGAGTTTAGATTAGGGTTAATATTCGGGTTAGGGTTAGGTTTAGGATTATGGTTACAGTTAGGATTCTTGTTAGGGTTAGGGATAGGGTTAAGTTTAGATTAGGTTTAGGGTTAGGTTTACGGTTTATTTTAGGGTTAGATTTTTGTGTTAGGATTAAGGTTAGTGTTAGTGTGAGTATTAGATTTTTTTTCAGGTAAGTTGTAGAGTCAGTGATAGGTTTAGGTTAAGAATTAACCTTAGGTTAGGCTTAGAATTAGGGTTAGATTAGAGTTACTCTTATGATTAGTGTAAGGGTTTCTGTTAGGTTTAGGGTTAGGGTTACGTTTAGGGTGAGGGGTAAATTTTGTGTTATGGTTAGGGTTAGGTTTAGGTTTAGGGTTTGCTTGAAGGTTAGGGTTAGGTTTAGGGTCTGGGTTAGGATTACAATTAGGATTAGCTTTAGGGTTAGGGTTGGCGTTTGGGTTAGTGTTAGGCTTAGGTTTAGAGAAAGGGTTAACGTTAGGGTTAGGGTAAAGATTAGTGTAATTGTTACGGTTAGAGTTATGGTTATGGTTATGGTCTGGATTAGTTTATTTAAGGGTTAGGGTTAGGGTTACACATTGGATTAGGTTTAGGGTTACTGTTAGTGTTAGAACTAGGTTTAGGTTTAGGTTTATTGTTAGTGTTTGGATAGTGTTAGGGTTAATGTTAGTATTAGGGTTATGGATAGGGTTCGTGTTAGGGTTGGGGTTAGGGTTAGATTAAGATGCAGAGTTAGGTTAGGTTTAGTGTTACAGATTGGGTTAGGGTTGTGTTAGTGTTAGGAATAGGGTTGGGGTTAGGGTTATGGTTAGGGTGAGAGTTAGTGTTAGTGTTACTGTTAGGGTTAGTGTTAGAGTAAGGGTTAGGTTTCGTGTTACTTTTAGGGTTAGGTTTAGTTTTAGTGTTAAGTTTAAGATTAGTGTTAGGGGTAGTGTTAGAGTTAGGGTTTGCATTTACTGTTAGGGTTAGTTTTAGGGTTAGGAATAGTGTTAGGGTTATGATTCGTGTTAGGGTTAATGTGATGGTTAGCATTAGGTTTAGGTTTAATATTAGTGTTAAGTTTAGGGTTAGGATTAGGCTATGTGTTAGTGTTCTGGTTAGAGTTATGTTTAGAGTTAGTGTTAGGGTAAGGATTAAGTTGAAGTTTAGTGTAAGAATTAATGTTAGGATTAGATTTCAGGTTAGTGTTTGATTTAGTTTTAATTTTTTATTAGGGTTAAGTTTTGTTTTAGGTTTGGGGTGAGGGTTAGGTTTAGTGATAGTGATAAGTATAGGTTTAGGTTTAGGGCTAAAGTTAGGCTAATGTTACGGTTAGTGTTAGGGTTAGCGTAATGGTTAAGGTTAGTTTTAGTGATAGGGATAGTGTTACCATTAGGTTTAGGGTTAAGGTTAGGTTTAGGATTACAGTTTGGGCTAGGATTTGTGTTAGGTTTAGGGTTAGGGTTACGGTTAGTGTTAGGTTTAGTGTTAGTCTTAGTGTTAGGGTTAGGTTTAGGGATAGTGTTTGGATTAGGGTTAGGATAAGTTATAGCTTCAGTCTTAGGGTTAGGTTTAGGGTTAGGATTCGGTTTAGTGTTAGGGTTAAAATTAGCATTACGATTCGTGTTAGGGTTAAGATTAAGGTTAGTGTTAGGTTTAGTGTTAGTGATAGAAGTAAGGTTAGGGTTGGTGTTTGGGTTAGGGTTAGGTTTAGGGTTAGTGTTAAGTATAGGTTTAGGTTTAGGGTTATTGTTAGGTTTAGGGTTACGGTTTGTGTTAGGGTTAGTGTTAGACTTAGGGTTAGAGTTGGAATCCGTGTTAGTTTTAGGTTTCGGTTAGGGTTATTGTTTGAGATAGGGTTAGTCTTATGTTTGCTTTAGAAATTTTTAGGGTTAGGGTTAGTGTTTTGGTTATGGTTAAGGTTAGATTTAGGGTTAGTTTTAGGGTTACTGTTAGGGTTAGGTTTAGTGTTTGTTTTATTTTTGGTGTTAAGGTTTGTGTGAGGGTTAGTGTTAGTGTTAGGGTTAAGGTTAGGGTTATGGTTAGGCATAGGTTTAAAGTTTGGTTTGGGGTTTGCGTTATTGTTAGGTTTAGTTTAATGTTAGGATTTCTGTTACTGTTAGAATTAGGGTTAGGTTTAGGGTTAGTTTTAGGGTTCATTTTAGGGTTAGTGTTAGGGTTAGTTTTAGGGTTAGGGTTAGTTTTAGGGTAAGTGTTAGAGTTAGGGTTAGAGTTAGGCTAAGTGTTAGGGTTGGGCTTAAGTTTACGGTGAGAGTTGGTGTTAGGGTTAAGGTTAGGATTAGGGTTAGGGTCAATGTTAGGGGTAGGATTATGTTTTGTTTTAGCGTTAGTGTTATGTTTAGAATTAGAGTTAGATTTAAGGTTAGTATAAGGGTTAGGGTTAGGGTTAGGTTTAGGTTTAGGGTTAGTGTTAGGATTAGCGTTAGGTTTAGTGTCAGGGTTTGGGTTAGGGTTTGGGTTATGGTTTCTTTTATGATTCGTTTAAGGGTTAGGTTTATTGTTAGTTTAGGGTCAAAGATAATGTTAGGGTTTGTGGTACAGTTAGATTTATGGTTAGGTTTAGGGTTAGGGTTAGTGTTAGGTTTAGGGTTGGGGTTAGGGTTAGAATATGTGTTACATTTAGGGTTAGGGTTAGTGTTAGGTTTAGGTTTAATGTTCAGTTTAGGGTTACGGTTAGGGTTGGTGTTAGTGATAGGTTTAGGGTTGGGGTTATGTTTATTGTTAGGGTTAGTTTAGGGTTAGTGTTACTGTTAGTGTCAGTGTTAGGTTTAGGTTTAGTGTTATGTTAGGTAACGGTTAGGATTAATGTTAGGTTAAGTTTAGCATATAGGTTTTTGTTAGGGTTTTTGTTAGGTTTAGGATTAGTTTCAAAGTTAGGGTTATGGTTCAAGTTTGGGTTAATATTAGGGTTAGGGCTTGGGCTAGGGTTAGGTTTAGGGTTATGGTTACAGTTAGGATTCTTGTTAGGGTTAGGGATAGGGTTAAGTTTAGATTAGGTTTAGGGTTAGGTTTACGGTTTATTTTAGGGTTAGATTTTGTGTTAGGATTAAGGTTAGTGTTAGTGTGAGTATTAGATTTTTTTTCAGGTAAGTTGTAGAGTCAGTGATAGGTTTAGGTTAAGAATTAACCTTAGGTTAGGCTTAGAATTAGGGTTAGATTAGAGTTACTCTTATGATTAGTGTAAGGGTTTCTGTTAGGTTTAGGGTTAGGGTTACGTTTAGGGTGAGGGTAAATTTTGTGTTATGGTTAGGGTTAGGTTTAGGTTTAGGGTTTGCTTGAAGGTTAGGGTTAGGTTTAGGGTCTGGGTTAGGATTACAATTAGGATTAGCTTTAGGGTTAGGGTTGGCGTTTGGGTTAGTGTTAGGCTTAGGTTTAGAGAAAGGGTTAACGTTAGGGTTAGGGTAAAGATTAGTGTAATTGTTACGGTTAGAGTTATGGTTATGGTTATGGTCTGGATTAGTTTATTTAAGGGTTAGGGTTAGGGTTACACATTGGATTAGGTTTAGGGTTACTGTTAGTGTTAGAACTAGGTTTAGGTTTAGGTTTATTGTTAGTGTTTGGATAGTGTTAGGGTTAATGTTAGTATTAGGGTTATGGATAGGGTTCGTGTTAGGGTTGGGGTTAGGGTTAGATTAAGATGCAGAGTTAGGTTAGGTTTAGTGTTACAGATTGGGTTAGGGTTGTGTTAGTGTTAGGAATAGGGTTGGGGTTAGGGTTATGGTTAGGGTGAGAGTTAGTGTTAGTGTTACTGTTAGGGTTAGTGTTAGAGTAAGGGTTAGGTTTCGTGTTACTTTTAGGGTTAGGTTTAGTTTTAGTGTTAAGTTTAAGATTAGTGTTAGGGGTAGTGTTAGAGTTAGGGTTTGCATTACTGTTAGGGTTAGTTTTAGGGTTAGGAATAGTGTTAGGGTTATGATTCGTGTTAGGGTTAATGTGATGGTTAGCATTAGGTTTAGGTTTAATATTAGTGTTAAGTTTAGGGTTAGGATTAGGCTATGTGTTAGTGTTCTGGTTAGAGTTATGTTTAGAGTTAGTGTTAGGGTAAGGATTAAGTTGAAGTTTAGTGTAAGAATTAATGTTAGGATTAGATTTCAGGTTAGTGTTTGATTTAGTTTTAATTTTTTATTAGGGTTAAGTTTTGTTTTAGGTTTGGGGTGAGGGTTAGGTTTAGTGATAGTGATAAGTATAGGTTTAGGTTTAGGGCTAAAGTTAGGCTAATGTTTACGGTTAGTGTTAGGGTTAGCGTAATGGTTAAGGTTAGTTTTAGTGATAGGGATAGTGTTACCATTAGGTTTAGGGTTAAGGTTAGGTTTAGGATTACAGTTTGGGCTAGGATTTGTGTTAGGTTTAGGGTTAGGGTTACGGTTAGTGTTAGGTTTAGTGTTAGTCTTAGTGTTAGGGTTAGGTTTAGGGATAGTGTTTGGATTAGGGTTAGGATAAGTTATAGCTTCAGTCTTAGGGTTAGGTTTAGGGTTAGGATTCGGTTTAGTGTTAGGGTTAAAATTAGCATTACGATTCGTGTTAGGGTTAAGATTAAGGTTAGTGTTAGGTTTAGTGTTAGTGATAGAAGTAAGGTTAGGGTTGGTGTTTGGGTTAGGGTTAGGTTTAGGGTTAGTGTTAAGTATAGGTTTAGGTTTAGGGTTATTGTTAGGTTTAGGGTTACGGTTTGTGTTAGGGTTAGTGTTAGACTTAGGGTTAGAGTTGGAATCCGTGTTAGTTTTAGGTTTCGGTTAGGGTTATTGTTTGAGATAGGGTTAGTCTTATGTTTGCTTTAGAAATTTTTAGGGTTAGGGTTAGTGTTTTGGTTATGGTTAAGGTTAGATTTAGGGTTAGTTTTAGGGTTACTGTTAGGGTTAGGTTTAGTGTTTGTTTTATTTTTGGTGTTAAGGTTTGTGTGAGGGTTAGTGTTAGTGTTAGGGTTAAGGTTAGGGTTATGGTTAGGCATAGGTTTAAAGTTTGGTTTGGGGTTTGCGTTATTGTTAGGTTTAGTTTAATGTTAGGATTTCTGTTACTGTTAGAATTAGGGTTAGGTTTAGGGTTAGTTTTAGGGTTCATTTTAGGGTTAGTGTTAGGGTTAGTTTTAGGGTTAGGGTTAGTTTTAGGGTAAGTGTTAGAGTTAGGGTTAGAGTTAGGCTAAGTGTTAGGGTTGGGCTTAAGTTTACGGTGAGAGTTGGTGTTAGGGTTAAGGTTAGGATTAGGGTTAGGGTCAATGTTAGGGGTAGGATTATGTTTTGTTTTAGCGTTAGTGTTATGTTTAGAATTAGAGTTAGATTTAAGGTTAGTATAAGGGTTAGGGTTAGGGTTAGGTTTAGGTTTAGGGTTAGTGTTAGGATTAGCGTTAGGTTTAGTGTCAGGGTTTGGGTTAGGGTTTGGGTTATGGTTTCTTTTATGATTCGTTTAAGGGTTAGGTTTATTGTTAGTTTAGGGTCAAAGATAATGTTAGGGTTTGTGGTACAGTTAGATTTATGGTTAGGTTTAGGGTTAGGGTTAGTGTTAGGTTTAGGGTTGGGGTTAGGGTTAGAATATGTGTTACATTTAGGGTTAGGGTTAGTGTTAGGTTTAGGTTTAATGTTCAGTTTAGGGTTACGGTTAGGGTTAGTGTTAGTGATAGGTTTAGGGTTGGGGTTATGTTTATTGTTAGGGTTAGTTTAGGGTTAGTGTTACTGTTAGTGTCAGTGTTAGGTTTAGGTTTAGTGTTATGTTAGGTAACGGTTAGGATTAATGTTAGGTTAAGTTTAGCATATAGGTTTTTGTTAGGGTTTTTGTTAGGTTTAGGATTAGTTTCAAAGTTAGGGTTATGGTTCAAGTTTGGGTTAATATTAGGGTTAGGGCTTGGGCTAGGGTTAGGTTTAGGGTTAGTGTTAGGGTTAGGGTTAGCATTAATGTTAGGGTTAAATTTAGGGTTACTGTTAAAATTAGCATTAGGCTTAGGATTGGGTTTTTGGTTAGTGTTATTCTTAGGGTTAGGGTTAGGTTAGTTTTAGGGTTATGGTGAGTGTTATGGTTTGTGATAGGATTAGGGTTAGGGTTAGGTTTAGGGTTAGAGTCAGAGATAGGCTTACTGTTATGGATAGTGTTAGGATTAGTGTTAGGATAAGGGTTCGTTTTAGCATAAGTGTTAGAGTTAGGTTTAGATTTAGGGTTAGGCTTACGGTTAGTGTTAGTGTTAGGGTTAGGGTTAGGGAAAGCGTTAGGTTTAGGATTAGCATTACGATTAGAGTTAGTGATATTGTTAGGCTTACGGTTACGTTTAGTGTAAGTGTTAGGGTTAGGGGTTATAATAAGGTTAAGTTTAAACAGGGTTATTTTTTGTGTGAGGGTTCACGTTAGTGTTAGGGTTAGGTTTAAGTTTAATGATAGGGATAGTGTTATGTTTATGGTTATGTTTAGGGTTGGTTTTAGAGTTAAGGTTAGTGTTTGGGTTAGTGTTAGTGTTAGTTTTAGGCTTAGGGTTATTGTTTGTGTTAGGGTTAGAGTTAGTGTTCTGTTTTTTTTTTTTTTGGGATAGGTTTAGGGTTAGTGTTATGTTTACAAATAAAATTTGGGATAGAATTTGGGTTAGGGTTATTGTTAGTATTACTGTTAGGATTAGGGTTAGGTTTAGGGTTACTTGTTGGTTTAGGGTTAGGGTTAGGATTAGGGTTAGGTTAATGTTAGCTTTAGGTATAGTGTTAGGTTTAGTGTTGGTGGTAGTGTGTGTTATGGAGTTAGTGTTAGATTTAGGGTTAAGATAGGGTTAGTGTTAGGGTTAGTGTTAGTGTTAGGTTTAAGGTTAGTTTTAGGATTAGGTAACGGTTAATGTTAGGGTTAGGTTAGGTTTTAGGTTAGAGATTTGATTAAGGTTTGTGTTAAGTTTAGGGTTACGGATTGTGTTAATGTTAGGGTTAGGGTTAGTGTTATGGTTAGTTTTATGGTTTCGGTTAGGATTCGGTTTAAGTTAAGTGATAGTGTTAGTGTAAGGTTAGGTTTAGGTTTTTTGTTAGGTTTAAATTCTGTGTTAGTCTTATGGTAAGTATTAGGTTTAGGGTTAGGTTTTGGGTTAAGGTTAGTTTTATAGTTGGGGTTAGAGTTCTTGTTAGTGTTAGTTAAGGGTTAGGGTTGGGTTAGGGTTAGGGTTACAGTTATGGTTAGGGTTAGGTGTTCTGTTAGTGTTAGGGTTAATGTTAGGTTTAGAGATAGGTTTATGGTTAGGGTTATTGTTAGTGTTAGGGTTAGGGTTAGAGTTATGGTTTGTTTTAGGATTAGGTTTAGGTTTAGTGTTAGGGTTTATTTTGTGGTTAGGGTTAGGTTTAGTCTAATGGTTACGACTGGCATTAGGGTTAGGGTTGGGGTTTGGGTTAGTGTTAGTTTTAGGTTTATGGTAGGGTTAATGTTAGGGTTAGGATTAGCGATTTTGTAAGGGTTAGGTTTAGGATTAAGTTTAGGGTTACGGTTAGGATTAAGGTTAGGTTTGGAGTTGAGGTTTTGGGTTAATATTATGTTTACGGATAGGGTTATTGTTAGTGTTAGTGTTAGGGTTAGGTTTCGTATTAGGGTTAGATTTAGGGTTAGGGTTCGGGCTAGGGTTAGGTTTGGGATTAGTTTTAGAGTTAGGATTAGGGTTAGTGTTAGGTTTAGGATTAGGTTTTCGGTAACTGTTAGATTTTGTGTTATGGTTAGGGTAAGTGTTAGGGTTAGATTTAAGGATATGGTTAGATTTAGTGTTTGCTTAGGGTTAGGGTTAGTGTAAGGGTTAGGATACGGGTTAGTTTCTGAAGTAGGTTTAGGGTTTGATTTAGAGTGATGGTTAAGTTTAAAGTTAGAATTAGTGTTACATTTAGGGTTAGTATAAGGGGTAGGGTTAGGTTTAAGTTTAGGGTTAGTGTTAGGGTTAGGTTTAGTGTTAGTGTTTGAGGTTAGGGTTAGGGTTTGTTTGAGGGTTAAGGTTAGTTTTGGGGTTTGGTTTAGAGTTATGTTTAGGTACAAGGTTAGGGTTAGTGTTTTGGATATGTTTAGTGTTTGAGTTATTGTTAGAGTTAGTGTAAGTGTAAGTGTTAGATTTAGGTTTCTGGTTAGGGTAAATGTTACTGTTAGGGTTAAGATTATGAATAGATTTTTTATTAGGGTTAGGGTTAGGGTTAGTGTGAGGGTTAGGTTTAGTATTAGGATTAGTGTTGAAGTTAGGGTTAGTGTTAGAGATAGTGTTAGGGTTAAAGATAGCTTTGGGTTAGTGTTAGGGTTACGAATAGGATAAGTTTTAGAGGTAGGGTTAGTGTTAGTGTTAGGGTTAGTGTTAGTCTTAGGGTTAAGGTTAGGGTTAGTGTTATTTTTAAGTTTAGGGTTAGGTATACTGTTAGTTTTAAAGAAAGGTTTAGGTTTATTGTTAGAGTTATGAATACGATAAGTGTTAGAATTAGGTATAGGATTAGCATTAGGGATAGTGTTACTGTTAGGGATAGGGTTAGGATTAGTTTTAGGGTTAAGCTTAGTGTTAGGGTTAGTGTTAGGAATAGGGTTATGGTTAGAGTTAATGTTAGGTTTAGGTTAGAGTTAGGGTTAGGTTTAGTGATAGGGTTAGGTTTGGGCTTAGTGTTAGGGTTAGGGTTAGGGTTACAAAAGGGTTAGGATTACAGTTAGGTTAGTTTTAGGGTTAAATTTTGGGTTAGGATTTTTGTTAGGGTTAGTTTTAGTGGTAGGTTTAGGGTTACATTTGGGTTAGGATTAGGGTTAGAGTAAAGGTTAATTTTAGGTTCAAGGTCAGGGTTAGTGTTAGGTTTAGGGTTATGGTTAGTGTTAAGTTTAGTGTTAGGGTTAAAGTTAGGTTTAGGGTTTGTGTTAGGGTTAGGTTTAGAATTAGGGTTAGTGTGAGGGTTAAGTTTAAAACTAGGGTTAGTGTTATGGTTTCTTAGGTTTAGGATTCGTGTTAGGTTTAGGGTTAGAGTTAGGGTTTGGGTTAGTTTTAGGGATAGTGTTAATGTTAGTGTTAGAGTTAGGATTAATTTTAGGGTTACTGTTAGGTTTTGTCTAAGTGTTATGTATACGGTTATGGTTATGTTTGATGTTAGACAGTGTTAGGGTTAGTTTAGGGTTAGGAATAGGTTTAAGATTACTGATAGGTTTAGGGTTAAGATTAGAGTAGGTTAGGGTTAGTGATAGTGTTAATGTTGGGGATAGAGTTAGTGTTAGAGTTTGCTTAGGGTTAGTTTAAGTTTTAGTGTTAGTGTTAGGGTTAGCGTTAGTATAAGATTTAGGTAAGTTTAGGATTAGGGTTCGGTTAGGTTTAGGGTTAAGGTAGGGTTTGAGTTATGGTTAGGGTTAGGTTTAACTTTACGGTTTGGATTCAGGTTAGGGTTAGTTATAGGGTTAGGATTAGTGTTAGGGTTAGGGTCAAGAATCAGGTTAAGGTAAGTGTTAGATTTAGGGTTAGGTTTACAATTAGAGTTAGTGTTATGGTTAGGGTTAGGGTTAGTGTAAGTTTTAGGGTTAGGGTTAGTGTTAGGTTTAGGGTTAGGGTTTGTGTTAATATTAGTTTTAGTGATAGGATTAGGGTTTTGGTTACAGTTAGGATTCAGGTTAGTGTTAGGTATAGAGTTAGAATAAGTGTTAGTTTAGGGTATGTGTTAGGATTCTGGTTAGAGTTACACTTAGAGTTAATGTTAAGGTTAGGTTAGGTTTAGGGGTACTGTAAGGTCTTAGTTGAGGTTTAGGTTTAGGGTTAGTCTTAGGTTTAGCGATAGGGTTTGTTTTGGGGTTAGGTTTAGGGTTAGTGTCATGTATGTTTAGGGTTAGGCTATGGGTTGGGATTCTATTTAGGGTTATGGTTATAGTTAGTGTTAGGGTTAGGTTTATGGTTGGTGTTAGAGTTTGGGATATGGTTGTTTTAGGGTTAGGGTCAGGTTATATTTAGGGTTAGGCTATGGTTTGGGATTCTATTTAGGGTTTTGATTATAGTTAGTGTTAGGGTTAGGTTTATGGTTGGTGTTAGAAATAGGGATAGGGTTCATGTTAGGGTTAGGGTTACGGTTAGTGTTAGTGTTAGAATTAGGGTTAGGTTTATGGTTGGTGTTAGAAATAGGGATAGGGTTCATGTTAGGGTTAGGGTTACGGTTAGTGTTAGTGTTAGTATTAGGGTTAGGGTTAGGGTTAGGTTGGATTTAGGGTTAGGGTTTGGGTTTGGGTTTGTGTTTGGTTTAAGATTAGGGTTAGGTTTAGGGTTTTGATTAGGGTTAGAGTTAGTGTTAGAGTTAGTTTGGAGTTAGTGTTAGGGTGAAGTTTAGGTTCAATATGAGGGTTAGGGTTAGGTTTGTGTTAGTGTTAGCGTTAGGGTTAGGATTAGGTTTAGGGTTAGTGTTAGTGTTAGTATCAGGTTTGTTGTTGGGTTTAGAGTTAGCGTTAGAGTTAGGGTTAGGGTTAGAGTTAGAATTAGGTTTATTATTAAGGTTAGGGATGTGGTTAGCCATAGTGTTAGTGTTAGGTTTAGGGTTAGGGTTAGCGTTAAGTCTAGGGTTTCAGTTAGAATTAGCATTAGGTTTAGGGTTGGTTTTTGGAATAGTGTTAGGTTTACCTTTTGGTTTATGGTTAGTTTTAGGGTTAGGGTTAGGGTTCGGGTTTGTGATAGGGTTAGGGATACTGTTAGGGTTAGGGTTAGGGTTAGATATACAATTAGGGTTAGTGTTACAGATAGGGTTTTGGTTAGTGTTAGGCTTAGCATTAGGTTTAGGGGAAGTGTTATGCTTAGGGTTAGGCTTAAGGTAAGTTTTAGGGTTAGGATTAAGGTTATGGTTAGATTTAGTGTTAGGGTTAAGGTTTTGGTTAGTGAATGGGTTAGGGTTAGGATTAGTGTTATAATAGAGTTAGGGATAGTTTATTGTTATAATTAGCATTAAGGTTACGGTTAGTGTTTGAGATAGACTTAGGGTTTCTATTAGGGTTCATTTTAGGTTTAGGGTTATGTTTAGGTTAGCATTTGTGTTATGTTTAGGGTTAGGGTTAGAGTTAGGGTTGGGGTTTGGATTAATGTTATTGTTAGGTTTAGGGTTAGGGTTTATATTAGGGTTAGGGTTGCGGTTTGTGTAAGCGTTATGTTGAGTATTAGGTTTAGGGTTAGAGTTACGGTGAGGATAAACTTTAGGTTTAGGTTTAAGGTTAGGGTTAGTGTTAGAGTTAAGGTTAGGGTTAGGGTTAGGGATAGTTTTAGGTTTAAGTTCAGGTTTAATATTATGGTTAGGGTTAGTGTTAAGGTAAGTGTTAGGGTTACAGATAGGGATCGTGTTAGTGTTAGGGTTAGGTTTTGTGTGAAGGTTTGTTTTAGAGTTACGGTTAGGGTTAGGTTTAGCATTATTTTAGGGTTAGGGTTTGGGTTAAGTTAGGGTTAGTGTTAGGGTTTGCATTAGGTTAGTGTCATTCTTAGTGTTAGAGTTAGGTTTAGCGTTAGGGTTAGGGTTAGGTTTTGGGTTAAGTTAGGGTTACTATTCTGGTTAGTGTTATGGTTTGCATTACGTTAGTGTCAGTTTTTTGTTTAGAGTTAGGTTTAGGGGTAGGGTTAGGTTTAGGGTTAGGGTAGGGTCAGGTTTAGGGTTAGGGTTAGGGTTATGTTTAGAATTAGTGTTAGGATTAGGGTTAGGATTAAGGTTACTGTTAGGGTTAGGAATAGATGTTGTATTAGGTTTAGGGTTAGAGGTAGTGTTAGATTTAGGGTTAGGGTTAGGTTTGGGTTAGGTTTAGGTTTAAAATTTTGGTAAGGGTTTGGATTATGGTTAGGGATAGGGTTACAGTTAGTTTTAGGGTTAGGGTTAGGTTTAGTATTAGGGTTAAGTTTAGGTTTAGGGTTAGTGTTAGGGTTAGGGTTAGGTTTAGGTTTAATGTTTGTGTTAGGTTTATGGTTACAGTTAGATTTAGGGTTAGATTTAGATTTAGGTTTAGGTTTAGTGTTAGGGTTAGTATCAGATTTGTTGTTAGGTTTAGGGTTAGCATTAGTGTTAGGGTTAAGGTTAGAGTTAGGTTTAGTTTTAGGGTTATTATTCGGGTTAGGGATATGGTTAGGCATAGTTTTAGGGTTAGTGTTAGGGTTAGGTTTAGGGTTAGGGTTACATTTAGGTTCAGTGTTAGGGTTGGGTTAGAGTTAGGGTTAAGTTTAGGGTTACAGTTAGGATTAGTGTTAGGGTTAGGGTTAGATTTATGGTTAGTTTTAAGTTTAATGTTAGAGTACGACTTTGTGATAGGGTTAGGTTTAGGGTTGGCTTTAGGTTTAGTGTTACATTTAGGGTTAATGTTGGGGATAGGCTTAAGGTTAGTGTTAGGCTTAGGGTTAAGTTTAGGGTCAGTGTTAGGCTTATGATAATAGTTACGGTAAGTGTTAGGTTTAGGATTAGGGTTTTGGTGAAAGTTAGTGTTAGGGTTAAGGTTAGGGTTAGTGTTAGTGAAAGGGTTAGAGTTAGGGTTTTTTTAGGTTTAGGGTTAGGTTTACGGTTAGTTTTAAGGTTTGGGTTAGGTTTTGGGTTAGGGTTATGTAGGGTTAATGTTATGGTTAGTGTTATGGTTATGGGCATGGTTAGGTTTAGCGTTAGATTTAGGCTTATGTTTAGTTTTAGGTTTAGAGATAGGGTAGGGTTAGTGTTTGTGTTTGGGTTGGGGTTAGTTTGACGGTTTCCATTAGCGAGAGGTTTGGGTTAATATTAGGGTTACAAGTAGGATTAGGTTTAGAGTTAAGATTAGGGGTATTGTTAGTATTACTATTAGGGTTAGGGTGAGCATTAGTGTTAGCTTTAGTGTTAGTGTTAAGGTTAGGGTTAATGTTAGGTTAGGTTTAGGGTCAGTATTAGGTTTAGTGATAGGGTTAGGGTTGGGGTTAGGGTTAATGTTTGGGTTAGGTTTGTGTTAGTGTTAGGGTTAGGGTTAGTTTTAGATTTTGTAATGGTTAGGGTTAGTGTTTAAGTTAGGTTTAAGTTTAGGTAATGGTAAACCTAATACTAACCCCAAATTTGATTCTATCCCTATCCCTAACACAAACCCTAACCCAAACACTAACTCTAAACCTATCCTAACCCTAATCCTAACCATAATTCTAACACTAACCTTAACACTAACACTAACCCTAACCTTAAAACAAATTCTAATCGTAACCGTAACTGTAACACTCACACTAACCCTAACAAAAAACCTAATCCTAACCTTAACACTAACCCTAATTAACAGTAATACTAACCCTACCCCTAATCTTAACTCTAACCCTAATCATACTTGTAACTGTTACGGATTAGGGTTAGGGTTACGTTTCATGTTAGCTTTAGGTTATCTTACTGTTAGGATTAGGTATAGTGTTAGGGTTACATTAGGTTTAGGGTTAGATTTAGTTTTTGTTTTTTTTTTACAGTTAGATTTAGGGTTCTGGCTAGAGTTACTCTTAGTGTATAGGGTTAGAGTTTGGTTTAAGGTTTTTTAGGGTTACGGTTATGATTCGGGTTCAGAATAGGGTTAGAGTTAGTGTTAGTGTTAGGTTTAGTGTCAGCGTTAGTGTTATGGTTAAGTTTAGGTTTAGCGTTAGATTTAGTGTTAGGGTAAAATTATGTGTATGGTTAGTGTAAGGGTTAGTCTTATAATTAGGGTTAGTGTGAAGGTTAGGGTTAGATTTAGTGTTAGGTTTAGGGTTAGAGTTAGCATTATGGTTCGTGTTAATGTTAGTGTTAGTGTTAGATTGAGGTTTATTGTTACCGTTAGGATTTGGGTTAGGATTAGGTATAGGTTTATGTTAGGTTTAGGGTTAGGTTTAGGGTTTGTATTACAGTTAGATTTAGGGTTGGGATTAGGGTTAGGGTTAGGGTTAGTGTTAAGTTTAGGGTTAGGGTATGTGTTAGGGTTCTGGCTACAGTTACTCTTAGTGTAAGTGTTAGGTTTAGGGTTAGGGTTAAGGTTAGTGCAAGGGTTACGTTTGGGGTTAAGTTTAGGGTTAGTCTTAGGTTTAGCATTAGAGTTTTTTAGCATTAGGTTTAGGGTTAGGGTTAAAATTAGTGTTAGAGATAAGGTTAGTGTAAGGGTTAAGGTTAGTGTTAAGATTAGGGTTAGCATTAAAGTTAGGATTAGATTTTTTGTTAGAGTTAGTGTTAGGGTTACGGTTATGGTTACGGCTAGGATATATTTTAGATTTAGGGTTAGTGTAAGTGTTAGTGTTAGTGTTAGAATTACGGTTAGGGTTAGGGTTAAGATAGGTTTAATGTTACCGTTTGGGTTAGGGTTTGTGTTATGGTTAGGGATAGAATAAGCTTTAGGGTTAGCATTAGGGTTAGGTTTAGGTTTAATGTTAAGGTTAGTATTAGGGTTAGTGTTAGTGTTAGGGTTAGATTTAATGTTAGGGTTAGGGTTAGGTTTAGGGTTAGTGTTAGTGGTAGGGTTAGTATTAGGTTTAGGGTTACATTACATGTTTGATTTAGGGTTAAGTTTAGCATTAGGTTTAGGGTTAGTTTTATTGTTAGAGTGAGTTTTAATGTTAGTGTAACAGTTAGGGTTATCATTAGGCTATGTGTTAGGGTTCTGGTTAGACTTAGTGTTATGGTTAGGGTTAGGTTTAAGGTTAGTTTGAGGGTGACAGTTAGGGTTAGGTTTAGTTTAATGTCAGGTTTAGGGTTAGGGATTTTGTTAGGGTTATGATTAGGGTTAGCTTTACGGTTATGTTTAGTGTTAGGAAAAAGTTAGGGCTAGGTTTAGGGTTAGGTTTAGGGTTAGTTTTAGGGTTCATGTTAGTGTTAGAGTTACAGATAGGGTTCGTGTTAGGGTTAGACTAAGGGTTAGTGTTAGAATTAGGGTTAGGGTTAGGGTTAGTTTAGGGTTTGGGTTAGGGTTATTGTTAGGGTTAGGTTTAGGTTTAGGGTTAAATTTACTCTTAGGTTTTGAGTTAGTTTTAGGGTTAGTGTTAGGGTTAGGGTTAGGGTTAGGGTTAGGATTAGTTTATGGTAAATATTAGAGTTACGGTTAGGATTAGAATAAGTGTTATGCTTAGGGGTAAGTTTATGTTTAGAGTTAATGTTAGGGTTAGGGTTTGGGTTATGGTTAGTGTAAGAGTTTGGGTTAGTGTTAGGTATAGGTTTAGTGATAGGTTTAGAGTTTGTTTAGGTTTAGGCATAGGGTTAGGTTTCTAATTATTGTTATATTTAGGGGTTGTGTAATGGTTAGGGTTAGAATTATGTTTATGTGTAGTTTTAGGTTTAGGGTTTGTGTTAGAATTTGGGATAGGGTTCGGGAAAATGTTACGGTTAGAATTTGCGTTAGGTTTTAGGATTACTGTTAGGTTCAGGTTTACGTTTAGGGTTTGTTTTAGAGTTAGATTTAGGATTTGGATTATGGTTAGTCTTAGGATCAGGGATAGGGTTAGGGTTACTGTAAGGGTGAGGTATAGGGTTATGGTTAGATTTAGTGTTAGATATAAAGTTAGGTTTAGGGATAGTGTAAGGGTTAGGGTTAGAATTAGGATTATAGTGAGCGTTAGGTTTAGAGTTAGGGTTAGTATTAGGGTTTGTGTTAGGGATTGGATTAGGGTTAGTGTTAGGGTTACAAATAGGATTTATGTTAGAGTTAGGGTTAGGGCTAATATTAGTATTACTCTTAGGTTTAGGGTTACAGATAGCTTTAGGGTTAGGGATAGTGTTAGGGTTAAAATATGTTTAGGTTTAGTGTTCGAGTTAGGCTTACAGTTAGGGATAGTGTTAGGTTCATGGTTAGGGTTAGGGTTAGGTAATGGACAGGGTTAGGGTTAGGGTTAGGTAATGGACAGGGTTAGGGTTAGGGTGAGTGTTAGGTAATGGATAGGTTCAGGGTTATGTTGAAGGTTAGGGTTATGTTTATGATTAGTTTTATAGTTAGGGTTAGGGTTAGTGTTAGGTTTAGTGTTAGGATTAGGGTTAGGTTTTGTGTTAGGTTAAGGGTTAGAGTTAGAGATTGAGTTAGAGTTAGGGTTAGAGTTAGGTTTAGTGATAGGATTAGGGTTAGAGTTACAGTTAGGTTTAAGTTTAGGGTTAGTTTTAGGTTTATGCTTAAAGTTAGGATTAGGGTTATTGTTATGGTTAGGGTAAGGGTTAGTGTTAGAATTATTGTTAGGTTTAGTGTAAGGGTTCGTGTTAGGGTTAGGGTTATGGTTAGGGTTAGGGTTAGGATTAGTGTTAGGGTTAGGGTTAAGATTAGTGTCAGGCTTAGGGTTAGTTTTAAAGTTAGGCTTAGTGTTATTGTTAGTGTTACAATTAGGGTTAGGGTTAGGCTATGTGTTAGGGTTCTGGTTAAGGTTATGTTTAGCATTATTATTAGGGTTAGGGTTAGGTTTAGTGTAAAGGTTAGGGTTAGTGTTAGACTTATGATGAGTGTTATGTTTAGGGTTTAAGTTAGTTTTAGGTTTAGGGTTAGGGTTAAGATTTAGGGTTAGGGTTAGTATTAGTGTTAGGGATAAGTTTAGGGTTAGGGTTAGGGTTAGGTTTACGGTTACTGTTAGGGTAAGGTTTAAGCTTAAGGTTAGTGTTCCGTTTAGGGACAGTTCTGTTATGGTTTGGGTTGGATTAGATTTAGGATTACGGTTTAAGTTATGGGTTTGTGTTAGGGATAGGGTTAAGGTTAGGGTTAAAGAAAGGTTTAGATTTAGTTTTAGATTAGTGTTAGGGTTAGTGTTAGGTTTAGTGTTAAAGTTATGGTAAGGTTTAGGGATAGTGTTAGGTATAGTATTAGGCTTAGGGTTAGTGTTAGGGTTAGGTTTAATGTGACAATTAGTATTTGGGTTAGTGTTAGGGTTATGGTTAGGGTAAGTGGTAGTGTTAGGTTTAGGATAGGATTTTTGTTAGGGTTCTGGTTACGGTTCTGGTTAGATTTATTGTTAGTGTTAGGGTTATTGTAAGGGTTAGAGTTCTGCTTAGGTTTAGGGTTAGTGTGAGTTTTAGGGTTAGGGTTTGTTTTAGGGTTAGGTTTAGGTTTAGGGTTAGTGTTAAGGTTTGTGTTAGGTTTCAATATAGGGATAGGGTTATGGTTTGTGTTAGGGTTAGGATTAAGTTAAGGTTAAAGTTTGTGCTAGGGTTAGGATTAGGGTTAGAGTTATGGTTACGGTTATGGTTAGGGTTACCGTTAGGGTCAGTGTTAGGTTTAGTGTTACGGCTAGTGTTAGAGTTAGCATTAGGGATAGTGTTAAGGTTAGGCTTAAGGTTAGGGTTTGTGTTATGATTATGGTTAGGGTAAGGGTTTAATTTAGGGTTGTGGTTAGGATTAGTGTTAAGGTTAGGGTTAGTGTTCGGTTTAGGGTTAGTTTTACGGTAAGTGTTAGGTTTTGGTTTAATGTATGTGTTAGACTTAGGGTTAGTTTTCTGATTAGGCTTAGGATTTGTTTTAGGGTTAGAATAGGTTTAGTGTTAAGATTACTGTTAGGGTTAGGGTACATGTATTGATTAGGGTTAGGTTTAGGTTTAGGTTTAGTGTTAGAATTAGGGTTAAGATTTTTGTTAGGGATAGGCTTAGGGTTAGTGTTAAAATTATGTTTAGGATTCACATAAGGGTTAGAATTAGTTTTAGGTTAGTGTCAGTGTTACAGTCAGGTTTGTGTTAGGATTTCATTTAGTGTTAGGGTTAGTGTTAAGTTTAATGTTATTGTTAAGGTTAGGGTTAGGGTAAGTGTTACTCTGAGGGTTAGGGTTAGGTTTAATGATATGGTTAGGGTTAGGGTTAGGTTTAATGTTATGGTTAGGGTTAGGGTTAGGTTTATTGTTAGGGATAGTGTTAGGGTTTAATATAGTTTTAGAAATAGTGTTAGGGTTAGGAATAGAATAAGGGTTAGAGTTAGGATTAGGTTTAGTTTTAGGGTAAGTGTTACTGCTTGGGTTAGAGTTAGGGTTAGGTTTAAGGTTAGTCTTAGTATATGGTTAGTGTTAGGATTTGGCTTAATGTTAGGCTTAGGGTTAAAGTTAGGATTAGGTTTAGTGATAGGATTAGTTTTGGGGTTAGGATTAGTGTAAGGTTTAGGGTTAGGCTTAGGTTTAGGCTTAGGTTTACGGTTTGTGTTAATGTTCAGGTTTGGTTTAGGGTTAGGGTTGTGGTTAAGGTTAGGATTCAAGTTACTTTTGGGGATAGGTTAGTGCTAGGTTAGGATTAGGGTTAGGGTTAAGGTTTGTGTTAGGGTTAGAATTTGATTTAGGTTTAGGGTTAGTGTTAGGGTTGGGTTTTGGTTTGTTGTTAGTTTTAGAGTAAGTTTTAGGATTAGGGTAAGTGTTTGCATTATTATAGGGTTAGGGTTAGGTTTAGATTAAGTTTACTGTTACGGTAAGGGTTAGGGTTTTTGTTAAAATTAGGGTTAGGGTTAGATTTAGTGTTAGTGTTAGTGTTAGGGTTAGGGTTAGGTTTAGGGTTAGAGTTAAATAATGTGTTACCAATAGGGTTAGGTTTAGGTTTAGGTTTTGATTTAGGATTAGGGTTAGGTTTATGGTTAGGGTTAGGGTTAAAATTCGCATTAGCATTAGGGTGAGGGTTGGGGGTTGGTTTAGTGTTAGTGTTAGGGTTACGGTTAGGGCTAGGATTAATGTTAGGGTTAGGGTTAAGTTTGGTGTAAGTATTAGGGTTAGTGATAGGGTTCGGATTAGGGTTAGGGTTAGTTTTTGTGTTAGGGTTAGTTTAGGGATAGTGTTAGGGTTTATATTAGTGCAAGGGTTGGGTTAGGGTTAGGGTTTGTGTTAAAGTTACGTTTAGGTTTAGGGTTACAGTTATGGTTAAGATTAGTATCATAGTTAGGTTTAGAGTTTAGTGTTAGTCTTGGGGTTAGGGTTAGGGTTAACTATAGGGTTAGGGTTAGGGTTAGAGTTAGTGTTAGGGTTATTATTAGGCTCAGGTTTATGGTTAGGATTAGCGTTAATTTTAGTCTTAGGGTTAGGGTTAAGGATAGAATTAATATTCTGATTACTGATAGGATAAGCATTATGGTGAGAATTGTGATTTGGTTTATGTTATGGTTAGGGTTAGGGTTAGGTTTACTCTTAGGGTTAGGTTTTGGGTTAGGGTTTGGGTTAGATTTAAAGTTAAGTTTAGGGTTATGGATATTGTTATGGTTACTCTTAGAGTTAGTGTTAAGTTTAGGTTTACGTTTTGTGTTAATGTTAAGTTTGGTTTAGGGTTAGGGTTGTGGATATGGTTAGGATTCGGTTAGTTTTGGTGATGGATTAGTGTTAGGTTAGGATTAGGATTAGGGTTAATGTTTGTGTTAGGGTTAGATTTTGTTTTAGGTTTAGGGTTAGTGTTAGTGTTAGTGTTAGTGTAAGGATTAATGCTAGGGTTCAGTTAAGGTTTAGTATTAGGGTTACGGTTAGGATTTATGTTAATATTAGTGTTAAGGATAAAGTTAGTTTTATGGTTATGGTTAGGATTTGTTAATGTTAAAGAGTTATGGTTAAGTTTAGTTATATTGGAATATTTTGGTTAGGGTTAGGGTTTGTGTTAAGTTTAGATTTTGTGTTAGGGTTAGTGTTAAAGTTAGGGTTAGGGTTAGTGTAAGGATTAGGGTTAGGTTTAGGTTAAGTGTTAGAGTTTTGGTTAGTGTTAGGCTAAGTCTTAGGGTTAGGGTTAAGTTTACTGTCAGACTTAGTGGCAGGGCTAGAGTTAGGGTTACGGTTAGTGTAACGGTTAGGAGTAGGGTTAAATTTAGGGTTACATTATGTTTTATTTTAAGGTTAGGGTTAGGGTTAGGGTTAGGATTAGAATTAGTGTTAGGATTAGGGTTAGTGTAAGGGTTAGGGTGAGGTTAAGGTTTTCCTTTTAGGATTCGGGTTGTGTTTAGGTTAATGGTTAGTTTAGGGTCAGGTTTGCGGTTGGGGTTTGTGTTACGGTTAGATTTAATGTTAGGGTTAGGGTTACGGTTAGTGTTAGGGTTAGGGTTATTTTAAGGGTTCATGTTAGTTAATGGTAAGGGTTATTTTTAGGTTTAGGCATAGGGTTAGGGTGACGGTTTTGGTTAGGATTCGGGTTATGTTTAGGGTTAGGGTTAGGTTAGGATCAGGGTTATGGTTAGGGTTTGTTTTAGGGTTAGATTTGTGGTTAGGTTTAGGTTTAGGGTTAGTTTTAGGTTTAAGGTTAGAATTAGGGTTAAGTTTAGAGTTAGGTTAAATTTTAGTCTTAGGATTAGGCTTAAAATTTGTTTTAATGTTAGGGTTATATTTTGGGATAGCATTGGTGTTCGGGTTAGGGTTACTGTAAGGGTTAGTTATAGGTTGAGGGTTAGGGTTAGTGTGAGGGTTAGATTTAGTGTTTGTGTTAGGTTTTTGGTTAGGGTTACTGTTAGATTTAGGATTCAGGTTTAGGGTTAGTGTTAGGGTTAGGGTTAGTGTTAAAGATAGTGTTAGAAGTAAAGAGAGTTTTAAGGTTAGTGTTAGGGTTACGAATAGGATAAGAATTAGAGTTAGAGTTAGGGTTTGGGTTAGGGATTGTGTTAGGTTTAGTGTCAGGTTTAGTGTTAAGGTTAGTTTTAGGGTTAGGTTTAGTGTTATGGTTAAAATTAGGTTTAGGGTTAATGTAAATTTTAGAGTTAGAATTAGGGTTAGTGTGAGGGTTAGTGTTAGGGCAAGAATTAATGTTAGGTTTAGGGTTAGATTTAGGGTTATGCTTAGGGTTAGTGTTAGGATTAGTTTTAAGTTAGGTTGTGCATTAGTGTCGGGTTAGGATTAAGATTAGTGTTAGGGTGAGGGTTTATTTTAGGTTTAGGTTTAGGGTGAGGATTGGTGTTAGGGTCGGGTTAGTGTAAGAGTTAGGGTTAAGTTTGGGTGTAGGGTTAGTGTTAGGCTTAGGTTTAGGTTTTGTTTTAGGTTTAGGTTTAGGTTTTTGTTTATATTTTTGGTTAGGATTCAGATTAGGGTTCAGTTAGTGTCAGGGTTACTGTTGGGATTTGGTTCGGGTTTGATTTAGGGTTAGGGTTCGTGTTAAAGTTAGTATGAGGTTAGGTTTAGTGTTAATGTTCGTGTTAGGGTTAATGTTCGTGTTAGGGTTAGGTTTAGGGTTAGGCTATGGGTTAGCTTTCTGGTTAGGGTCATGGTTAGAGTAGTGTTAGGGTTAGGGTTATCGTTAGGATTAATTTTAAGTTTAATGATGGGGTTTGGGTTAGTGTTAGGGTTGGAGTTTGGCTTAGGGTTATTGTATGGGTTGTAGTTGGGTTTGTGTTAGGGATACGGTTAGGGTTAGATTTAGAATTAGAGTTAATGTTAGAGTTAGGCTTAGGGTTAATATTAGTGTTAGGGTTAGGCTTAGCATTAATGTTAGGGTTAGGGTTAGGATTAGGATAAGTGTTATGGTTAGAGTTAATTTTGGGGTTAGAGTTTTTGTTAGGTTTATGCTTAGGGTTATGTTTAGTGTATTCCTTAGGGTTAGGGTGTGGTTTAGTGTTAGTGTAGGGTTAGATTATTGTTTATTTTAGTATTAGTGTTAGGTTAAGTTTAGAATTAGTGTTAGGCTTAGGGCCAGTGTAAGAGTTAGGGTTAGTGTTAGGTTTAGGGTAAGTGTTAGGGTTATGTTTGGGGTTTGTGGTATGTTTAGGTATAGGGTTAAGTATATGGTTATCGTTAGGATTCGGGTTATGGGTAGGGTTAGGATTAGGTTAGAGTTACGGTTATGGTTAGGTTTTCTTTTAGGTTAGATTTAGGTTTAAGATTAGGGTTACAGTTAGTGTTAGGGTTAGAGTTAGGGTTACGGTTAATGTTAGTTTTAGGTTGAGTGTTAATGTTCGTGTTATGGTTAGGGATAGGGTTACTGTTAGCGTTAGTGTTAAGGTTAGGGTTAGGATTACTGTTAGGTAAAGCGTTACGGATATGATTTGTATTAGGGATAGTGTTAGTGTTAAAGATCTGTTTAGGTTTACTCTTAGGGTTAGGGTTAGGTTTAGGGTTAGTGTTAGGTTTATGGTTAGGGTTATGTTTATTTTTAGGTAAGTGTTAGGTTTAGGGTTAGGGTTATGGTTATGGTTAGGGTTAGTTTCAGAGTAACGGATAGGGTTAGGTTTAGGGTTCGTGTTAGATTTAGGGTTTCTGTTTGTTTTAGGGTGAGGGTTAGGTTTAGGGTTTGTGTTAGATTTAGGTTTAGTGTTAGGGTTTCAGATAGGAATAGTGTTCGGGTTACACTTAGGGTTAAGTTTAGGGTAAGTATTAGGGTTATGGTTAAGGTTAGGATTAGGGTTAGTGTTAGGCTTAAGGTTTGGGGTTAGTGTTAGGATTAGGGTTATATTAGGGTTAGGATAGGTGTTAGGTTTAGGGTTATGGTTAAGGTTAGGGTAAGTGTAAGTGTTAGGGTTAGGTTTCGGTTTACGGTTAGTGTTAGTGTTAGGTTTCAGGTAAGGGTTAGGGTTAGTGTTAGGTATAGAATTAGGGTTAGCTTTAGAGTTAGTGTTAGGGTGTGCGTTAGGTTTTGTGTTAGGTTTAAGGTTAGGGTTAGGGTTAGGGTTAGGGTTACGGTTAGGATTCAGAATAGATTTACATTTTGGGTTGGATTAGGTTAGCATTAGGATTGGGGTTAGAGTTTGTTGTAGGGATATATTTAGGGAAAGGGTTAGTGTTAGGGTTAGGCTTAGGATTAAGGTTAGGCTTAGTGTTAGGGTTTGTGTTAGGGTTAGTGTTAGGGTTAGCGTTAATGTCAGGTTTACGGTTAGGTTTAGGGTTAGGGTTAATGATAGGGTTAGGGTTTGGGTTAGGGTTTGGGTTAGGTTTAGTTTAGGGTTAGTGTTAGGGTGAGTGTTAGTGTTAGGGAATGTTTTAGTGTTAGGGTTAGGTAAAGATTAGGGTTATGGATAGGTTAGGTTTAGGTTTAAGGTTTGGGTTAGGTTTTTTGTTAGGCTTATGTTTAGTGTTAGGGTAAGGGTTAGGGTTAGGGTTAGGGTTAGGTTTTGGTAAGTGTTAGAGTTAGGGTTAGGGTTATGGTTAGGATTAGGTTTAGTGTAAGGGTTAGGGTAAGGTTTAAGTATAGTGTTAGGTTTAGGTTTTAAGTTTGTTTATTTTTAGGGACAGGGTTAGGTTAAGGGTTTATGTTAGGTTTAGGGTTAGTAATAGGTTTAGGGTTGGGTTTAGGGTTAGTGTTATTGTAAGGATAGGATTAGTGTTAAGGTTAGTGTTTGTGTTAGGTGTTGGGTTGGGGTTTTTGTTAGGTTTATGGTTTGGTTTAAGGTTATAGTTGCAGTAAGTTATGTTTATTGTTAGTGTTAAGGTTAGGTTATTTGTAGGGAAAGTGTAAGGGTTTGTGTAAAGATGAGATTTAGGGTATGGGTTGGGGTTCGGTTTTGGGTTAGTTTTAATTGTAGGGTAAAGATTAGTTTTAGGGTTAGGTTTCAGGTGAGTTTTCAGTTAGGGTTATGGTTAGGTTTAGGGTTAGGGTTTGTTTTAGGTTTAGGGTTAGGTTAGGGTTAGTGTTTGTGTTAGGGTTAGTGTTAGGCTTAAGGTTACGGTTACTGTCAGATTTAGGGTTAGAGTTAGGGTTAGAGTTATATTTAGGATTAGTGTTGGGTTTAGGGTTAGGGTTAGGCTATGTGTTAGGGTTAGAATTATGGTTAGGGTTAGGGTAATTGTAAATTTTAGGGTTAGGTTTAGGGTTACGGTTAGTGTTAGTGTTACGTTTCAGGTAAGGGTAAGGGTTAGTGTTAGGTATAGAATTAGGGTTAGATAAAGGGTTAGTGTTAGGGTGTGCATTAGTGTTTTTGTTAGGTTTATGGTTAGGGTTAGAATTAAGTTTATGGTTACAGTTAAGATTCATTATAGGTTTACATTTTGGTTGAGGGTTAGGTCAGTATTAGGATTGGAGTTAGAGTTTTTTGTAGGGATAGATTTAGGGTAAGGGTTAGTGTTAGGGTCAGGGTTAATTTCAGGTTTACGGTTAGGTTTAGGGTTAGGGTTAATGATAGAGTTAGGGTTTGGTTTATGGTTTGGGTTAGGGTTTGGGTTATGTTTACTTTAGGGATAATTTTAGGGTTAGTATTAAGGTTTGGGATTGGTTTAATGTTAAGGTTAGGTAAAGGTTAGGGTTATGGATAGGTTAGGTTTAGGTTTAAGGTTTGGGTTAGGGTCTGTGTTAGGCTTAGGTTTAGTGTTAGGGTAAGTTTTAGGGTTAGTGTTATGGTTAGGTTTAGGTTTTTGTAAGTGTTAGAGTTAGGGTTAGGGTTAGGCTTAGGGTTAGGTTTAGTGTAAGGGTTAGTGTAAGTTTTAAGTTTAGTGTTAGGGTTAGATTTGGGGTTTATTTTAGTGTTAGGTTTAGGATTAGGTTTAGGTTTAGGTTTATGGTTTGTTTTAGGGTTAGAGTTAGGTTTAGGAAAAGTTTAGGGTTATGGTTAGGTTTATTTTCAGGGTTAGGGTTGGGCTTTGGGTTAGTCTTAGGATTAGGTTTAGGGTTAGAGTTAATGTTAGGCTTAGAGTTAAGGTTTCTATAAGCGTTAGTGCTAGGGTTAGGGTTATGTTTACATTTAATATTAGTTTAGATATAGGGTTAAGGTTACGCTTACAGCTAAGTTTAGGTTTGGGTTAGGGTTAGGGTTTTGGTTAGTGTTACGGCTAAGTTTAGGGTTAGGTTTAGGTTTAGTGTTAGGGTTAGGGATAAGGATAGTGTTAGGGTTTGGGTTAGTGTTTCCGTTAGGTTTAGGGTAAGGCTTAGTGTTAGAATTAGTGTTAGGATAAAGTTAGGTTGGGTTTAGGGTTAAGGTTTTTGTTAGGGTTTTTATTAGGGTTAGGATTAATGTTAGGATTTGGGTTACAGTTAGGGTTAGGGTTAGTTTTAGGCTTAGTGTTAGGGTTAAGGTTAGGTTTAGTGTTAGTGTTAGCGTTAGGTTTAGAATTTGTGTTAGGATTAGGTTTATGGGAGTATTAGGGTTAGGTTTAGGTTTAGGGTTAGTGTTAGGGTTAGGGTTAGTGTTAGTGTTAGGTATAGGATTAGGGTTAGGGTTAGACTTAGGGTTAGAGTTAGGCTTACGTGTATTTTAAGGTTAGGGTTAGGGTTAGGCATAGTTTTACAGTTAGGGTTAGGGTTAGGGTTAGTGTTAGGGTTAATGTTGAGTATAGGGTTAGGGTTAGGTTTAGAGTTACTCTTAAGATAGTCATTAGCGTAAAGTTTGGGGTTTGGGTTTTTATTAGGGTTAGTATTCGGTTTAGGTTAGTTTTACGGTTTGGATAGGGTTAGGGTTTTTTATATATTTAGGATTACGGTAAGTGTTAGAGTTAGGGTTAGAGTTAGGGATAGTGTTAGGGTAAGTGATAGGTTTATGTTTAGTGTTAAGATAGAGTTAGTGTTAGTGTTAGGGATAGGGTTAATGTAAGTGTTAGGATTAGGGTCTGTATTATGTTTAGGGTTAGGTTTATGGTTAATTTTAGGTTAAGGGTTTGGGTTAGTGTTAGGGTTACTGTTAGGTTTAATGTTAGGGTTAGGTTTATGGTTATGGTTAGCGATAGGATTAGTTTTAAAGTTTGGGTTAGTGTTAGTGTTAGATTTAGTGTTAGGGTTAGGCTTAGTGTTTGTGTTAGGTTTAGGGTTAATGGTAGGGTAAGGGCTAGACTTTGTTTTAGGTTTAGTGTTATGGTTAGGTTTACAGTATGGTTAGGATTCAGGTTAGGGTTAGGGTTAGTTTAGGGTCAGTGTTATGGTTAGGGTTTGGGTTAGGTTTAGATTTCGGGTTAGTTAGGGTTAGGGTTAGTGTTATGGTTATAGTTATTGTCAGGGTGCGGGTTAGGGTTCATGTTACGTTTAGGTTTATGGTAAGTGTTAAGTTTAGGATTAGTGTTAGTTTTAGGTTTATGGTTAGAGATAGGGTTAAGGTTAGGGATTGTGTTAGGGTTATAGATAGTTTTAGGGTTAGTGTTAGGGTTATGAATAGAATTAGAGTTAGGGCTAGGTTTAGCATTAGAATTATTGTTACTATTAGGTTTAGGGTTAGGATTGGGGTTAGGGTTAGGCTTAATGTTAGGATTCATGTTAGAGTTAATGTTTGGGTTACGGTTACCATTAGGATTAGGTTTAGTGTTAGATTAGGGTTAGTGAAAATTTTAGGATTGGGTTAGGGTTAGTGCTAGTGTTTGGTTAGGGTTATTGTTATGGTTAGTTTTAGTGTTAGGGATAGGTTTAGTGTTAGAATTAGGTAAGGGTTAGGGATTTTTCTTTTAGGTTAGGTTAAGGGTTAAGATTTGGTTTAGGGTTTGTGTTAGGTTTAGGTTTTGTGTTAGGGTTAGTGGTAGAGTTGGGGTTTTGTTATTTTTAGTGTTAAGGTTAGTGTTAGATTTAGGGTTATGGTTACTGTTAGAGTTAAGTTTTGTGTTAGGTTTGGGTTTAGTTTTAGATTTAAAATTAGGTTTAGGGTTAGTGTAAGGGTTAGGGTTAGTGTGAGGGCTACGGTTAGGGTTAGGTTTCGGTTTAGGATTAGTGTTACATTTAGGTTTAGGGTTAGGGTTAGTGTTAGGTTTAGGGTTAGGTTTATTGTTAGGGTTAGGGTTAAGTTTACGGTTGGGGTAAGTGTTAGTGTTAGGGTTAGGTATACGGTTAGACTTAGTGTTTGGTTTAGGTTACGGTTAGTGTAAGGTTTAGGGTTAGGTTTAGATATAGAGTTAGTCTTATGGTTACGGTTATGGTTTGTGTAAATATTAGAGTTGAGGTTAGGCTTAGGTTTACAGTTAAGCTGAGGATTTGGGTTAGCCTAGGGATAAATTTAAGGTTAGATTAGGGTTAGTGTTAGGGTTAGGGTTTGTGTTAGGTGTAGATTCTGTGTTAGGATTAGGGTTAGTGTTACGGGTATACTTAGGTTTTGGCTTAAGGTTAGTTTTAGATTTAGAGTTAGGGTTAGGTTTATTGTAAGGGTTAGCATTAGGTTAGGGTTAGGGTAAGTTGCGGATTACTGTTATGGTTAGGATTAGGGTTGGTTTTAGAGTTACAGTTAGGGTTAAAATTAGTGTTAGGGTTAAGTTTAGGTTAGGATTAGAGATAAATTTTGTGTTAGGATTAGGTTGAGGTTTAGCTTGATGGTTTGCTTTAGGGTTAGGGTTAGGTTTAGGAAAAATTTAGGGTTACAGTTAGGTTTAGTGTCATGATTAGGGTTGTCTTAGCGTTAGGGTTAGGTTTAATGTTAGGCTTATGATAAGGTTTCTATAAGGGTTAGGTTTAGAGTTAGGGTAACGTTTACATTTAATATTAGTTTAGATATAGGTTTAGGGTTAGGCTTACAGTTACGTTTAGGGTTAGCGTTAGGATTAGGGTTAGTGATAGGGCTAGGTTTAGGATTAGGTTTAGGGTTAGTGTTAGTTTTACGTTTAGGGTGAGTGTTAGGGTTAGGGTTAGTGATAGGGCTAGGTTTATTGTTAGGTTTAGGGTTAGTGTTAGTTTTATGGTTCAGGATAGTGTTATGCATTGGGTTAGTGTTCGTCTTAGGTTTAGGGTTAGGCTTAGTGTTATAATTAGGGTTAGGATAAGGTTAGGTTAGGTTTAGGGTTAAGGTTTTTGTTAGGATTTGTATTAGGGTTAGGGTTAGGGTTAGGATCTGCATTACAGTTAGGGTTAGGGTTAGTTTTAGGCTTAGTGTTAGGGTTAAGTTTAGGAGTAGTGTTACTGTTAGGGTTAGGTTTAGAATTAGTGTTAGGATTAGGGTTATGGAGAGTATTAGCTTTAGGTTTAGGTTTAGGGTTAGTGTTAGGGTTAGGGTTAGTGTTAGTGTTAGGTTTAGGGTTAGTTTTATAGTTAGGTAAGGATTAAGGTTAGGGTTAGCTAAGGTTTAGAGTTAGAGTTTGTATAAGAGTTTTTGTTAGGGTTATTGTTAATGTTAGGGATAGGGTTACAATTCGGGTTAGGGTTAGATTTAGAGTTAGGGTTAGTATTAGCTTTAGTTTTAGGGTTTGTTTAAGGGTTAAGATTTGTGTTAGGGTTAAGTTTAGGGTTATGGTTAGGATTATGGTTAGGGTTAGGTTTTGGGGTTAGGTTTGGGGTTAGGTTTAGATTTAGTGTTTAGATTTAGCGATAGTGTTAGGGTTAGGGTTAATATTAGGTTTAGGTTTAGTAATAGGTTTAGGGTTGGGGTTAGGGTTAGTTTTAGGGTTAGGTTAGGGTTAGTGTTAGCGTTTGGGTTAGGGTTTGTGTTAACTATCTTTTTTATTTATAGTGTTAGGTTTATGTATATGATTAGGATTCATGTTATGTTTATGGTTAGGGCTAAGGTTAAAGTTAGGTTTAGAGTAAGTATTAGGGTTTGTGTCAGTGTTAGATTTAAGCTAAAATTTAGAGTTAGGGTTTGGGATAATGTTAGGGATAGGATAAAGATTAGTTTTAAGGTTAAGGTTATGTTTGCGTTAGGGTTAGAGTTAGGGTTAGGATTTGTTTTAGGGTTAGGTTTAGGTTAGTTTTAGGTTTTGTGTTAGGGTGAGGGTTAGGGTTACAGTTATGGTTACTGTCAGGATTAGAGTTAGACTTAGGGTTAGGATTGGGGTTAATGTTAGGGTTAGTTTTAGGGTTAGAATGAGGGTTATTTTTAGCGTTAGGGTTTGTGTTAGATTAGGGTCAGTCTTATGGTTAGGGTTATATTAGGGTTGGGTTAGGGTTAGGGTTAGGCTATTGGTTATTGTTAGTGTTAGGTTAGGCTTAGGGATTGTGTTAGGGTTAGGGTTATGTTCAAAATTACGGTTATTGTTAAGGTTAGGCTTAGGTTTAGGGTTAGGTTTAGGGTTAATGATTGGGTTAGTATAAGGGTTATGGTTAGGTTTAGGGTTAGTGTTAGGTTTACGGTTAGGCTTTGTGTTAGGGTAAAGATTACGGAAAGTGTTAGGGTTAGGGATGGTTTTAGGGTTAGTGTTATTGTTAGGGTTAGGGTTAGTTTTAGGTTTATGGTTAGGTTTAGGTTAAGTATTAGTTTAAGTGTTATTGTGAGAGTTAGTGTAAGGGTTAGGGTTAGAATTAGGTTTAGGGTTAGTGTTAGGTTTAGGGTTAGTGTTAGGTTTAGGGTTAGGGTTAGTGTTAGGGTGAGGGTTATGGCTTGTGTTATGGTTCATGTTAGGGTTAGTGTTAGAGTTAGGGTTAGGTTTAGCATTAGTTTTAGGTTTAGGTTTTGGGTTAAATTTAGGGTTAAAGTTAGTGTTCAGGTTAAAGATAGGTTTAGGGTTAGTGTGAGGGTTACAAATTGTATAGGGTTTAGAGTTAGGGTTAGGGTTATGTTTAAAGTTAGGTTTAGGGATAGGGTTAGGGTTAATGTTAGGTTTAGGGTTAGGGTTAGTTTAAGAATTAGTTATAGGGTTAAGTTTGGGGTTAGGGTTAGCCTTAGTGTTAGTTTATGGTTAGTGTTAGGGTTAGTGTTAGGTTTAGGATTAATTTTAGGTTTAGGTAATGGTTAAGGATAGATTAGGTTTAGGGTTATTGTTTGTGTTAGGGTTTGGGCTAGGGTTAGGTTTAGTGTTAGGGTTAGGATTATGGTTCGGCGTAGGGTTAGGGTAGAGTAAGTTTTGTTGTTATGTTTAGTGTCAGGGTTTGTATTAGGGTTAGGGTTACAGTTAGGGTTAGATTTAGTGTTAGGGTTAAAGTTAGGTTTAGGGATAGTGTAAGGGTTAGTGTTAAAATTAGGTTTAGTGTGAGGTTTAGGGTTAGGGTTAGGATTAGGTGTAGGCTTCATTTTAGGGTTAGTGTTAGGGTTAGGGTTAGTGTTATGGTTAGTGTTAGGTTTAGGATTAGAATTAGTGTTAACGTTAGGTTTAAGTTTAGGTTTAGCTTAAGTTTTAGTGTTAGGGTTATTGTTATTTTTAAAATTAGTGTTAAAGTTAGGGTTAGGGTAAAGGATAGTGTAAGGTTTAGAGTTAGTGGTAGGGTTAGGGTTAAGTTTACATTTATGGTTAGTGTTAGGTTTAGGGTTAGCGTTAGGTTAGTGATAGGGTTAGGTCTAGTGTTAGGGTTAGTGTTAAAGATAGTGTTCATGTTAGGGTTAATGTCAGGTTTATGGTTAGGTTTAGGGTAAGCGTTAATTATAGGTTTAGGGGTTGGGTTAGTGTTTGTGTTAGGTTTAGTTTAGGGTTAGTGTTAGGGTTAGTGTTAGTGTCAGGGATCGGTTTAGTGTTAGGTTTAGGTAAAGTTTAGGGTTACAGATAGGTTTGGTTATGGTTAGGAGTAGGGTTAGGGTTTGTGTTAGTTTTAGTTTTAGTGTTAGGGTTAGGATTAAAGATAGTGTAAGGGTTAGGGTTAGGTTAAGGGTAAGTGTTAGAGTTAGCATTAGTGTTTGGGTAATTGTTAGCGTTATATTTAAGATTACGGTTAGAGTAAGGGTTAGTGTTAGGGTTAGGATTAGGGTTAGTGTTATTATAAGGGTTAAGGTTATGTTTAGGTTTTGGGTTAGTGCTAGTGTTAGGGTTAGGTTTTGTTTTAGGGTTAGGGTTAAGGTAAGGGCTACAATTAGTTTTAAGGTTGCGTTAGGGTTAGGGTTATGTTAGGGTCAGGATTAGGGTTAGTGTTAGGGTTAGGGTTATGTGTTGTGTTAAGGTTAGGGTTAGGATTATGGTTAGGATTTGGGTTAAGATTAGGGTTAGGTTTAGGTTAGGGTTAGGGTTATGGTTAGTATTTGTGTTTGGGTTGGATTGAGGGTTAGGGTTAGGGTCAATTTTAGCATTAGGTTTAGGGTTAGGGTTAGTGTTAGGGTGAAGGTGAGGGTTAGTGTTAGGTTTAGGATTAGTTTAGGGTGAATGTTAGAATTATGGTTAGAGTTAGGCTAAGTGTTAGTGGTATGGTTAAGTTTATGGTTAGAGTTTGTGTTAGGGTTAAGGTTAGGTTTTAGGGTTAGGGTCAGTGTTAGGGTGAGGTTTATGTTTTGTTTTAGTGTTAGGGTTATGGTTAGAATTAGTGTTAGTGTTAAGGTTAGTATATGTGTTAGGGTTAGGGTTAGGTTTAGGGTTATTTTTAGGATTAGGTTTAGGATTTGTGTCAGTGGAAGGGTTAGGAATTGGGTTAGGTTTTCGGTTAGGATTCGTGGAAGGGTTATGTATAGGGTTAGGTTAGGGTCAGGGTTACTGTTAGGGTGTATGTTACAGTTAGATTTACGGTTAGGTTTAAGGTTAGGGTTAGTGTTAGGGTTAGGGTTAAGGTTAGGGTTAGTGGTAGGATTAGTCTTAGGGATAGTGTGAGTGTCGGGGTTACGTTTAATGTTATGTTTAGATTTAAGTTTAGGGTTAGGTTTAGGTTTAGGCATAGTGTTTGGCTTAGTGTTAGGGTTTTGCTTAGTTTTAGGATTAATATTCGGTTTAGCATTATGGTTAGATTTTGTGTTAGTGATAGGTTTAGGGTTTGGGTTATGTTTAGTGTTAGAGTTAGTTTAGGGTCAGTGTTATGGTTAGTGTCAGTATTAGGTTTAGGCTTAGTGTTTTCGTTAGGTAAAGGTTAGGATTTGGGTTAGGGTACGTTTTGGGTTTAGGTTTGTGTTAGGTTTTTTGTTAGGTTTAGTATTAGTGTCAAGGTTAGTGTCACGGTTCAAGTTTGTGTTAAGGTTACACTTAGAGTTTGGGCTAGGTTTAGGTTTAGTGTTAGGATTAAAGTTAGGTTTAGGGTTTGTGTGAGGGTTAGTGTTAGAATTAGGGGTAGTGCGAGGGTTAGTGTTAGGGTTAGTGTTATGGTTAAGGTTAAGTTTTGTTTCAGGTATAGTGTTAGGGTCAGGCTTAGTGTTAGTGTTAGTTGTAGGTTTAGGGTTAGTGTTAGGGTTAGGGGTAAGTGTTAGGGTCAGGGTTAGGGTTACAGTTAGAATTAGTGTTAGCATTATGATTAGGGTTAGTGTTGGTTTCAGGTTACGGTTAGGGTTAGGTTTAGGGTTAGTGTTAGGCTAAGGGTTAAGGTTTGTGTTAATGCGAGGGTTAAGATTATGGTTACAGTTATGCTTACATTTAGAATTCGGGTAGGGTTATGTATAGTGTTAGAGTTAGGTTAGAGATAGGGTTAGGGTTTGTGTTAGGGTTAGATTTTGTGTTAGGATTTGGGTTCATATTATTGTTAGTGTTAGGTTTTGATTTAAAGTTAGTTTTAGCATTGGGGTTAGAGTAAGGGTTAGCTTTAGGTTACGGTTACGTTTAGAGTTAGATTAGGGCTACTCTTATGGTTAGGGTTGGGTTTGTGTTAGGGTTAGGGTCAGTGTTAATGTTAGGGTTAGGGTTAGAGTTTGTGTTAGGTTTAGGGTTAGGGTTAGGGTTTTTGTTAATGTTTGTGTTAGGATTAGTGCTAGCTTTAGGTTTAGGCCTTGTTCTAGGTTTAGAGTTAGGTTTAGTGTTAGGTTTAGAGTTAACATTATGATTAATGTTAGAGATAGGATTCGGGTTTGGTTGAATGTTATGTTTAGTGTTGGTGTTAGGGTTAATGTTAGGGTTAGGGTTAATGTTTGAGAAAGGGTTTGGGTTAGAGTTAGGGTTAGAGTTACAGTTACTGCTTGTATTAGCTTAGGTTTAGGATTAGGTTTAGGGATACAGTTAGGTTTAGGTTTAGGGTTAGGTTTAAGGTTAGTGTTAGATAGAGAATAAGGGTTAGATTTAGGGTTCCTGTTAGGTTTAGGGTTAAATTTAAGATTAATGTTAGGGTTTGGGTTAAGTTTAGGGTTAGGTTAGTGTTAGAATTAGGGTTAGGGTAAGACTTAGATTAGGTTAATTGTTACGGTTTGCCTTAGGGTTTTTATTAGGGTTAGGGTTAGGGTTAGGGTAAGGCTTATGGTTAGGTTTAGGGTTAGATGTAGGGTTAGAATTAGGGTTAGTATTAGGGAAAGGGTTAGGTTTATAATTAGTGTTAGAGTTAGGGTTATGTTTAGTGTTAGGTTTAGGTTTAGGGTTAGGGTATGTTTAGGGTTTGTGTTAGGGTTAGGGTTAGAGTTACTGTTACTGTTGGGATTAGGGTTAGACTTACGGTTAGGGTTATTTTTAGGGTTAATGTTAGTGTTAGGGTTTGTGTTAGAGTTAGGGTTAGGATTAGGTTTGATTCCTGGGTTAGGGTTAGTGTTTGGGTTAGGGTTAGTTTTTGTGTTAGGGTTAGGGTTAGGGTTAGAATTAGTGTTAGGGTTAGGTTTAGAGTTAACTTTTTTGTTAGGATTAGGGTTAGGTTTAGGTTTAGTGTTCGTTTTAGGGTTAGGGTTAGGTTGAGGGTTACGATTAGGATTAGCATTAGGGTTAGTGTGGGGTTTGTGTTAGTGTTAATGTTAGGGTTGGGGTTAATGTTAGGGTTAGGGTTAAGTTTTGTGTAAGGGTTAGAATTAGGGTTAGAGTTACGATTATGGTTTGGATTAGCTTAGGCTTAAGTTTAGGGTTAGGTGCCGCAGTCTGGCTGGGCACAATCAGGAGCCACTTGTCAAAAGAAACTAACTTTATTTTTAGAACCAAACACGCCAAACAAACAGCATCTCAGGAAAACACCCCTCAGAGCCTCAACTGCCACCACCGGCTTTCCACACGCCTGTCTCTCCCCCCACAAGCTTCTCTCCACCTCCCACAATCCTCCTGCTCTTGAGGCCGATTGGCTGGGTCACGTGGGCAGAGCCAAAAAGTCCCCCAATGAGCAGCTCCGTGGTCTGAAAGGGCAGGGAAACAGTCCAATGAGCATCACCGCAGAGGAGCCAATCAGCTAGATGTTGCTGGGGCCGAGGAGCCAATCAGCTAGATGTTGCTGGGGCCGCTGTGAGCCAATCATCAGCCGGCAGCTGGATTGCTGGCAGCTGGAAGTTTGCTGGGGCCCCTTCGGCTGTGGCTCTCAACATCTCCCCCTCTCTGTTTAAACAACAAGCATGTGGCTTAGGGACCGTGCCTGTTAGGCAGTCCAATTCAACATATGGTCCTTACCCGTCATCGGATGAACTGACCTCTAGGCGTCAGCCTCCTGTCTTAGGTTGGTACCACTGCAATTGGATCATACCCGTCACTGACTACCGGTCCAGCATACAGCTATACTTGTGGATAGGCCTTTGCACCAGTGGGGGGGTGAGGTTCTTTGCCTCACCTCTGTTGGCCCCCAAATTTTAGACCATCACTAGTAGAGGAGGATGCAAAATGCCATGACATTAAGCCAATTGAGGGCTCCTTTGAAAAATTGTACCACCGGTGACATCATCAGCAAAAATACCCCAACACTACCACAAGTCGCTGCACCAACAGATAGTTCAAAATGCATACAGGTGAGCTCACAATGTGTCCAGGCAAGTTCTGCAAGCAGTTCAGTGATGGCTATTGTAGAAGCTGTAGATTGGTTTTATCTTTGACTTCACCAGCACTGGGATGAAGATAGGAATTCTGGCAATAATGGCTAAAGAAAAAATTATGTAACATTACAGAAGGCACTAAAAGAAAACAATTTTCTTAACAATTTACATTGTCTTTAAGAGAATTATTAAATATAATGAAAAGGAAAGGTGAAAGTAAACAAACAGATCTGTTAAACTTCTTTTTTGTTTACATATTAAAACAATCCTCAACAGTTGTTTACCCAATTTAAATTAAACCATATAAATCACGTGAAAAAAAAAATATTTGGATCCATTTTATCATGAGCGCTCATCATATATGATATATGGACATTCAAACATATAACACAAAACACAAGTGTGCACACATAACATAATACATACAACACATAACATTATAGTAAAGGCCTTATAACTTTTTACAGGTGAAATCTCCATTGCAATGTTTAAAAACTCTATAGTCAAAAAATAGAACTGATCAGCAAAACATTAACCTAGGTCTGTATGAGCTCAAAAAACAAAATAGAACTTCAATAGTGTTAGGAGAATAAGATAAATGTATCCATAATAATGGACCTTCTTGCCAAAATACTCCTGTAGGAATATTTTTTGTTGGTAGTACAATAAATAATAAAGGCAAACTTATATCAATTCTATCCAAATGCATATTTTCCATATATGTTTCAATGATTTTTAATGCCTTTCTTGCTTCAGGCGTTAACATTCGGGGTGAATTTGGATCTGATGGACCTTTTAGGATATCAAATAAAGGTGCCAACTCTCCTGTTGGTATACCTAAATAAGGCCTTATCCAATTTATGTCTCCTAATAACTTTTGAAAGTCATTAAGTGATTTGAGTTGATCTACTCGTATTTGAATTTTTGGTGGACGGACCATGGTTGAGGATAATAGAACTCCTAAATAATTAATTGGAAAATTTAATTGTACTTTATCTATTGCTATCTCTAGATTATAATTTTTTAATAAGTTTGTAAGTGTGGCATAACATTCTAGCAATGTGTTTTTATCTTTGTGTGCTAATAATACATCATCCATATAGTGAAATATTTGTAGTTCAGAATTTTGATTTCTAAGTGGCTGGATTGCTTTGTTAACATAAATTTGACACATAGTTGGGCTGTTAGCCATCCCTTGAGGGAGTACTTTCCATTCATATCTCTGATCAGGACCTTCATGATTCAGTGCAGGGATAGTAAATGCAAAACGTGGACTATCCTCAGGATGAATTGGAATTGAAAAAAAACAATCTTTAATATCTATAACTAAAACATACCAGGTTTTTGGCAAAGCAGACAACTGAGGAATCCCTGATTGAGCAGGTCCCATAATAACCATCTCATTATTAATGGCTCTTAAATCTTGCAATAATCTCCATTTACCAGATTTCTTTTTGATGACAAAAATGGGAGTATTATGGGGAGATACAGAAGGTTGTATATGTCCTTCTGCTAATTGTTGTTTGACCAGGTCATGGGCTTCTTGTATCTTCTTTAGTCAGGGGCCACTGAGGAACCCACACTGGTCTTTCTGATTTCCAAGTAATTTTTATTGTCTCAGTGGCCCTTTCTGAAAATCCAACCCATGTCTGTCTGTTCCTTGATCTATTTGTATTGTTGCTGCTATACCTTGTTCTTGTTTTTCTAATCTTTTTCCTTTCCTAAAACCTTGTCTAGTCATAATAGTGGGTGCATTTTGGTTGATGTTATTTGTTAATGTCAAACCTAATTGATCTAGGACATCTCGTCCCCATAAATTTACGGGAAGATGATCCAATACATATGGCTGTATAGTTCCTTCACATCCTTCAGGATCCTTCCAATCTAATACCATTGCACTTCTATGGGGATTAGTCGCCACTCCTAGGCCTCGAAGCGTTTGAGTGGCTTGTTGTAATGGCCAATGTTTTGGCCATTCTTGACGAGAGATGATGCTAAGGTCTGCACCTGTATCCAGTAGCCCATTAAATTCATGTCCTTGAATATTTAGTTTTAGCATGGGGCGAGAATCTAAATTTAAAGAAAGCATAGCCCAATCTACACCTGTGGAACCTAATCCCTTGGAACCTCTTTCTACATTACGACTGGAAAATTTATCATGTAGGCTGGGTATTATTAGTAACTGTGCTATTCTATCTCCTGGTGAAATTACTGATATACCCTTTGGAGAACTGGCTATAATTTTTATTTCACCTTCATAATCGGGATCAATTACCCCAGGACTTATCATAAGTCCTATTAGAGTAGAAGAGCTGTGTCCCAATAATAAGCCTACTGTTCCTTTGGGAAGAGGTCCTTTCACCCCTGTGGGAATGATTTGAACTCCCATCTCTGGAGTTAGTACTGCTCTGGCGGAAGCGCAGATGTCCAACCCTGCGCTCCCTCTGGTTTGTCTGATGAGGGATCTGATGGACAATGTGTCCTGGGCACTACCCTGATGGGGTTGCTGGGTTCCTCCAGTGCTCCGTATATTTGTGGTTTTGGGCCCCGGAGCATTGGGCCCCGGAGCATTGGGCCCCCTTGTCCATTTTTTGGCAATGGAGCCTGATGCCTTTCTCCACGATATCGTGGATAAACACCTGGTCCTTGTTCGTTTTTTGATAATGGAGTACCCTCTATGGTGGTTTGAGAATGGCATTCATTAGCCCAATGTCTCCCTCTACGGCATCGTGGGCAAATACCTGGTATTCTACTCCTTGGATACCTAGTTTTGTTAAACCCTCCTCCAATGGGGCAATTCGTTTTAAAATGTCCTGTTTGTTCACAATTGTAGCATGTTCTTGGCCTGGCATCTAAAGCCTGTTTTACTGCAGCTGCCACAATTTGCCCTTGTTCATTAATGTCTCTGGCATCTAAAGCCTGTTTTACTGCAGCTGCCACGACTTGCTCTTGTTCATTAATGTCTCTACATAATTTAATATATGTGTTTAAATCTTCATGTTTCCATTGTCTAATGATATCTCTGCACCAACGATTCGCTTGCTCATAAGCCAGGTGTTTTAGTAATGGCATTGCTTGTTCTGTATTCCCAAAAACTCTGGTAGCTGTTTGAATAAGCCTATCTACAAATTCAGCATAAGGTTCATTAGCTCCTTGTATTACCTTAGATAATTGACCTTGTAAACCTCCATGTCCTTGTAAAGTCTTCCATGCCTTAATTGCATCTGCAGCAATTTGTGCGTATACGCCAGGATCATATGCAATTTGTTGCTGCTGATCCTCATAAGGTCCCTTTCCTAACAACATATCTAGATTTCTCTGAGGATAACCAGCTGCTGCATTTCGCCTAGCCGTCTCCTTGCAAAATTCCTCATTGGCAACCTTCCATAACAGGTATTGTCCTCCATTTAGCACAGCTTTACACATATTAGCCCAATCTGCTGGCGTCATGTTCAAGTTGTTAATGGATTCGACCAAGCTTACAGTGAAGGGTGCTTGAGGACCATAGGTTGTTACAGCCTCTTTTAGCTGCTTCACTGTTTTGAAATTTAAAACTTGGTAAAATCGCTGCCCTCCTGCCTCAAATACAGGGCATGTTAATATTTGAGATCTTGTCTCAGGATCCCAACTATCAACTGCTGGGGTTGGGGACCTCCCAGCATATGGAGGTGGCCTTGTTAGTTGGACACTTACGTCCTCTGGTGATAGAAAGGTGTTAGTAGCAGTCTCCTGTAGAGGTGGTGCTGTTGGTTGGACACTTACACCCTCTGGTGATAGAAAGGTGTTAGTAGCAATCTCCTGTTGTAACTTTCCCCCTGATGGCTTTTTCTGTTTTACACTTTCTTTCTCTGTCTGACTAACTTGAGAGGCCTTCTCTTTTACTTGAATCTTTTCCTCTGTCTGACTAACTTGAGAGACTTTCTTTTTTACTTGAATCTTTTCCTCTGTCTGACTAACTTGAGAGACCTTCTCTTTTACTTGAATCATTATGTCTTCTCCTTCCTCTACCATTGTCTGAACTGAAGGCTTTGGACTAAGCAAACAAGATACGAACGTCCACAATGGCAATGTGCCAACTGGCAGAGTCCCTGGGCTTTTCTTTTCTATTCTTTTTAAATCTTCACCATGATGGTTCCATTGTGATATATTTAACAACTCCTCCTTAAAAAGCCATGGGCTACATTTTTGTATTGTATCAACGTATGCCCTGACTGTTCTTGATTTTACTGAGATGCCTCCTTCCTCTAACAATTTACTTAACACTCTTTCAGTTTGTTTTTTACTAATTTCTGATCCCGTATTTCTACTATAATACAACCCAACAAGATAACGCCAAACAAAACCGAGACAGAATGAAATAAAAAGGGAACAACAAAAAGTCATTATAGCCTTTCTATCCTCCTGACATGTGCATCCGTCCTTTCTCCCTATCTGTTCCTCAGACGTAAATAGTTTTTCCTCAGATGTGAGCGGTTTTTCTTCCGTCTCACTCATCTCCAGGGACAGGCAACTTAAAACAAAAGTGAAACAAAATAACAAAAGAAGAATCTTAAAATGGCTACCCATCCTCTCGCCCTGCCCTCAGGGGCGAGCAGTTCACTTACCCTCAGTCGCTCCCCGTGCGAGCCACCAGATGCCGCAGTCTGGCTGGGCACAATCAGGAGCCACTTGTCAAAAGAAACTAACTTTATTTTTAGAACCAAACACGCCAAACAAACAGCATCTCAGGAAAAACCCCTCAGAGCCTCAACTGCCACCACCGGCTTTCCACACGCCTGTCTCTCCCCCCACAAGCTTCTCTCCACCTCCCACAATCCTCCTGCTCTTGAGGCCGATTGGCTGGGTCACGTGGGCAGAGCCAAAAAGTCCCCCAATGAGCAGTTCCGTGGTCTGAAAGGGCAGGGAAACAGTCCAATGAGCATCACCGCAGAGGAGCCAATCAGCTAGATGTTGCTGGGGCCGAGGAGCCAATCAGCTAGATGTTGCTGGGGCCGCTGTGAGCCAATCATCAGCCGGCAGCTGGATTGCTGGCAGCTGGAAGTTTGCTGGGGCCCCTTCGCCTGTGGCTCTCAACAGTTAGGGTTACATTTAGAATCAAGTTTAGGATTAGGGTTACAGTTAGGATTAGTGTTAGGTCTAGATTTAGGGTTACTTTTAGGGTTACTATTAGGGTTAGGGTTAGGGTTAATGTTAGTGTTAGGGTTATGGATAGTGTTTGTGATAGGGTGAGGGTTAGTTATACTGTTAGAATTAGGGTTAGGGTTAGGGGTAGGTTATGTTCAGTGTTACAGTTTGTGTTAGGGTTTGTGTTAGAATTAGGGATAGGGTTAGGTTTAGGGTTATTGTTATGGTTAGGGTTAGTGTTATGTTTAGTGTTTGGGTTTGTTTTAGGTTTAGTGTTATGGTTAAGGTTAGGTTTTGTGTTAGATTTAGGGTTAGGTTTAGGATTAGGGTTAGAGTTAGGGTTAGGTTAGTGTTCAGGTTAGAGTTAGGGTTAGGTTTATGGTTAGGGATAGTTTTAGGGTTAGGATTAGAGTTAGGTTTAGAATTTGTGTTAAGGTTAGGGTTAATGTTAGGGTAAGGGTTAGGATTAGTTTATTGTTAGGGTTACAGTTAGGGTTAGGCTATGTGTTAGGGTTCTGGATAGGGTTAGGTTTAGAGTTATTGTTATGGTTAGGGTTACAGTTAGTGTAAGGTTTACAGTTATGTCTTTATTTAGGATTAGTTTAGGCTTTAGGTTTAGGCTTTAGGTTATGTTAGGATTAGGGTTAGGTATAGGGTTAAGATTAGGTTTAGGATTCGTGTAAGGGTTAGGGTTAGTGTTAGTGTTAGGGTTAGGGTTAATTTTAGTGTTAGGGTTAGCATTAGGTTTATGCTAGTTGTTAGGATTCTGGATAGGGTTTGGTTTAATATTATTGTTATGGTTAGGGTTAAGGTTACAGTTAGTGTAAGGTTTATGGTTTTGTTTAGATTTAGGGTTAGTGTAGGGTTTAATTTAGGGTTTGGGTTAGGTTTAGAATTAGGATTGGGTTTAGTGTTAGGTATAAGTTTAGGGTTATTGTTAGGGGTAGGTTTAGTATTAGGTTTAGGGTTAGTGTTAGGGTTAGGTGTAGGGTTTGTGTTAATATTTTGGTTAGAATTAGTGTTAGGTTTATGATTTTGTTTAAGATTCAGATAAATTTTAGCGATAGTTTTCGGGTTAGTTTAGGGTTGGGGTTAGGATTAGGTATTGTGTTAGGTTGGATTTTTTGTTAGGGTAAGTGTTAGTGATAGGGTTAGGGTTAGGTTTTTGGTTAAGATTAGTTTTATAGTTAGGTATAGGGTTAGGTTTATCGTTAGGATAGTGTTAGGTTTAAGTTTTGGGTTAGGTTAGCGTTATTGTTATTGTTAGTGTTAGAGTATGTGTTAGGGTTAGGTTTAGTGTTAGGGTTAGAGGTAGTTTTAGGGGTAGAAGTAGTTTTAGTATTAGGGTTAGAGTTAGGATTTGTGTTAGGATTAAGGTTAGGTTTAGGGTTAGGGTTTGTTTAGGATTAGGGTTAGCTTTAGTGTTATGTTTATAGTTACAGTTAGGTTTAGATTAAGGGTTAGGGTTAAGGTTTTGGTTAGTGTTAGAGGTAGGGTTAGGTTTAGGGTTAATGTTTGGGTTAGAGTTAGTTTTGGGTTTTGGTTAGGGTTAGGGTTTGAGTTCAGTTTACATTTATGGTTAGGATTAGGTTGATTATTTTGGTTATTGTTAGGTTTGGTTTTAAGGTAAAGGTTATGGTTAGTGTGAGGGCTACATTTAGGGCTACGTTTAGTTTTAATATTAGACTTATGGTAAGGCTTAAGGTTAGTGTTAGGGTTACGAATGGGGTTCATTTTTGGGTAAGGGTTAGGCTTAGTGTTAGGGGTAGTGATAGGGTTAAGGTTAGGGTAAGTGTCAATGTTAAGTTTAGGATTAGGTTTCAGGTTAGGGTTATTGATAGTGTTAGGTTTGGGGTTATGTTTAGTGTTAGGGTAGGTGAGAGTTAGTGTTAGGGTTAGTATTATTGTTAGGGTTAGTGTTAGTGATAAGATTAGGTAAGGTTTAGGGTTAGGGTTATGTTAGTTTTAGGGTTAATTTTTAGTTTAAGGTTTGTGTTAGGTTTAGGTTTATTGTTAGAGTTGTGTTATGCATAGAGTGAGGGTTAGTGTTAGGTTTAGTGTCAGGTATAGTGTTAGTTACAGGTTTAGAGTTAGGGTTAGGTTTACTGTTAGGGTTAAAGTTAGGTTTAGGGTTAGTGGAATGTTTAAGTTTAGAATTAGGGTTAGTGTGAGGGTTAGGGTTAGGGTTAAGTTTAGTGTTAGGGTTAGGATTAGGGTTGGGGTTAGCATTTATATTATGGATAGGGTTAAGGTTAGTGTTAAGGTTAGGCTTAGGGTTATTGTTAGGATTATGCTTAGGTGTAGGGTTAGGGTTAGTGGTAGTGTAAGGTTTTGCGGTAGATTCAGGGTTTTTGTTAGGATTAGTATTAGTTTAGGAGTAGGGTTAGTTTTAGGGTTAGGATTTGGGATAGGTTTAGTGTTAGGGTTAAAGGTAGGTTTAGGTTTAGTGTAAAGGTAGGGTTAGTGTTAGGGTTAGGTTTAGGGTTAGGGTTCGTGTTAGGGTTAGGTTTAGGCATAGGGTAAGGTAATTGTTAGGGTTAGGGTTAGGGTTAGGTTTAAGGTTAGGGTTAGGGAAAGTGTTAGGTTTAGGTTTAGTGTTAAGGTTAGATTTAGTGTCAGGGATAGGTTTAGGTTTAAGGTTAGTGTAAGGATTAGGTTTAAGTTTAGGTTTAGCTTTAATTTTAGGTTTAGAGTTAGGGTTTTTTTAGGGTTAGTTTTAGGGTTAGGTTTAGGTTTAGGGTTAGGTTTAATGTTAGGAAAAAAGTTAGGGTTAGGGTTAGGGTTATGTTTAGGTTTAGGATTAGGGTTAGTGTTAGGGTTAGCATTAGGGGTAGTGTTAGGGTTAGGTTTAGAGTAAGAATTAGGTTTACATTTAGGGTTAGGGGGTTAGGGTTAGGGTTGTGGTTAGGTTTAGGATTAGATTTAGGGTTAGTGTTACTGTAAGGGTTAGCATAAGGGTTAGTGTCTTGTTTAGGTTTAGCATTAGTATTAGTGTTAGGGATTGTGTTAGGGTTAAAAAAGGTTTTGGGCAAGTGTTAGGGTTACAAATAAGACAAGGTTTAGAGTTAGGGTTAGGTATAGTATTAGGGTTAGTGTTACTATAAGTGTTATAGTTAGGATTAGTGTTAGAGTAAGACTTAGTGTTAGGGTTACTGTTAGGGGTAGGGTTAGGTTTAGGGTTAATATTAGGTTTAGGGTTAGGCTTAGGTTTAGTGTTAGTGATAGGTTTATGGTTGGGGTTAGTTTTAGGTTTAGGATAGATTTAATGTTAGGCTTAGTTTTAGTGTTAGAATTAGGGTTATTGTTAGGATTAGGTAAGGGTTAGGGTTAGGGTTAGGTTAGGTTTAGGATTAGGTTTTTTGTTAGTGTTTGTGTTAGGGTGAAGTTTAGAGTTAAGGTTAGGGTTACAGATCTGGTTAGGGTTAGGGTTAGAGTTAAGGTTAGTGATAAATTTAGGGTCAGGATTAGTGTTAGGGTTAGGTTTAGTATCATGTTTAAAGTCAGGATTAGGGTTACTGTAAGAATTAGGGTTAGAATTAGGGTTAGTGTGAGGGTTAGTGTTAGGGTTAGGCTTAGTGTTAGGTTTAGGATTAGTGTTAGGGTTCATGTTAGGGATAATGTTAGGGTTAGAGTTATTGTTAGTGTTAGGGTTCAAGGTAATGTTAGGGTTAGGTTTAAGGTTACGGTTAGTTTAATTGTTATGTTTAAGGTTAGGGCTTGTTAATGTTAGGGTTAGTGTTAGGGTTAGGATTAGTGTTAGGGTTCATGTTAGGGTTAAGGTTAGGGTTAGAGTTATTGTTAGGGTTAGGGTTGAAGGTAATGTTAGGGTTAGGTTTAAGGTTATGGTTAGGGTAAGTGTTATGGTTAGGGTTAGGTTTTGTGTTAATGTTAGGGTTAGGGTTAGGGTTATGGTTACACTTAGAATTCGGGTTAATGTTAGGGATATTGTTAGGTTAGTTTAGGATTAGGGTTAGGCTTAATGTTTGTGTTAGGGTTAGATTTTGTGTTGGGATTAGAGTTAGTGTTAGGGTTAGGCTTAGGTTTTGGTTTAAGGTTAATTTTACATTTAGGGTTAGGGTTAATGAAAGAGTTAGTGTTAGTTTAGGGTTATTGTTAGGGTTAGGGTAAGGGTTAGTGTTAGAGTTAAATTTTGTGTTAAAATTAGGGTTTGGTTTAGGTTTAGGGTTTGTTTTAGGATTAGGGTTAGGTTTAAATTTAGGGTTAGTGTTACAATTAGGATTAGTGTTAGGGTTAGGTTTGGGTTTTGTGTTAGTGTTATGGTTAGGTATAGAATTAGGGGTAGTGTTATGGTTAGTGTTAAGGTTTGTGTAAGGGTTGGTGTTAAGGTTAGTATTATTGTTATGTTTACATTTAGGATTAGTTTAGGTATCAAGTTAGGGTTATGATTACAGTTACTATGAGTTTTAGGATTAGAGTTAGGTTTAGATTTAGTGTTAGGGCTAGGTTTAGGGTTAGATTTAGGGTTATGTTTATGTTTTGGTTAGTTTAGGGATATTGTTAGTTTTAGGGTTAGGATTTGTATCAGGGTTAGGGTTAGGTTTAGGTATAGTGTTAGGGTTTGGTTGGGGTTAGGGTTAGTTTAGGGATAGGGTTAGGGTTAGATTTAGGGTTAGGTTTAGGGTAAAGTTTAGTGTTAAGGTTAGGGTTATTGATCGTGTTAGGGTTAGGTTTAGTGTTAGTGTTAGAATTAGGGTTAGGGTAAGGGTTAGGTTAGGTTTAGACTTATGGTTTTGGTTAGGGTTTGTGTCAGGGCTAGGGTTAATTTTAGGATTCCGGCTAGGGAAAAGGTTAGTGTTAGTGTTATGGTTAGGCTTAGATTTAGATTTAGTGTTATATTTAGGGTTATGGTAAGTATTAGGGTTAGGTTAACATTTAGGTTAAATGTTAGGGTTAGTGTTAGGTTTAAGATTAAGATTAAGGTTAGGGTTTGAGTTAGTGTTAGGTTTTGGCTAAGTGTTAGTTTTAGGGTTAGAGTTAGGTTTCCGGTTAAGCTATTTGTTAGGGTTCTTTTTAGGGTTAAGATTAGAGTTAATGTTAGGTTTAGGGTTAGCATTAGGTTTAGTTTAAGAATTATGTTTATGGTTAGTTTTAAGGATATTGTTAGTTTTAGGGTTAGGGTTAGTTTTAGGCTTAGGGTTTGGTTTAGGTATAGGGTTAGGGTTTGGTTTTGGGTTAGGGTTAAGTTAGGGATAGGGTTAAGGTTTGTTTTAGTGTTAGGGATAGGGTTAAGTTTAGTGTTAGGGTTAGTGTTAGGTTTATGTTTAGTGTAAGGGTAGGGTTATTTTGAAGGTTAGGTTTAGGGTTAGTGTTAGGATTAAATATCGGTTTACTGTTTGTGTTATTGTTAGGGTTAAGGTAAGTGTTAGGGTTAAGGTAAGTGTTAGGCTTAGGGTTAGTATTAGTGTTAGGTTTAGGGTTAAGGTTAGGGTTAGAGTAAGTGTTAGGTTTAGGTTTAGGGTTAGGGTTACACTTAGTGTTAGGGTTAGGGTTAGGGTTACGGTTAGGGTCATTTTAAGGATTAGAGATAGGTTTTGTGTTAATGTTAGGGTTAGGGTTGTGGTTAGGCTTATGGTTAGGGTTTGGATTTGAGTTAGGGTTAGGTATAGAGTTTGGGTTTGCTTAGGGTTAGAGTTAGGTTTACGGTTATGATTGGGGTTCGGGTTAGGTTTAGGGATATGTTTGGGGTTTGGTTTGGATTTGGGTTAGGTTTAGGGTTTGTGTTAGTTTTAGATTTTGTATTAGGATTAAGGTTAGTGTTAGTGTTAGGGAGAGCTTTAGGTTTAAGGTTAGTTTTCTATTAAGGGATAGGTTTAGAGAAAGGGTTAGTGATAGGTTATGATTAGGTTAGGGCTACTGTTATTTTTGGAGTTAAGCTTTTTTTAGGGTTAGTGTTAGTGTTAGGGTTAAGGTTAGATTATTGTTAGGGGTAGGGTTAGAGCTAGGATTAGAGTTCAAGTTTGTGTTAGGGTTAGATTTAGGTTTAATGTTAGGGTTTGTTTTAGGGTTAGAGTTAGGTTTAGGATTAGGTTTATTGTTAAGTTTAGGATTAGCATTAGGGATAGGGTTGGAGTTCGGTTTAGTCTTAGTGTTAGGGTTAAAGTTAATGTTAGGGTTAGGAATAAGGTTTGTTTAAGGATTAGGGTTTTGGTTAGGTTTAAGGTTACAGTTAGGGTTAGTTTAGGTTTAGGTTTAGGGTTAAGGTTGCAGTTAGGGATAGGTTTAGGGTTAGGGTTAGGGTTAGTGATAGGGCTAGGTTTTGGATTAGGTTTGGGACGAGTGTTAGGGTTAGGGTTAGTGTGAAGATTTGTGCTATGGTTAGTGTTAGGGTTGCTGTAAGGTTTAGGGTTATGGTTAGTGTTAGAATTAGGGTTAGGGTAAGGGTTAGTTTGGGATTAGAGTTATGGTTTGGTTTAGGATTTGTGTTAGGGTTAGGGTTAGGTTTAATGTTTGTATCTTGTTTTGTCTTGGTGTGTTTTATTGTCTTGTTTACAAAAATATGGAAGGGGTGTTAAGTAAATTGTTAAGGGAAGGAGGCACCCCAGTGGAACCAAGAACAGTTAGGGCATACATTGATAAAAGCCCAGGAACTCTAGACAGAAAGAGGTAGAAAGTTCAGAGGAGAAAGGACTATCAGGGAAAAATGCAGCAAAAGGCTATTACTAAATACTTTTAGTCACCAGAGGGTGTGTGAAGCTGCGTGGCAGCTGCCACGTGCGCTAGCCAGTCGCGGGCGCAGCAGGGACTTTCCAGCCAGTGGCCCTTCCCTGCCCCTCACCATGGGACAGCCAGAGGATGGTGCACCTGGTGGCAGAGGATGCGCCCAGCGTCCCTGAAGTTTAGTCATTTCCATTGTCAATAAGTAAGGGTGAGGGTTAGGGTTAGAGTTAGGGATTGGGTTAAGTTTTGTGTTAGAGATAGGTTTAGGGTTAATGATAGGGTTAAGAATAGGATTAGGGATAAAGTTAAGTTTAGGATTAGGGTTAGGTTTAGTGTTATGGTTAGGGTTATGGTTAAATTAAGTTTTAGGCAGAGTGTGTTAGGGTTAGGGTTAGGGTTAATGTTAGGTTTAGATTTAGGTTTAGGGTTAGAGTTAGTGTAAGGTTTAGGGTTAGATTTAGTTTTAGTCTTAGTGTTAGGTAAGGGTTAGTGTTAGTGTTTTTTTAGTGTTATTGTTAGGGATAGGTTTAGTATTAGGTTTAGGTAAAATTTAGAGTTAGGGTTAGGTTAGCTTTAGGGTTAACTTTTAGATTAGGGTTTGTGTTAGGGTTAGGTTTAGTGTTATGTTTAGTGTCACGATTCAGGTTAAAGTTATTGTAAGAGTTAGGGTAGTGTTAGGTTTAGTTCAGGTTTAGTGTTATTGTTAAGGTTAGGGTTAGTGTTAGTTATAGTCTAAGGGTTAAAGTTAAGTTTAGTGTGAGGGTTAGGTTTAGAATCAGGGTTAGGGTTCGTTTTAGGGATTGGGTTAGTGTAAGGCTTAGGGTTAGGGTTAATGTTAGGGTTAGGGTTAGGTTTAGGGTTAGACTATGTGTTAGGGTTCTGGATAAGGTTATGTTTAGAGTTAATATAGGGTTAGAGTTAAAGTTAGGTTTAGTGTAAGGTTTACGTTTACGGTTAGTTTTAGTATTAGTGTTAGGTTAAGATTTAGGGTTTGTGTTATGGTCAGGGTTAGTGTAGGGTTATGGTTAGTGATGGAGTTTGTGTTAGGGTTCAGTTAGGGTAGGTTTACGGTTTGTGTTAGCGTTAGTGTTAGGTTATGTTTAGGGTTGTGATAGGGTTAGGGTTAGGTTTATTGTTAGTGTTAAGGTTATGGTTAGGTTTAGTGTTTGGGTTAGTGTTAGTGTTAGTGTTAGGCTTGGGGTTAGGGTTAGCTTAATGTTAGGGTTAGGTTAGGATTTGGGTTATTGTAAGTATTATGTTCATGGTTAGGTTTTGGGTTAGTGTTAGGATTAGATTTAGGTTTTTTGTTTGGTTTATGGTTATATTAGGGTTAGGGTTAGGGATAGGGTTGTTGTTAGGGTTAGTTTAGTTTACGTTAAGTTTTGTGTTAGCGTTAGTGATCAGTTTGTGTTACGGTTTGTGTTAGGTTAGGGATATGTTTATGGATAGTGTTAGGTTTAGGGTTAGGGTTTGGGAAAGTGTTACAGTTATATTTAGGGTTAGGGTTATGGTTAGGGATAGTTTTTGGGTTAGGGTTAGGATTAGGATTAGGGTTAGTGTTAGGGTTAGGGTTTGGGTTAGATTTAAAGTTAATGTTAGACATAGGGATAGTATTATGGTTACTCTTAGTGTTAGGGTTAGGGTTAGGGTAAGTGTTAGGGTAGGATTTATGGTAAGTGTTAGGGCTAGGGTTAGGTTTAGGTTAATGATTAGGTTTAGGGTTAGGGTTACAGTTAGAGTTAGTGTTAGTTTTAGGGTATGGTTAGGGTTAGTGTAAGTGTTAGGGTTAGGGTTGGTATTAGGTTTTATTGTTAGGTTTAGGGTTAGTTTTATGGTAAGGGCATTAGGATTAGAGTCAGGGTTAGTGTTAGGTTAAATTTTAGATTTAGCATTATGGTTATGGTTATGGTTAGGGTGAGTTTTAGAAGTAGGGTTAGTCTTAGGGTTAGTGTTAGGGTTAATGATAGGGTTAGGGTTAATGTTTCTGTTAGGGTTAGGGTTACTGTTAGGGTTAAATAGGATTAGGGATAGAATTAGGGTTAGGGTTATTGTTAGTATTACTGTTAGGGTTAGAGTTTATATTAGGCTTAGTGTTAGGTTTAGTGTTAGTTTTAGGGTTAGGTTAATGTTAGGTTTAGGTTTATGGTTAGGTTTAGGGTTAAAGATAGTGTTAAGGTTGGGGTTAAAGTTAGGGTTAGGTTAGGGTTAGTGTTAGGGTTAGGGTTAGAGTTATGGTTATGTAAGGGTTAAGGTTAGGGTTAGGTTATGTTTAGCGTTAGAGTTTTGGTTAGGGTTTGCATCAGGGTTAGGGTATGTGTTAGAGTTAGGGTTACGAACAGGGTTAGAGTTAAGTTTATTGTTAGGTTTAGTTTTAGGTTTAGGGTTACAGTTAGAGTTAGGTTAATGCTGGGTTAAATTTAGGTTTTGGGCTAGAGTAATTGTAGGGTTAGGTTAGTGTTAGGGTTAGGGTTAATGCTATGGTAAGGAAAGGGTTAAAGTTAGGTTTAGTTTATGTTCAGGGTTAGAGTGTTGGTTAGGGTTTTTGTTAGGATTAGGGTTAGTGTTAGGTATAGGGTAATGAATATGGTTAGAGTTAAGTTTAGTGTTAGAGTTATTTTTAGTGTTAGTGTTAAAGTTAGGTTAAGGGTTAACGTAAGGGTAGGGTTCGTGGGGGTTAGGTTTAGGTTTATGGTTTGTGGTAGGGTTAGGATTATGGGTAAGGTAAGGGTTGGGGTTAGGGTTTGGTTTAGTGTTATAGTTAAGGTAAGTATTAGGGTTAGGGTTTGGGTTGGATTTAAGATATGTGATAGGGTTAGGGTTAGGGTTAGTGTTAGGGTTAGGGTGAAGTTTATGGTTAGGGTTAGAATTAGGTTTAGGGTTATGGTGACTGTTAGGTTTGGTTTAGGGTTAGGGTTAGATTCAGTGTTAGTGTTAGGGTTAGAGTTATGGTTAGTGTTAAGTTTAGGGTTAGCTTGAGAATTATTGTTAGGTTTAGGGTTAGGTTTAATGTTCGTGTTAGTTTTAGGTTAGGGTTAGTTTTAGGGTTTGTGTTAGGCTTAGGGTTAGGTTACGGTTAAGGTTTTTGTTAGCATTAGTTTTAGGGTTACAGTTACGGTTACAGATAGGATTAGGGTGAGAGTTATGATTAGGCTTATGTTTAGGTTTAGTGTTAGGATTAGGTTTAGGGTTAGAGTTAGGTTTAGGGTTACGTTTATAATTATTATTAGGGTATGTTTATACTTAGCATTAGTGTTAGGGTTAGTGTTAGTGTTAGGATTAGGTTTAGGTTTAGAGATAGGGTTAAGGTTAGGGATTGTGTTAATTTAGGTTTAGAGTAAACATTAGGTTAGTGTTACAATTAGGTGTAGCATTAGGTTTAGGGGTGGAATTTGGTTTAGTTTTAGAGTTAGGGTTAGGGTTAGTGATAGTGTTTAGGTTAGGGTTAGTGTTTGTGTTAGGATTAGTGTTAGGTTTAGATTCAGAGTTAGAGTTAGTGTTAAAATTATTCCTAGGATTATGGTTTAGCTTAGGGTTAGGGTTCGTGTAAGGATTAGGGTTAAGGTAACTGTTAGGGTTAGGGTAAGTTTTAGGTTTAGGGTTATGGTTACAGTTAAATTTAATGTTAGGTTTAGGGTTATTGTTAGTGTTAATGTAAGGATTAGTGTTAGGGTTCTGTTAAGGTTTAGTATTAGGGTTAGGGTTAGGATTTGTGTTAATGTTAGTATTAAGGTTAAAGTTAGTTTTATGGTTACGGTTAGGATTTGTGTTAAGTTTAGTTATATTTGTATGGTTTGGTTAGGGTTAGGGTTTGTGTTAGGTTTAGATTTTGTGTTAGGGTTAGTGTTAGAGTTTGGGCTAGGGTTAGGGTTAGTGTAAGGTTTAGAATTAGGTTTAGGTTAATTGTTGGAGTTAGGGTTAGTGTTAGGCTAGTTTTAGGGTTAGGGTTAAGTTTATGGTCAGACTTAGTGTTAGGGCTAGGGTTAAGATTACGGTTAGTGTAAGGTTTAGGGGTAGGGTTAAATTTAGGTTTAGTGTTAGGGTTATGTTGATGTTTTGTTTTAAGGTTAGGGTCAGGGTTAGGGTTAGGATTAGAATTAGTGTTAGGTTTAGGGTTAGTGTAAGGTTTAGGGTTAGGGTTAGGTTTTTGGTTTAGGATTAGGGTTGTGTTTAGGTTTAGATTTATGTTATGGTCAGGTTTATGGTTAGGGATTGTGTTAGGGTTAGATTTAAGGTTATGTTTAGGGTTACACTTAGTGTTAGGGTTATTTACAGGGTTCATGTTATGATTACGGTTAGGGTTATTGTTAGGTTTAGGCATAGGTTTAGGGTGACGGTTTTGGTTAGGATTTGGGTTATGTTTCAGGTTAGGGTTAGGATATGATCAGGACTAGGTTTAATTTTAGGTTTAGGGTTAGTTTTATTGTTTTGGTTAGGATTCTTGTTCAGTTTAGTTAGGGTTAGTGTTAGGGTTTGTTTTAGGGTTAGATATGTGATTAGGGTTAGATTTAGGGTTAATTTTAGGTTTAAAGTTAGGGTTAGTGTTAGGTTTAGGGTTAGGTTAAGGTTTAGTGATAGGATTAGGCTTAGGATTTGTTTTAGGGTTAGGGTTATATTTAAGGTTAGAATTGGTGTCCAGATTAGGATTAATGTAAGGGTTAATTATAGGCTGAGCGTTAGAGTTAGTGTTAGGGTTAGATTTAGTGTTTGTGTTAGTGTTAGGGTTAGAGTTACGGTTAGATTTAGGATTCAGGTTAGGGTTTGGGTTAGTGTTATGGATTGTGATAGAGTTAAAGATAGTTTTAGGGTTAGTGTTAGGGTTACGAATAAGAAAAAGGTTAGAGTTAGAGATAGGATTAGGGTTAGGGATTACGTTAGGTTTAGTGTCAGGTTTACTGTAAAGGTTAGGGTTAGGTTAGGTTTAGTGTCAGGTTTACTGTAAAGGTTAGGATTAGGTTAGGTTTAGTGTTAGGGTTATAGTGAGGTTTATGTTTAGTGTAAATTTTAGGGTTAGTGTGAGGGTTACGGTTAGGGCAAGTATTAGTGTTAGGCTTAGGTTTAGGGTTAAGGTTATGCTTAGGGTTATTGTTAGGGTTAGTATTATGGTTAGGGTTTGTGTTAGGTTTAGGGTTCATGTTAAGGCTAGAGTTAGTGTTAAGCTTAGGGTTAGGGTTAGTGTTAGGGTTAAGGTTTGGTTTACTGTTACAGTTTTGGTTAATATTAGTGTTAGAGTGTTAGTGTTAGGGTTAGTGTTGTGTTAGAGTTAGGGTTAGGGTTATTATTAGGTTTATGGTTATGGTTATGGTTAGGGTTAGGGTTAGTGTTTGGTTTAGGGTTATGTTTAGGGTTAGTGTTAGGGTTAGATTTCAGGTTAGGGTTAGGGTTTGTTTTAGGTTTAACGTTAGGGTGAGGATTAGTGTTATTGTTAGGGTTAGTGTAAGGGTTAGGGTTAAGGTTAGGTGTAGGGTTAGGGTTAGGGTTACATTTAGTGTTAGGTAAGGGTTAGGTTTAGGGTTAGGGTTATGGTTACGGTTAGGGTTAGTTTCAGTGTAACGGATAGGGTTAGGATTAGCGTTAGTGTTAGGTTTAGTGTTGGGTTTAGTGTTAGTGTTTGTTTTATGGTGAGGGTGAGGGTTAGGGTTTGTTTTAGATTTAGGGTTAGTGTTAGGGTTATGGATAAAATTAGTGTTCGAGTTACAGTTACGGTTAAGTTTAGGGTTAGTATTAGGGTTACGATTAAGTTTAAAATTAGGATTTTGTGTTAGGCTTAAGTTTTAGGGTTAGTGTTAAAATTAGGGTTAGGATTAGGGTTAGGCTACATGTTAGGGTTAGGGTTATGTTTAGGGTAAGTGTAAGTATTAGGGTTAGCTTTAGGGTTACGGTTAGTGTTAGTGTTAGGTTTCAGGTAAGGGTTAGGTTTAGTGTTAGGTATAGAATTAGGGTTAGCTTTAGGGTTAGTGTTAGTGCATGTGTTAGGGTTTGTGTTGGGTTTATGTTTAGCGTTAGAGTTAGGGTCATGTTTACGGTTAGGATTCAGTATAGATTTACATTTTGGGTTAGGGTTAGGTAAGCATTAGGATTGGGGTTAGAGTTTGTTTTATGGATAGATTTAGGTTAAGGGTTAGTGTTAGGGTTGGGCTTAGGGCTAAGTTTAGGCTTAGTTTTAGGGTTTGTGGTAGGGTTAGTGTTAGTGTTAGGGTTAATTTCAGGTTTACTGTTAGGTGTAGGTTTAGTGTTAATGATAGGGTTAGGGTTTGGGTTAGGGTTTGTGTTAGGCTTAGTTTAGGGTTAGTGTTAGGGTTAAAGTTATTGTTAGGGTTAGGTAAAGTTTAGGGTTATGGATAGATTAGGTTTATGTTTAAGGTTTGGGTTAGGGTTTGTGTTAGGCTCATGTTTAGTGTTAGAGTAAGGGTTAGAGTTAGTTTTAGGGTTAGGTTTAGGTTTTTGTTAAGTGTTAGGGTTAGGGTTAGTTTTAGGTTTAGGGTTAGTGTAAGGGTTAAGGTAATATTTAATGTTAGTGTTATGGTTATGTTTAGGGTTTGTTTTAGTGTTAGGGTTAGGGTTAATATTAGGTTTATGGTTAGTGTTAGGGTTAATGTTAGGTTTAGGGTCAGTAATAGGTATAGGGTTGGGGTTAGGGTTAGTGATAGGGTAAGTATAGGATTACTGTTATGGTTAGTGTTAGTGTTAGGTTTTGGGTTAGGGTTTTTGTTAGATATAGGATTTGGGTTAGGGTTAAGGTTAGGGTTGGAATTTGGGTTATGTCTATGTCAGAGTTAGGGTTAGGTTAGTTTTAGGGTAAGTGTTAGAGTTTGTGTCAAGGTGAGATTTAGGGTATGGGTTAGGGTTAGCTTTGGGGTTAAAGTTAGTGTTAGGGTAATGGTTAGTTTTAGGGTTAGGATTCACCTGAGTTTTCGGTTTGGGTTAGGGTTAAGATTAGATTTATGGTTAGGATTTGGGTTTTTGTTAGTATTAGGTTTAGGGTTAGAATTAGTGTTAGAGTTAGGGTTATGGTTTGTCTTAGAATTATTGTTAGGTTTAGAGTTAGGACATGGATAAGTTTAATGGTTAATTTTAGTGTTAGGTTTAGGGTTCCTGTCAGGTTTAGTGTTAGGTTTAAGTAAAGTGTTAGAGTTAGGGTTAGTTTTAGGTTTATAGGTAGGGTTAGGGTTAAGTATACATTTAGATTTAGTGTTAGGGTTAGGGGTAGGGATAGGGTTAGTGTAAGGTTTATGGTTTAGGTTTGTGTTAGGGTTAGACTTACATTTAGGTTTAGGTATAGTGTTAGGGTTTTTGTTATGGTTAGGTTAGGAATTGGGTTAGGGTTTGTGTGAAGGTTAGGCTAAGGTTAGGGTTATTGTTTTCGTTAAAGTTAGGGTTAGGGTTAGCATTAAGGTTATGGTTACAGCTAGGAATCGATTTAGAGTTAGGGTTAGGGTTAGGTTTTGGGTTTGTGTTAGGGTTAAGGTTAAGGATCATGTTAGGTTTAGTGTTAGGTTTATAAAAAGGGATAGGGCTAGAGATAGCATTAGATTTATGGTTAGGGTAATTATTAGGGTTAGGTTTATGTTTAGGCATAGTTATAGGGTTAGTGTTAGTTTTAGGGTTAGGGTTAGTGTATGTGTTATAGTTAGAGTTCATGTTATTGTTATTGACAGTGTAAGTATTAGTGTTAGGTTTAACATTAATTTTAGGGTAATTGTTAGCATTAGGGTTAGGGTTAGGAGTAGTGTAAGTGTTAGAATTAGGTTAAGATTAGGATTAGGGTTATGTTAGGATTACTGTTATAGTGTTAGGATTTGTGTTAGGGTTAGCGTTAGCGTTAGGTTTAGGGTTAGGTTAAAGTTAGTGTTATTGTTAGGGTTAGGGTTACAGTTAGAGTTATAGTTTGTGTTAGCATTAAGGTTAGGGTTAGGTTTAGGCTTTGTTTTAGTGTTATGGTTAGGTTTATTTTTAGGTTTAGAGTTAGATTAGGATTCGTGTTAGAGATAGGGTTGGGGTTTGGTTTAGTGTTAGGTTTAGGGTTAAGTTTAGGATTAATGTTAGGGTTAGGGTTAAGATTTTTGTAAGGGTTAGGTTTAGGACTAATATTAGGGTTGCAATTACATTTAAAATTAGCTTAGGTATAGGGTTAGGTTTAGGGTCACAGTTACAGTTAGGTTTAGGTTTAGGTTATGGTTAGGTTTAGGTTTAGGGTTAGGGTTAGGTTTAATGATAGAGTTAAAGTTGGGTTTAAGGTTAGTGTAATGCTAGGGTTAGTGTGGGGTTGGGTTTAGAGTTAGGGTTAAGATTAGTGTTAGGTTTAGGGTTAGGGTTAGTGTTTGTGTAAGGGTTACAGTTAGGGAGAGGGTTAGGGTTAAGGTAAGTCTTAGGGTTACTGTTAGGTTTAGTGTTAGGGTTAGGGTTAAGGTTAGGGTTAGGGTAAGTGTTAGGTTTAGGGTTAGGTTTATGGTTACATATAGTGTTAGGGTTAGGATTAGGGTTGGGGTTAATCTAAGTATTATGCTTAGAGTTAAGTTTAAAATTAGTTTTAGGGTTAGGGTTAGGGTTTGTATTAATGTTAGGGTTAGGTTTAGGGTTAGTTTTATTGTTTTGGTTAGGATTCTTGTTCAGTTTAGTGATAGAGTTAGGGTTAGGTTGGGGTTAATGTTAGGGTTAGATTTTGTGTTAGGTTTAGATTCTGTGTTAGGGTTTTGATTAGTGTTAGGACTAGGGTTAGTTTTTGAGTTAAGATTAGTATTAGAGTCAGGGTATGGTTTAGTGTTAGTGTTAGGATAGGGTTAGCGTTCAGGTTAGATTATGGTTACTGTTAGGTTTAGGGTTAGTGATTGGGTTAGGGTTAGGGTTAGTGTTAGGTTTAGAGATAGGTTTAGGATTAGGGTTAGAGTTAGGGTTAGACATAGGGTTTGTGTTAGGATTAGGGTTAGGGTTAGGGTTTGTTTTAGGGTTAGGGTTAGTTTTCGAGTTAGGTTTAGGTTTATGCTTAGGATTAACGTTAGGTTTAGGGTTTGGGTTTGCATTAGTGTAAGTGTTAGGTTTAGGGTTAATATTATGGTTAGGGTTAGATTTTGTGTAACTGTTAGCGTTAATGTTAGTGTTAGGGTTACTGTTATGGTTAGGTTTAGGTTTAATTTTAGGCTTAGGGTTAGGTTGAGTGTTAGGTTTAAGGTTAGGGTTAGTGTTAAGGCTAGATTTAGGGTTAGTCTTAGGGTGAGGGTTAGGTTTAAGATTAGTTTTAGGGTTACAGATAGGGTTTGTCTTAGGGTTAAGATTAGTGTTAGTATTAGATTTAGGGTTACGGTTAGGGTTATGTTAAGTTTAGAGTTATGGTTTGAGATAGGATTTGTGTTAGGTTTAGGGTAGGGTTAGCGTTAGGTTTACTGTTAGGATTAGGGTTAGGTTTAGAGTTAGGGTTAGTATTAGGGTTAGTTTTAGGGTTAGGGTTAGGTGTAGTGTTAGGGTTAGGGTTAGGGTTAGGTTAGTGTTTGTTTAAGGGTTACTGTTAGATTTAGTGTAGGGTTGGGGTTGGGTTAGTTTTAGGGTTAAAATTAGGGTTAGGGTTACAATTCGTGTTAGGTTTTGGGTTAAGGTTAGCATTAAGTTTAGGGTTAATTCTAGGGTTAGGGTTAGGTTTAATGTTAGTGTTAGTGTTAGGATTAGTATTAGATTATGTGTTACGGTTCTGGTTATAGTTAGTGTTAGGTTTAGGTTAAGGGTTAGCATTAGTGGGAGGGTTAGGGTTAGGGATCGGTTTAGGTTTAGTGTTAGGTTTATGATTAGGAATTGTGTTAGTGTTAGGGTTAAGTTTAGAGTTTTGGTTAGGTTTAGTATTAGGGAAAAGATGAGGGTTAGGGTTAAAACAAGCTTTAGGTTTAGGTTTACGGTTAGTTTTAAGGTTAATGTTAGTGTTAGGGTTAGTGATAGGGTTCATGTTAGGATTTTGGTGATGGATAGTGTTACAATGAGGTTTAGGTTTAGCATTAGTTTAGGTTCAGTGTTACAGTTTGGTTAGGGTTTTTGTTAGGTTTAGGGTTAGGGTTAGGGTTAAGGTTAGTGTTAGAATAAGTGTTAAAGTTAGTGTTAGGGTTAGTGTTAGGGTTACTGTTATGGTTAGGATTAGGTTTAGTTTTACGTTTAGTGTTAGGTTTAGGGTTAGTTTTATGGTAGGGTTAGTGTTAGTGTTAGGTTAGGGTTTTTGTTGGGTTTAGTTTTAGGGTTCCAGTTACAGTTATTGTTACAATTTGTGTTAAGGTTAGGGTTGCAGTTAGAGTAAGGATTCCTGATAGCGTTAGGTTTAAAATAAGCTTTACGTTTAGTGTTTGTGTTAGGGTTAGGGTTAGGGTAGGTGTTAGTGTTAGGTTTAGGGTTGAGCTATGTGTTAGGGTTCTATTTAGTGTTACTATTAGTGATAGTGTTAGGTTTAGTGTTATGGTTTGTGTTAGGATTAGGTTTATTTTTAGGGTAAGAGTTAGGGTTTGTGTTAGGGTTAGTTTATGGTTAGGGTTCGTCTTAGGGTTAGGGTTAGTTTAGATTTAGGGTTGGTGTTAGTGTTAGGGTTAGGGTTAGAGTTGTGGTTATGCTTAGGGTTATGATTCAATTTAAGGTTAGTGTTAGGATTAGTGTTTGGGTTAGAGTTAGGTTTAGGGTTAGGGTTTGTGTTCAGTTTAGGGTTAGTGTTAGAGTTAAGTTTAGGATGATGGTTAGGATTAGGGTTAGGTTGAGTTTTGAGTTCTGGTTTTGTGTCAGAGTTAGGGTTAGTGTTAGCTTTAGGGTTAGGGTTTGTGTTAGGTTTAGAGTTAGGTTTAGGTTTAGTTTTAGTGTAAGGATTAGGGTTAGTATTAGGTTGAGGGTTAGTTTTAAATTTAGGGTTAGGGTTTTTAATAGGGTTAGGGTTAGGTATTGAGAAATTGTTTGGGATAGGATTTTCCTAAGGTTTAGGGTTAGCGTTAGGTTAATGACAGGGTTAGGGTTAGGGTTAGAGTTAGGGTTAGATTTTCGGTTAGGTTTAGGTTTAGAATTAGTGTTTGGGTTATGGTTATGGTTAGGTTTCGTGTTACGTTTAGGGTTAAGTATAGTGTTAGGTTAGGGTTCTGGTTAGTGTTAGGTTTAGGGTTAGCTTTAAAGTTAGGAGTACGGTCAAGGTTAGGGTTAAACATAGGTTTAGGTTTCGTGTAAGGGTAACAAATAAGATAAGGGTTAGAATTAGGAATAGAGCTAAAGATAGGGTTAATTTTACTGTTAGAGTTAGGGTTAGCCTAATGGTTAGGTTTAAGTTTATGGGTAGGCTTAGAATTAGAGTTAGTGTAGTTTTAGGGTTAGGTTTATGTTAAATGTTACGTTTAGAGTTATGGTTAGGTTTAGGGTAAGTGATAGGGTTAGGATTGGTGTTATCATTAGCGTTAGGTTTAAGTTAGTCTTATTGTTAGGGTTAGGTTAGGCTTAGTGTTAGGGTTAGTGTTAGTGTTAGGGCTAGAGTTAGGTTTAGGGAAGAATTAGTGTTAATGTTAGGTTAGGTTTAAGGTTAAGTTTTGGGTTAGGGTTTGTTTTGGGTTAGGTTTAGTATTAGGGTTAGGGTTAGGGTTTGGGTTAGGGTTAGGTTTAGGGTTAGGTTTAGGTTAGGTTTGGAGTTAAGGTTTGGGTTAGGGTTTGTGTGAGAGTTAGGTTTATTGTTATTGTTAGGTTTACCGTTGGGGTTCTGGTTAGGGTTACAGCTAGGTGGGTTTAGTGTCAGAATTAGTGTTAGAGTTAGTTTTAAGGATATGGTTTGATTTAGTGTTAGGGTTAAACTTAGGATTAGGTTTAGTGTAAGTGTTAGGTTTAGAATTAAAATTAGTTTGAGGGTTATGATTAGGGTTAGGATTAGGTTTGTTGTTAGGGTTAGGAGTAGGCTTAGAGTTAGGGTTAGTGTTAGTGTTAGAGTTCAGGTTAGTGTTAGGGCTATGGTTAAGTTTAGAGTTAGGGTAAGCCTTAGGGTTAAGATTAGGGTTACAGTTATAGTTAGTTTTAGGTTTAGGGTTAGGGATAGTGTTAGTATATATTTTAGGGTTAGGATTAGGTTTAGTGTTAGTGTTAGGGTTAGTGTTACATTTTGTGTTAATGTTAGGGTTGGTGTTAGGGTTAGGGTTAGATTTAGTGTTAGTGTAAGTTTGAGGGTTAGGGTTAGGTTTAGTGTTAGTGGTATGGTTAGTGTTAGGGTTTGTGTTAATGTTAGTGTTAGTGTTAGGTTTAGGGTTAAGTTTAGGATTCACAGTAGTGTTAGGTATAGGATTAGGGTTAGGTTAGGGTTAGGGTTTGGATTAGGGTTTGTGTTAGGTTTAGATTGTGTCTTAGGCTTAGGGTTAGTGTCAGTGTTAGTGTTAGGTTTTTGTTTATGGTTAGTTTTAGAGTTAGGGGTAGGATAAGTATAAGGGTTAACTTTACATTAGGCTTAGGGTTAGGGTTAGATTGGGATTACTATTATGGTTAGGGTTAGGGTTTATGTTAGGATTAGGGTTAAGGTTAGGTTTAGGGTTAGGCTTGTGTTAGTGTTCCTGATAGGGTTATGGTTCGAGTTAATTTCAAAGTTAAGTTTAGGTTTAGGTTTAGTTTAAGGTTCAGGTTTAGTGTGAGATTTAGTGTTATGGTTATAGTTAGGGTTAGTGTTAGGTTTAGGTTTAGGGTTTGTGTTAGGGTTTGGGTTAGGGATAAATTTATGGTTAGGTTTAGGGCTAGGTTTAGGGTTAGGTTTACAGTTAGTGTTAAGTTTAGATTTAGGACTTCTGTTAATGTTAGGATTAGGTTTTGGGTTAGGTTTATGGTTTCATTTAGGTTTCACGGTAAGTTTAGAGATAGATTTAGATTTAGGTTAGGGTTAGTGTTAGCATTTGGATTTTTGTTAGGTTTAGATAATGTTTTAGGGTTAGGGTTAGTGTTATGTTTAGGGTTAGGTTTTGGGTTAAGGTTAGTTTTACAGTTAGGGTTAGGATTACGTTTACCACTATGTTAGGTGTAGGGTTTGGGTTAATATAGGGTTAATTTTATGCTTCAAGTTAGGGTTTGTGTTAGTGTTGTGTATGTGTTAGGGTTACAGTTAGTTTTAAAGTTATGGTTAGTGTCAGTGTTAGGGTTAGAGTTAGGGTTAGAGGTAGGGTTTGTTTTATGATTAGTGTAGGGTTAGGGTTAGGGTTTGGTTTAGAATTAAGTTTAGGGTTACTGTTAGAATTAGCATTAGGGTTATGTTTGGGATTTGTGTTAGTGTTAAGGTTAGGGTTAGTGTTAGGGTTATGGTTAGGGTTAGGGCTTGTGATAGGATTAGGGATAGGTTTAGGTTTATAGTTAGATAAGGGTTAGTTTTAGGGATAGTGTTAGGGTTAGTGTTAAGCTTACGGTTAGGTTTAGGGTTAACATGAGGGTTAGGGTTAGGGTTAGGTTTAGGCTAAGTCTTATGGTAAGGTTTAGGGTTATGGTTAGTGTTAGTTTTAAGGTTAGGTATAGTGTATGTGTTAGGGTTAGTGTTTGTATTAGGATTAGGGTTAGGTTTATGATTAGACTTATGGTAAAGGTTTGGGTTAGTGTTAGGGTTAGGGTTAGTTTAATGTTAGGGTTATGATTATGATTAGAATTAGAAATAGTTTTAGAGTTAGGGTTAGTTTTAGGGTTAGTGTTAGGGTTAAGTTTAGTGTTTCTGTTAGGGTTAGGTTTAGGCTTAGTTTTAGGTTTAGAGATTGGGTTAGGGTTAGGATTAGGATTAATTTTAGGTTGAGGTTTAAGTTTAGGTTTAGGGTTAGTGTTAGGTTAGTTTTATTGTTAGAGTTAGGGTTAGTTTATGTTTAGTGTTAGGGTTAGTGTTAGTGTTAGGGTTAGTTTTAGGGTTAGGTAATGGTTAAGTTTAGGTTTAGATTAGGTTTAGGGTTATGGTTAGGGATTGTGTTAGGATTAGAGTTAGATTTAGATTTAGGTTGAGGTTAGGTTTAGTGTTGGAAAATGTTTTGGATTAGGATTAGGCCTAGTTTTAGGTTTAGGGTTAGTGTTAGTGTTAGCGTTAGCGTTAGTAGTAGTTTGGGGTAAGGTTTACAGTTAGGATTAGGTTTACATTTATGGTAGGTATAGGGTTAGGGTTAGGTAATGTGTTAGGGTTAGGTTTAGTGTTAGGGTTATGGTTCAGGTTAAGGTTAGGGGTACAGTTAGGTTTACTGTTAGGTTTAGTGTCAGGGTTAGTGTTAGGGTTAGGTTTAGGGTTAGAATTAGAATTAGTATTAGATTTAAAGTTAGTTTTAAGTTTAGTGTAGGGGTTATTGTTAGAATTAAGGTTAGTTTGAGGGTTTGGGTTAGGGTTAGTGTTCTGTTTAAGCTTAGGTTTAGGGTAAGTGTTAGATTTAGGGTTATGGTTAGGGTAAGTGTTAGGTTGAGGGTTTGTTTTAGGTTCACGGTTAAGTTTAGGTTTAGAAATAGTGTTAGGTTTAGTTGTAGTTACAGGTTGAGAGTTATGGTTTGTGTTAGGGTTAGGGTTAGGGTTACGGTTACAGTTAGGATTTTGGTTAGGGTAAGGATTAGGTTTAGTTTAGGGTCAGTATTACTGTTATGGTTTGTGTTAGGGTTAGATTTAGGGTTAGGTTTAGTGTTATTGTTATTGTTAGTGTTGGTGTTAGCATGAGGGTTAGGGTTATGGTTAGGGTTAGGCTAGGTTTACTGTTAGGGTTAACATTAGGGTGAGTGTTAGGTTTAGGTTTAGGATTAGGGTTTATGTTAGGGATAGTGTTAGGGTTAAAGTTAGGTTTAGTGTTAGTGTTAGGGTTACTAATAGGATAAGGTTTAGATTTAGGTTTAGGGTTAGCATTAGGGTTAGTGTTAGAGATAGGGTTAGGTTTAGGGTTAATCTTAAGATTAGGGTTAGGCTTAAGTTTAGGGTTAGTGATAGGGTTAGTGTTGGAGTTAGTGTTAGAGTTAGGGTTAGAATAGAGTTAGTGTTAGGGTTAGATTTAGTGTTTGGGATAGGGTTATTGTTAGGGTTAGGTAAGGGTGAGGGTTAGGGTTAGGTTAAGTTTAGGGTTAAGTTTTTGGTTAGGGTTAGTGTTAGGGTGAAGTTTAGAATTAGGGTTAGAGTTACGGTTCGGGTTAGGGTTAAGGTTAGAGTTAAGTTTAGTGATAGGTTTAGGGTGAGGATTAGTGTTAGGGTTGGCGTTAGGTTCAGTGTTAGGGTTAAAGTTAGGAAGAGGGTTAGTGCAAGTGTTAGGGTTAGAATTAGGATTAGTGTGAGAGTTAGGTTTAGGATTTGGGTTAGTGTTACGGTTAGTGTTAGGTTTTGTGTTAGGGTTAGGTTTAGGTTAGGTTTATGTTTAATGTTACATTTAGGGTTAGAGTTAGGGTTAGGGTTTGTGTTAGGTATACTGTTAGGGTTAAAGATAGGTTTATTGTAGTGTTAAGGTTAAGAATAGGATAAGGGGTAAAGTTAGGGATAGGTAAAGGTTTAG